>NC_042959.1:41143478-41515978 GCF_901001165.1 Salmo trutta
TTGTTCCCCTGTCTGTTGGTCTTGGGCTCCAGGCTACCCGTCATTATACGCACCTCTTACCATCATTGCACGCAGCTGCCCTCATTGGACTCACCTGGACTCCCTCACTTTGTTGATCGTCAATTGGAGGTGTACCTGTGGATGTATTTCAAGGCCTACCTTCAAACTCAGTGCCTCCTTGCTTGACATCATGGGAAAATCAAAAGAAATCAGCCAAGACCTCAGAAAAAAATTGTAGACCACCACAAGTCGGGTTCATCCTTGGGAGCAATTTCCAAACGCCTGAAGGTACCACTTTCATCTGTACAAACAATAGTACGCCAGTATAAATACCATGGCACCACGCAGCCGTCATACTGCTCAGGAAGGAGACACGTTCTGTCTCCTAGAGATGAATGTACTTTGGTGCAAAAAGTGCAAATCAATCCAAGAACAACAGCAAAGGACTTTGTGAAGATGCTGGAGGAAACAGGTACAAAAGTATCTATATACACGAGTAAAATTAGCCCTATAACAACATAACCTGAAAGGCCGCTCAGCAAAGAAGAATCCACTGCTCCAAAACTGCCATAAAAAAGCCAGACTATGGTTTGTAACTGCACATGGGGACAAAGATCGTACTTTTTGGAGAAATGTGATCTGGTCTAATGAAACAAAAATTCAACTGTTTGGCCATAATGACCATCGTTATGTTTGGAGGAAAAAGGGGGATGCTTGCAAGCTGAAGAACACCATCCCAACCATGAAGCACGGGGGTGGCAGCATCATATTGTGAGGGTGCTTTGCTGCAGGAGGGACAGGTGCACTTCACAAATAGATGGCATCATGAGGAAGTAAAATGATGTGGATATATTGAAGCAACATCTCAAGACATCAGTCAGGAAGTTAAAGCTTGGTTGCAAATGGGTCTTCCAAATGAACAATGACCCCAAGCATACTTCCAAAGTTGTGGCAAAATGGCTTAAGGACAACAAAGTCAAGGTATTGGAGTAGCCATCACAAAGACCTGACCTCAATCCTATAGAACATTTGTGGGCAGAACTGAAAAAGCATGTGCGAGCAAGGAGGCTTACAAACCTGACTCAGTTACACCAGCTCTGTCAGGAGGAATGGGCCAAAATTCACCCACCTTATTGTGGGAAGCTTGTGGAAGGCTACCCGAACGTTTGACTCAAGTTAAACATTTTAAAGGCAATGCTACCAAATACTAATTGAGTGTATGTAAACTTCTGACCTACTGGGAATGTGATGAAAGAAATAAAAGCTGAAATAAATCATTCTCTGTACTATTATTCTGACATTTCACATTCTTAAAATAAAGTGGTGATCCTAACTGACCTAAAACAGGGAATTTTTATTTGGATTAAATGTCAGGAATTGTGAAAAACTGAGTTTAAATGTATTTGGCTAAGGTGTATGTAAACTTCTGACTTCAACTATACATGAAGTGTACACGTCACGTGACATGAATGTGAGGTGAACGCCTCGGCAGTTTGACGCCTCAGAAAAATGTCTCCGTTGACAGTCCATGTTTATTCATGGTGGTATTTTATGGCGCTAGGAAGATGTTAGATGACGTCATGAGACGTGTCAATAGCTTCACGAGGCTTAATTACGGCTCATATCACCCCCCATAGAGTTGTGCACCTTACCACCACACCTGGCACCATGCCACCACATTCAGCAGCGTCTTTTGCGCATCACTTAACCCATCATTGCTCCATTTGTATTTGGGAACCCATTGGTGGCAAGGAAACCCCTCTTGACTTCAACCTGTTGTGCAATGATGTATGGAAATTGTATATGTTACTGTTTATTTCGCTGATGATTGCATCCTTAAAAATAGTCTGGATGTGCACCGAAAAGGCATGTGTTTGAATTCTAATGTAGGTCTTAAATCCTCGTAAAAATCCTATAAGTGTCACGTTCTGACCATAGTAAGTTGTTATTTTCTATGGTAGAGTAGGTCACGTCCTGACCATAGTAAGTTGTTATTTTCTATGGTAGAGTAGGTCAGGGCGTGACAGGGGGTGGTTGTCTGTTTTTGTATTTCTATGTTCAGTTTCTAGTTTTGTATTTCTATGTTGGTTTTGTTTGGTATGATCTCCAATTAGAGGCAGCTGGTTGTCGTTGTCTCTAATTGGAGGTCATATTTAAGCTGATGTTTGTCCCACCTGTTTTTGTGGGTGATTATATTTTGAGTAGTGTTTGTTTCTCTCTGCGTCACGGTTTGTTGTTTTTTTTAGTTCAAGTATTTAGTGTATTGCATTACGTTTCACGAATAAATAAAGATGTGGAACTACAAACACGCTGCATTTTGGTCCGATCCTTCAAACAGCTGAGACAGAATCACCCACCAAAAAAGGACCAAGCAGCGTGGTAAGGAGTATCTGGAGGAATGGACTTGGGAGGAGATTTTGGATGGTAAAGGACCCTGGAGGCAGGCTGGGGAGTATCGTCGCCCGAGGGAGGAAATGGAAGTAGCAAAAAGGGAGCGACGATACTACGAGGCTCTATATGCACCGAGAGGCAAGGCTGAGAGGCAGCCCCCTCCCCAAAAAATATTTGGGGGGGGCACACGGGGAGTTTGGCGATGTCAGGGGGAGACCTGATCTAACTTCCCGTGCTTATCGGAAAGAACCGTGGAGTGAACCGGAGCCAGTCAAGGAGTCAAGCGCGGAGCTCGACACAAGATTCCGGAGAGAGGTGCTGGCATCGAGAGCACTGCGGAGCGGGCATGCTGAGGAGAGAGTGAATGAACGAGCAATGGGTTATGGTGTGATGCGCACTATATCGCCCATACGCACTCACAGCCCGGTGCGGTCGGTGCAAGCTCCTCACCGGTGTAGGGCGAAGATGGTCATTCAGCCAGGAAGGAGTAGGCCTGCTCAGCATGCTTGGTCTCCAGTTCGCCTCCATAGTCCGGTACGTCCTGTGCCTCCTTCCCGCACTCGCCCTGAGGTGCGTGTTACCAGTCTGGCGCCACCTAGGCCAGTTCCACGCATCAGACCTCCAGTGCGCATGCCCAGTCCGGAGGGTCCTGTTCCTGCTCCCCGCACTCGCCCTGAAGTGCGTGTTACCAGTCTGGCACCACCTAGGCCAGTCCCACGCATCAGACCTTCAGTGCGCATGCCCAGTCCGGAGTGTCCTGTTCCTGCTCCCTGCACTCGTCCAGGGGTGGGGGTTACCAGTCTGGTGCCACCCATGCCAGTAACACGCATCAGGATTCCAGTGCACATTCCCAGTCCAGAGCTTCCGGCGACAGTTCCCCGTCCAGAGCTTCCGGCAACAGTTCCCCGTCCAGAGCTTCCGGCGACAGTTCCCCGTCCAGAGCTTCCGGCGACAGTTCCCCGTCCAGAGCTTCCGGCGACAGTTCCCAGTCCGGAACCTACTGAGACGACCTACAGTCCAGAACCCACAGTCCGGAACCTCCAGCGACACCGCCCAGTCCGGAGCCTCCAGCGGCGCCCCCCAGTCCGAAGCCTTCAGCGGCGGTCCGCAGCCCGGAACCTTCAGCGACGCCCCGCAGCCCAGAACCTCTAGCAATGATCTACAGTCCGGTTCTTTCGACGACGATCCACGGTCAGGTGGTAAAGAAGGGATCAGTGGGTGGAGTGGGGGTTACGCCCCGAACCCGAGCCACCTCCATGGGGGGAGGCGCTGGATAAGAAGGTTCTGGGTACTGCATATGAGCCGCCATAGATATTAGTCGCCCACCCTACCCTCCCTTTGTGTTTTGTTGTTGGGGGGGGTTTGTTGTGTGGGGGGGTTTTCTTGTTGTTTTTTATTTTTTTATTTTTTTTAGGTGCAGTCGGAGTCCGCACCTTTGGGGGGGTACTGTCAAGTCCTGACCATAGTAAGTTGTTATTTTCTATGGTAGAGTAGGTCAGAGCGTGACAGGGGGTGTTTGTCTGTATTTGTATTTCTTTGTTCAGTTTCTAGTTTTGTATTTCTATGTTGGTTTTGTTTGGTATGATCTCCAATTAGAGGCAGCTGGTTGTCGTTGTCTCTAATTGAAGGTCATATTTAAGCTGATGTTTGTCCCACCTGTTTTTGTGGGTGATTATATTTTAAGTAGTATTTGTTTCTCTCTGCGTCACGGTTTGTTGTTTTTGTTAGTTCAAGTATTTAGTTATTACGTTTCACGAATAAATAAAGATGTGGAACTACAAATACGCTGCATTTTGGTCCAATCCTTCAAACAGCCGAGACAATAAGATTGTTTTTTGGAAACGATATCTGATGAGCCAATATGTACTTTCTGCAAACAAGTCCCACCTGTCTCTAAAAACGGTGTCTCTGCAAAATGTCAAATCTTCCAACAGAACAAGATCAGCCATCTCTCATTCTATTTTGCATTATCTGTCTTTTATAGTATTTCAGCAATGGTTTTCCTTTCACAGGTGCCTCTAATTTAACAAATGACTGTACTTTATATTGATTATTATCATATCAAATGCACTGATGTGGTCAAATAATATGATATAGCCTGTCAAGATATGTTGCATGAATTCGCAATGGAAATACAATAAATCAAAAAATGATTGAATTATTACTCTCACAATTTCTACATATATTTTCCCCATATCCCTAATCCCACCACTTAGCACTGTGTATACGCATGGTCATGGCTGTGAATACATTTACACACTCTCAATCAAACGTTCATGTTGATAAATCTCACACTTTGCATGGAAATGATCCCATGCATGATTGATAAATGAGGCCCCTGGAGGACGAGAGGGAAACCAAGTATCTAAAGACAAGTAGAGGGATGAAAGCAGATGAGGAAAATCAGGAAGAGGATTCTAGTGAAGTGATAAAGAGGAGGTTGTGAATTTAGATGCATTCATATACACCACAGGACTCATATCTCACAAATACAGCCTGGACCTGAACCTCTCCGCAGGTGGGTAGTCACTCACACAGGACAGTTACATCTATAACCTTGGGGTGAAAAAAAACATGTTACAAAGAAAAAAATATAAACAAATATTGCTATTTACCTTTTATTATAAGTGCAAAATTGTCTTCTGTAGTGTGGTGATTGGTACGTAATTATGAACAAATTAACATTACAGTCAATGGGTACAGTAGGTGATAAACATAATTGCGGCATCCCGGTGTCCACTATAGAAGACATTTCTTGATTTCTTGCTCTTATTTAGCTCTTTAATATGATTTTGTTTATTACACAGTCCTGACAACTCAACTATTCCTAAGATATTCACTTACTAGAAACTATTTCAATATAAAATTCATAATTACACACACTACTTTTCAAATGTCCATAAAATATGCTAATGTTGATGGCAGCCATTTTTTTAAGAACCAGGAAGATAAAGTTGTCAAAGTCACACCCCAACATGTGATATCATTGAAAAGCCCAGAATGTCCTCTCAAAGTGGCACCAGAACTTAATACAGTGACTTGTATGACCTCAGAGATATGGGCCAAGAAATGATGTCCACTAGTGAGGACAAAAATGAGTTGCTGAGAGGATAGGAACCCAGATACACTTGTCTCCTTTCAGTGGTTTTCCTCAATCCTAAAATAATTAAAGTTAAAGGAGACTTCATTTGGATCCAGTAGAACAGGAACGAACCATTCAAATTCAAATCGTGCCATTTTCAAAAACTGGCCAGTGCCTGTCTACATACTCCAGGACAGGCTCGAGGTCTGCTTAATGGTAATGTCGGATATTTTTTCCAAAGGTTTTCACCAAGGCGGGTGTGCCAGAACTGCTCCTCAGACAATCCATAGACTTGAAGTCTCTGGATAGAGCCCTTCAGAAATATGGAGACCTGCACATCAACTACAAGGCCAGGCAGCACAGAGTGGCAAGTACAATTTACACATTATTTAGCAACAAGGGCAGGTCTTGACAAACATAATAATTTGCAATAAATCCAGATCACAATCGTATTTTTCTTTGCATGCATTTGTCCTTTTACTGTGAAGTGCTTCATGTGACTTCTCTGCCTGGTTGCAACTACATTGTTACCAGCAGAGGGCACTATTGCACAACAAATTAGAAACAGTTCGCTGCTTACCAAACTAGTAGTGGGGTTGATAACTATCAGTAGGACTGCACTGTGATTAACATATTCAGTGAGATGATAATAATAATAAAAAAACATCACTGTAATGGATATCTGGGTATAGTCAGTATTGATTATAGAATTGACTATAGCTAGAATCATTTTTTATAGAAGTAAACAAATTGCACGAATGCAATTGGTGTGCATTCATACACACAGAAACAGATTTTTATCATCTCTACTTTTACATGTTTATGTTCAGATCTTCTCTGAAAACAGTGAAATTCAACATGTTATTACAGATGGTCATATTGGGAAAAGTGAGAGGCATCAGTGACATGGTGTCCATGGCCTCTATACCACTACCACCTGAAGGCAAAAATCCCTTAAATGTAATTCCATGTTCGGCACTTCTGTCATGTCTTTTATTTTACATTGTTTCAGGGCCTGGAAGTGGAATAACCATTGTAGTGGTAATGAAAAAATTCAGAGTTGGACATTTGTGAAAATTATGATAGTGGTGTTGAAATGTAATGCATCAGGCTGAGATTAGCACAGCAAGAGAGAATGGAGAGGCATGGCTCTAGGTACTAATAGAGCAGCCCACTTCCCTCACTCTCTGGAATAGAGAGCAGAAATATATATAGCAGTTATGAGACTCATCATTATGACACCTGATATTCCTTTTTAACCTGGCAGGGAGAGCGCTGTGTTTGAGGGAACGCAGAAAAGTGACAGTGACAGAGCGCCATACTGCTCCCTGTAAAGGTTTATCACTGTCAGCTCACATTTTCAATGCAAAAAGCCATTGCTGTGTGATAAAGCAACAACTTAAAGTCCTTTATCATAATTAGTTTTTCCTTTTTACCCGTAAAAGCATTCCATTACTTTATTTGCTTTATCACGGCTCTGACACGGATGGGATTGCTTTTTCGACTCAATAAACTTGCACTGATTGGGAGTAAATTGAGAAATCAAAAATGGCAAAGATGGTAGTTTTTGCTGCTTCTCACTCAACTGACAAAAAAATGGAAGTGAAGGCTAGGAGCAAAGACATTACCAAAACAACTCAGCCCTTAATAGTCCTCTAGTATATTTATATGGCTTCAGCCTGTAGGCCTACACTACATTCTGTCTTCTCTTAGTTGAATTACCTTTGCATCGGAATGAATGAAACGATCCAATCATAGATTTTGATAATTTACAGTATGTTATGTTTTAATTCACTGTGGAACTATGCTTGTTTTTTTTTACATATCCATGAAAACTGCTTAAAATAAATGTTCCATTGATGTCAATTTGATATTTGATTGAGGGATCCATCCTCCACGTCCATGTAGGATGACCTACTTTTCCCTCCTAGTGCTATTTTAAATGATAGAGCCAAACCTTAACCCACGTCCAGACTGAGTGCCTGCTGTACTGCAGTATCCCTCTTCCTCAAGCAGTATTCCTCCTCTCTCTCTACCTGCTGGGCTCCCTCTCTGCTGGCAGAGGCACACATCTGATAAATGGAAAAGGTGGATGTGTCTGACACCAGCACTCTGCAGCTGGCTGGATCTCAGGATATCATTTAAGCCCCCTTAATTATTGGTCACTGAGGTTTCTTGTAAAGAAGGGAGAATTTGTAAAGCAGGCACCTTATCGACTCCCCCCACCCCCCAACCCCCCCCCCCCCCCCCCCCCCCCAAAAAAAAAACAGGAGCACATTTAACATGCAGCATGGGAGGAATATTGCGTTGTTTACCCCAGATAAGGCATCTTATCTGTACCAGGAGAAAGAGCAATAATTGATGTGTCTTTGTGTTTTTCTCATTGGGAAACTGGAGATAAAAAGAGATAGTCTATCCCCCTGCCTGTTCTGTTCTTCATCCTCACCTGATCAGGCTGTGTGTACAATATCTACAGACTGACTGGTATTAATGTTAGCACCACTCCACTCGTGGAGCTAACGGAGCCTAGTCTGTCTTCACCTTCTGCACCCCTAAACCACACTGACCACAGATCTGTACAGGGTTAATTCAAGCACATGATCACTCATTTGAGATCAGTAAGGGGATAGCTGTTGTTATATCCCCGAATATCATGATCTATATGATGTTCAGAGACTAGACCTATTTAATGTGATCGACTTTCAGCATGCATTATCTTGACATAGTTCAAATATATTCATTAGATAGGTTAAGTAATAGTCTCATCATCCTATGATTGCACCCGTGTCACGACGCTGGTTGGCCCAGTCTGCCTCTTCCAGCCATTCAGGGTAAAGACATTGGGGAAACTGACAGTGTCATTTGGAGGATCTGTCATGTGACACGGCTGGCCCCACCAGGATGGAGTCCCGGGGGAGGCCCCTGAGGGGCTCAAGACTCTGCATTCTCATTAGTGTATCCCCCAGACACCCAGTGGGATAGTAGACCTGGGATAGGGACCATTACCATTGGTTGGTACCCATCTTCCCATTCCCAAAGCTTCCCTCAGTCTCCCTTCTGTTTATCTTCATGTCATATCCTCTCCCTCCCGTTGAATCTTATTTACAGAATGGGCCTTTTATTACTTTTTGACAGCCTTTTTTTTATCAAACACCGCAGCTAGAAAGTACCACGCAATATTTGGACATGGCCTTTGACCACAGAACCAATCGAATGGTAGCTAGGCTATACACAGTATGTAGTGGAAATACTCATTAACATCCACAGGAGGTTGCTGAGGGGAGGACGGCTCATAATAATGTCTGGAACGGAGCAAAGGGAATGACATCAAACACATGGAGACCATGTGTTTGATGTATTTGATACCATTCCACCTATTCCGATCCAGCCATTACCATGTGACTGAAAATGCTTTCCAAGAGCAAAGCACATTTTGGGTTAGGCTACATTTTCTTATGTAAATGATTCTTGCATTAAAGCCTTTTACAATATTCATGAACACAATCTCCCTCAACGCTAATACATAATGTAAAATGCTCCTTTATGATGAGGAGATGGTGTGTCTGTCTGTGGACTTGTGTGTGTTTCTGAGACTGAATGCTGTCTTAAGAGCCACATGGCCCAGCCCGGCAGTGAGGGGCATTCAATTGTTGTCAGAGACAATGGAGAGCAACTTTAAGTTTTTTTTACCTCCAGGCTTGAGTGTGTTCTGCTCCTCCTGACCGGCTCGCAGCATTTAATTCCCCTGGACGTTCCCTCGACCTAGCCGCCTGGCTCCGGCAGCCCATACACCTGAGTTATTGGTTTGCTCTAATAATTTGCAAGACCTTCCAGTGAGAGTGGATATTAGCATATAAATAGCAGATGCACTGAGGACCATCACAGCTGAGTACATAACATTTTTAGTTTATAAGATTGAATGGGTTTCTAAATGCATAGCCATCAAACTTGCCAAAAGACAAATTAAGTTGAGAGTTCAGTTGTCCGAGGCTGTCTCCTAAAATATATATTTTTTAAAGGATAACAGACTTACTTAAGGAGTGCGCTGGGGTGGATGCTTCCCGGGGCACAAAGTAATTGAGATTGCTTACAGAGTTAATTAGACCACACAAAATATATTGGAGGGCGCAGGGAGCACTTTAGCCCGCTAAAGTGTGTTTTTTCCCAGTAGGTGGTTGATATTTAACCGGAACCTGATTATCTACACCTTTCACTGGGGAAAGGGACGGAGGTTTTGACATGGCCAATCGATAGAGTTCACCCTGGATGTTTCAAAGCCATCTGCACACCAAGTAGCACTGGGAAAGAAGGGCTAATATTCTTCTTTAATGCGCTTGCTTCTGTCTATGAAATGTACATATGGACACATTTGCAGCATTTATATTTGGCTAATTAGGAAAAAGGTGTGTAATTGGATGTATTTTTCAGAATTAATGACATACAGTCGTTGTCTCTGATTTACAAAGGAATAAAAAAGGACAAATAACACAGCAATACTTAAAGAAATGAAGAGTACAACTGTATTTGCTGATGCAGCAGGTTTAAGTGTAGACCATTTACGTTAATATAGCCATGTTGTTAACTCAAAAAGTATCTTGGGGAGCTTTCCTGGAGTATTTTGTAAGAGGTAGAAAAAGTGATTTTCTTTATTTTACATTGTACAGGATGGGGAAAAGGTCTGTTTAAATGCAAAGGAGGGGATAGGGAATAGAGACCATATTTTTGGTAGGCTTGTGTCAGCAAAATGTTTCTATAGAAAAGCTAATTCCCTCCTCCCCATACACACCCCTGTACAAGAGTTATAATGCTGCCATCTCAAGATGGAAGTCCTGATTTTATCACTGCAGAATTAAAGCGAATTAAAACTTAAATAATGTTTGTCGACCAGGAATTTCTAGTGGGCTCGTAATCTTTTTCCATGTGGTTTTAATCTATCAAGGGAGAAATAACTGCTTTGGATTAAAGAAGACAACTGGTATAAACAAAATGGCAATCTCCTTTTCCACAATTGCTAGCTACTGAGAATGAAAAACTGCATGTGTGCCTGGAGTAATGTAGAAAGTTTGGGTTATGTTGTGGATTGCACTTTTTCTTGGAGGCAGAATCCGTTAAATTAGAATAGAGTTGTTAAAGCAATCATTTTTATTGCCAAAAATTTGGTTGGGTGATTTGGCTACCTCATACCTTAATATTTATCATGTCTGTTTTATCCATGAATATCTATTTTCAAGCTTTTTCCCCCCATTATTAATATGATATATTCTATGAAATAAAGGAAAATACTTACGTATCATTGCAAAACCATACTACTTTGTTTCGTTTTCTCACACTTTCCCTCTCACTCTCGGAGAGCAGGAATTATGAATTAATTATAATTTATGTTATTGTTGTAATATTAAGGAGGGCTGGGAATTGCCAAGGACTTCACGATACGTTATTATCACAATACTTAGGTGTCAATACGATATGTATTGCGATTCTCACAATTCTATATGTATTGTGAATCGATACTGCGATTTTATTGCGATTTGATGTCCCAAACATATTGCTCACTATATTTCTGCTGCAAAGAGACAAGATATAGCATGAGTCAGGGAAATAAAAGTGCTGATAACATGTTGGCTCACTATTTAAAAAGAAGTTGGAGAGCTATGGGATGAAAAATACAGATGTACAGGAACAGTCGATTACCACTAGCTAATGCTTCCTACAGTAGCAAAAAAGGTTGGAGACAAAAATAATATTGTAACTGTATCGATTCCGACCCCCCCCCCCCTAATATTAATATTAAGGGATGATTCAATTGGTCTTAGTGTCTAATAAGCGCAGACATCTGTTGTATCAGTGCAGTGCGAAGGATGAGTCACTTATTCCTATTAGGCTACCACCTTCTAGCCGGCCTCTCTGATTAGCATGTACAAAACTGTGGCTTGTCTCCCTGCTGAAGGAGATGACAGGGAGTAATTGAGACCTCATCCAAAGACAGTTTAGACCCTAATCTACCGTAATCAACACCGTGCACAGGGGGTAATGAAAAATAAAGAGGGGGAATAAGAAAAAGAAAAATCAAGCCTTGATCTCTCTTTACTACCTGACATAAAGGTAATCATGAAAGCAATTAAGCTGAATAAATGGAAAAGTGTGTGTAAAAACTGGCTCATATGCCTAGATGAACGAAGGGCATGACGTTATGTATAATGTATGATGAAAATGACCCCTATTTAAAAAAATCGCATTCTGTTATGCATTGTAGCGCAGGGAATGGTTAACTACATTTTGAGTAAATTAAAAAGCATAAATTCTGTTGAAGGCTGATGCAGGCTTCACTCATCCCCCAGACAGAGCAGAACAGAATAGCCTCCCTTAAAGAGGAGAGAGAGAGAGAGAGAGAGAGAGAGAGAGAGAGAGAGAGAGAGAGAGAGAGAGAGAGAGAGAGAGAGAGAAAGAGAGAGGGGCAAAATAAATCTTGGGTTGCTTTCACCTTTCATAAATTCCCTGACTCGGATTCAAAACCCCAAAAAATGTTGGTGGCCAGGGTAGCTCATTGTTATTCCGCCAGGATTGATGGTGGTCATTTACTCTCCTTGGGAGTTAAGTGCCCCTGTTATTCCTGAAGAGAGTAATTTGGAGGTTCCACAGGTCAGCGCCGGTGACAGTTTTCTCTTTTGATTAGTGTTAGAGTGATAGCAAACTTACAGGCCGGGTAATAGATGAGCATGTGAAGGCAGAGACTCCAGGCAGGCAGGCAAGAAGAGAGAAAAGGAGGAGACCATCACACCTCCCCTCCTGTCCTGAAGCAGGCAGCCCACCTTCTTCGTTCTCAGCAGCATCTTCTTACAGACAGACTGTGCCATGGACATGGTGGCCACTCATCTGCACCTGTCCTGTGGTAGTTTAGTTTCATTCAACCAATTCCCTGTTGTCTGAGAAAGTGGTCCTGCTTTTAGTTAAGTATGAAATGAAAAATAGTCAAATGCACTCCCTGATAAACCAGACAGATTTCTGCAGGGTTTTGTGTGGTAGTGAATAAAGCTGGAATCCTAATAACTAGGCTAGTTGCCACCCAGTCTTCTCAGATAGGCCTAGATCTGTGTGTCTGGGAGCTCGTGTTGAGTAAATCTCCTGAATGCGATTGTGTTGAGGAAATGCAGCTTGCTGTCTCTGAGGTGGGAGCCCTCCATATCGCTCGGTAACCCGGTCTTTCTCTGACCAGCATGTCTCAGGTTTCTTATCAGCTCCACACGCAGACACCTATCCCACACCTCTAAATCAGGGCCACAATACACTCCACTTATCGCTCCATCTGTTGGACTATCTATTGCTCCCTTCACAGTTTTCTTTCCTATTCACATCTTTCAGGATTAAATATATGTTATTATTATTAACTAATACATGTGTTGTCTTTAAGACCATAAGTAGACTTTTAAAAATACTACCTTTGGCATTCCTATTGTATCAGTTACTTGAAAACACTTTTAGAGAATTTGGCAGTACATCCAACCGGCCTCACAACCGCAGACCACATGTAACCACGCCAGCCCAGGACCTCCACATCCGGCTTCTTCACCTGTGGGATTGTCTGAGACCAGCCACCTGGACAACCGAAGAATTTCTGCACAAACTGTCAGAAACCTTCTCAGGGAAGCTCATATGTGTGCTTGTCGTCCTCCCCAGGGTCTTGACCTGAATGCAGTTCGATGTCATAACCGACTTCAGTGGGAAAATGCTCACCTTCGATGGCCACTGGCACACTGGGGAAGTATGCTCTTCATGGATTAATCCCAGTTTCAACTGTACCGGGCAGATGTTTGCTGATGTCAATGTTGTAAACAGAGTGCCCCATGGTGGCGGTGGGGTTATGGTATGGGCAGGCATAAGCTACGGACAATGAACGCAATTGCATTTAATCAATGGAAATTTGAATGCACAGAGGTACCATGACGAGATCCTGAGGCCCATTGTCGTGCCATTCGTCCGTTGCCATCCCCTCATATTTTAGCATGATAATGCACAGTCCTATGTTGCAAAGATCTGTACACAATTCCTGGAAGCTGAAAATATCCCAGTTCTTCCATGGCCTGCATACTCACCCGACATGTCACCCAATGCTCTGGATCGACGAGTACGACAGCGTGTTCCAGTTCCCGCCAATATCCAGCAACACCGTACAGTGAAGAGGAGTGGGACAACATTCCACAGGCCACAAGGAGGAAGGTGATGTGTCGCGCTGCATGAGGCAAATGGTGGTCACACCAGATGCTGACTGGTTTTCTGATTTTTGATGGTATATGTGACCAACAGATGCATATCTGTATTCCCAGTCTTGTGAAACACGTAGATTAGGGCCTCATTTATTTATTTCAATTGACTGATTTCCTTATATGAACTGTAACTCAGTAAAATCTTTGAAATTGTTGCATGTTGCGATTATATTTTGTTCAGTTTACATTGCTAATGCATTTCCATTTAGTATTTGGACTGATGATACTTTCTTTAGTCAGTCAACCATTCATACATTTTGAGCTGACTCTATAGTAAAAATACACCCTCTTCCTATCCACCAGATGAAAGCGCCGGAGGGCAGTGATGACGATGATGAGGACTTTGAGGATGTGCCAGAGAAGGAGAGCTTTGAACCACAAACTCCAGAACATCTACGGGAGGAGTATGGTGAGTTTGCTCAGCTGCAGAGGATCAGGGGCACATGCATATACAACAGGGCCACAGCCAACCAAACAGCAATAAAGAGCATAGTAAAGGGACATGCTGCCCCGATAATCCCAGTAAACTCTCACCCTCACCTCAGGATATCACCTCACACACACATCCCCAACTGATTGGACTGGTTCAGATACACATGAGGATGGTGCCAAATAATGCCAGTAAAAGCTGGTTTGTTTGTAGAGTGATTGTTTAGGGCCCAACTTGTGCAGTGTTGGTAAAGGTTGTAGGTTTGACCTCAGATGAGGCATGTTCCTTGTCATTAGGCTGATTTCAACTTCAGATCAAAACAAAAGTACTTCAGCATTGTACTCAATTATCCAAAGCAGTTTACCTTACCTAAGACACGCATTTCCTCATTTACCTGTGCACCCCCCCTTAATAGGATTTATGAAAATATATTATTCCATTATTGACAGCAAACCAGTTTATTCCCATAGTCCAGTTCTATAGTCAAAAGCTCATTTTCCCAGTGTGTGTAATTTCTAATGGCAACAGTATTGATATATGGTTGCAAGTTTGTAACAAAATGGGTCATGCACAAAGTTCAGAGGTTGCCTGTAATGCAAGTGGTTATAGCACTCTTGCCAAGATAATGACAGATAATGACAGATATGGAATATCAAGAAGCTGATTAAACAGCCTCTTCATTATACAGGTGCACCTTGTGCTAGGGACAATAAAAGGCCACTCTAAAATGTGAAGTTTTGTCACACAACACAATGCCACAGATGTCTCAAGTGTTGACGGAGTGTGCAATTGGCATGCTGACTGCAGGAATGTCCACCAGAGCTGTTGCCAGAGAATTTGCTAATTTTCTCTACCAACGGCGTTTTAGAGAATTTGGCAGTACTTCCAACCGGCCTCACAACCGCAGACCACGTGTAACCAAGCCAGCCCAGGACCTCCACATCCGGCTTCTTCACCTGCGGGATTGTCTGAGATCAGCCACCCGGACAGCTGATGAAACAGAGGAGTATTTCTGTCTGTAATAAAGCCCTTTTGTGGGGAAAAACTGATTCTGATTGGCTGGGCCTGGCTCCCAAGTGGGTGGGCCTATGCCCTCCCATGCCCACCCATAGCTGCGCCCCTGCCCAGTCATGTGAAATCCTAATGAATATATTTTAATTGACTGATTTCCATATATGAACTGTAACTCAGTAAATCTTTGAAATTGTTGCATGTTGTGTTTATATTTTTGTTCTGTATAACTTCAGCCGGCTGGTGTGACACCGTAAGGAAATTACAAAATATAAATGGGACACAATTTTCATGTCGCACAACTTTTAGTTGTCTCATTAAAGGTGCAATATGGAGAATATGAAATGTATAGTGAAGATAATCATTATTTCATCTAAACCACTGTGAAATATATTTTCAATAACCAAAAATATTGTATTTTCAGCTGTTTGAAGCTGGTGTACAAAACTGAAGGTAAAAGATGCAAAAACTAAAGTTAAGAACGAGAAGCATAGAGATAGCGTATATTGAACGGACCTAAGCTTACATTTCGATGTGAATTTGGTCGGGCCGCCCCAAAAGTTGCATATTGCAACTTTAAGTGCCTTCAATATTTGTATATTAATTTCTAAAATGTATAGTTGGCTTGAGGTTGAGTCATTGAAATTAGGAGCTATTGACCTTTAAAAATATTGTACATTGTGTTAAGAAGCGGCTTGGCAGGTCATGTTTCGCCTCTCCCAAGTCCATTGGGGAGTTGCAGTGATGAGACAAGATCGTAACTACCAATTGGTAGAATAAAACATTAAAATAAACCCAACGCACCCATGACAATTTCTTTCTTATCCTCTTGATGCACGTTAAGGACAGGGGGCGCTATTGCGAATTTTGAAAAAAATACGTGCCCATTTTAAACGGCCTCCTACTCAAACTCCGAAGCTAGGATATGCATATAATTAGTAGATTTGGATAGAAAACACTCTAAAGTTTCTAAAACTGTTTGAATGGTGTCTGTGAGTATAACATAACTCATATGGCAGGCCAAAACCTGAGAAGATTCCATGCAGGAAGTGGAAATCTGATTTGTGGAATCACTTTCAAGCCTTTGGATATGAAACACACCGTGAGTTAGTTACAAAGTGGTTTGAGTCTTCTCCGGTAAAAATTGACCAAACGAGAGGCCTGGAAAGTTTGTCAGAGAGGGAGGGCCATTACTACTATGACGCGCATTCCCGTGGGTACTCTCTCGTTCCAAAACGTTTAGTAAGACAATGCAATCGTCCGCCTTGAATATTATTGAAGCTCTGATTGAAAAAGGCCCTAAAGATTTATGTTATACAACGTTTGACATGTTTGAATGAACGTAAATACATTTTTTTTGCACATTCGTGACGACAAGTCCCGCGCGCCTCGTACATTATGAGTAGCCTTCGGAACGCGCTAACAAGGAGCTATTGGGACATAAATTATTAACTTTTTATAATCAAAGGGAATATTTACAATAGTATATTTGATTTTAGATGGTTCCAAGATGGCGCTAACCTGTATCGCCTAGCCTATTTTTCTGAGCATAGCACCCTGTTTATTGCAAAGTGTAAAGTCCCAGTAAAGTTATTTTTAAATCTGGCAATGCGGTTGCATTCACGAGATGTTAATCTATAATTCTTTGAATGACAATATTATATTTTACCAATGTTTTCGAATAGTAATTTTGTAAATTGTAGCGCTGATTCACCGGAAGCATTAGAGGGAAAAGATTTTCTGAACATCACGCGCCGATGTAAAATGCTGTTTTTATATATAAATATGATCTTTATCGAACAAAAGAATGCATGTATTGTGTAACATGATGTCCTAGGAGTGTCATCTGATAAAGATTGTCAAAGGTTAGTGCTTCATTTAACTGTGTTTTGGTTATTTGTGATGCATGTGGTTGGTCGGAAAATGGCGGTGTGGCTATTGTGTCGATGTACTCTCCTAACATAATGTCATGTTTTGCTTTCGCTGTAAAGTCTTTTTGAAATCGGACAACGTGGTTCGATTCAGGAGAAGTGTATCTATAAAACGGTGTAAAATAGTCCTATGTTTGAGAAACAGAAATTATTAGATTTGGTTATGAAAATGGCGCTCTGATTTTTCGCTGGATGTTGATCCCGAATACGGGATCAGCGCGTCAAGAGGATATTATCTCCCAAATCTCAGTTTTGGACGAGACTGACTTTATGACCAAAAATGTCACAGGCCATTTCAAAATGAGAAGTTGCTTTGTAGGGGCAGTCGCTAATAGTTGACAAAATGTCCATTAATATCTTCTGGCTAAAAAAGTCCTAATTACCGTATGCTCAGATTCAGCTTTTAAATCATGTTTTAGGTTCACTATCAGGAATCAAGGTAAGTGCAGACTGTGTGAAGTAGCAATGTTTATTGTAACCACAGGGGCAGACAAACAACAGGTCAAGACAGGCAGGGGTCAATTATCCAGAGTAGGAGCAAGGTACAAGACAGCAGGCAGGCTCAGGATCAGGGACAGGCAGAGTTCAGTAATCCAGAGGTGGAGCAAAGGTACAGGATGGCAGGCAGGCTCAGGGTCAGTTACGGGCAGAGTGGTCAGGCGGGCTGGTACATGGTCAGGACAAGCAAGGGTAAAAAAAAACAGGAGGACGAGAAGAAGAGAGGCTGGAAAAAGACAGGCGCTGATAGGACGAACACTGGTAAGCTTGACAAACAAGACGAACTGACACAGACAAACAGAGAACACCGCTATAAATGTCCAGAGGATAACTGGGGAAGATGGGTGACACCTGGAGGGGGTGGAGACAAGCACAAGGACAGGTGAAACAGATCAGGGCGTGACAGTTCACATTCAATTTATCCTAATTCCTCGTCATCACGTTTTCAAATTAAACTGACCATGTCACTTTAATTAGATTTAAAATCTGATTAGCCAAAAAACACTCCTCGTTGTGTGTTGTACAGTAGCTTGATTGCTTTATTTAATGTGCGTGAAAGTGAATGGGAGCCAGCCTACGGACTCTACAGCAGGCTGGTTTGATTAGTGAGCTATGTAATGATCTGCGGAAGCCATGCCAAATTAACAATGCATTGCTCTTAATAAGCTTCCATTAGCCCAATGCTGTAATTTACAACATCCACCTGGCCTCTGTCTCCCTGTAGGGGGCTAAACCACATGGACGGACAGTTAGCGAGCAAAGTCATGCTGCGGCAAACTCACTCGCACACACTCACAAGATACTCTGTGACTAACATAATGGATATTTCCTCATTGAATCAGAAGCAATCGTCCTGTGAGGGTAAATGATTATGATTTGGTCCCGGAATGAATCTGGCAAAGTAGTCTTTTTAGTGGTACTAAATGTGATGTATTTAGTACCAGTGTTCTGGTTGGATCTCTATTGATTTTGGCTTGAGGACTTTAACGGCACATTGTAGATGTTTCTCTTGGCTGCTTTAGATGTTTTTCAGATACCTCAGGGATTTGTTACAAATGAAAGTAGTCCAATGAAACTAAAGCAAAATAAATAATTCAGTTTTAGGTCTTTTTTTTGCAGCAGCAGCAGCACCACCGGTGTAATCAACAGTTAATAAAAATAGGTAGCCTACTCTTTTATAAAAAATATTAGTAGAAAGTAAAATACAGATAACAGTTCGGTGAATAATATGCTTTTTTGTATCAGTTTTTTTTTCTTAAACGTATCACATTCAGACTAGTCTATCAAATACGTCAACACATTTCTCTGAAAACATATCTTACTTACCTTTCAAAACCAACTTTGATTCATTCAAAACAAGTCTCTCTCTCTCTCTCTCTTTCCTCCATTCTCTCCACTGCTCTTTTCACAGCTGATCTTTTATCTATCTCTTTATCCCAGCACTCCTGTCAGGATGTTATCTCTTTCTAAAATTTACATTTTAATTACAAGGCCTGCTGAACTCAGGAAAATCAATATGGCCACCATTGGCAACCACGTTCTGTGTCTCCCTGCCGCTAGGCCTCTCTATTTCCTCTTATTGATTTATCTCTTTAACACCTGCAATTTTATTGCTTCAGGCAAATAGCTACCATTTTGGTCAATTTGAACAGAAAAATAAAGGATTTGCTAGTATTTCACAATTCCTCAGATGGGGTCTTTGCAGGGAACAATGCAATAAATCAGAGGGTTGGAGGGCTCTTGGATTAACCCAGGGATACGCCAAGGAAGGAAAGAGCTCTCTCTGAGGAGAAAGGAGATGAAACATTTAAAATGCTACTTGTGCCTCTGACCAACATTACATTATTTTTATTGCCCTCTTTTTTTCATGGGGACGGGGGTGATTTATTTTAAGAAATATATTTGCGTCATACATTTTTCATAGTACCAAAGGATTTTCTAATGTATCTGGTCTGTTACTTTTATCTGCCTACACTGATATTATACGTGATGGAGTGGAGAGGAGATAAAGATGAGGTTAGATACTCACATACATAGCTGTCAGGCAATTACCCTGTGTCCTTTGTGACGTAAAAACTGCTCTTTAAATCTTTTAATTTATTTGTTTTAATAAGTTTAAATTGTCCTGGCGTGGGGCTGGGGCAGGTGTCGGCTTAGAGCAGAGCTGTGATCTCTCTTCCAGCCTTAAGCTCTGGCTGACTGCCATAGAAGCCTTCTACAGACCCTCCCTGCCCACCCAGGAGGCTAATGCACTGTGGCCGAGCCACTCCACTCCACCCTGCCCTGGCCTTCACTTCATAAATGTGTTAGCATCACATACATTAGGTGTGAGCAACATCTCGAGGCTCGAGGGCCACACAGAATTGTTTTACTACTGATTTGTTCTTGGAGAGGCTGTGGATGTAGGACTACCATTGACAATATAAGTGTGTTTAAAAGGATAGTCGTACATTTTACAAAAGGCTAGGACAATAAATAGCTGACCCACAGACACTCTGATCAGTGAGCACACAAAACGGAAGTAGTATAATGTGCTAGATAAATCTGTGCATAAGTCTATGGAAGTCCTTGAATATATATAACCTCATATAATGTAATATATAACCTATATAACCTACTCTGCTGGTTATTCCAGGTTTGGAGACGTCCCCCTCTAACTCTACCTTTGTGGCCAGTAAGAATCCAGTCCAGCCTCCAGTGAAGCGTCCTGAGCCAGCAGCCTCTCACACCCTCTCCAGGCCCAGAAAAAGAGCCACTGATAAGGAACAGGACCCCACATGTTCCAAGCAGGGCCAACCCCACGCACCTAGCTCCAGGTGACCCCTGTCTGCTTCACTTCATAACTGTATATGTTTATAACATAATTTATGTTTATAACATATATTGCACTATCCCCTTCCATTATATCGTTCCACATGAATTGGAATTTGGGACTGCTACTTGGAAATATTTGAGGTCACGGCCAATGAGAAGAACCACAGCCTTAACTACTTGTAACTCCCTGTTGTTTTCCGTCTCTCTTTTTAGCTCTGCAGCAGGAGGTTGTGAGGACCCCATGGACCAGGCTAGTGACTCCTGTGAGGAGAGGGAGAAAGCTCCAATCATCCCCTTCGGTCTGGACCTCTATTACTGGGGAGAGGAGCAACCCACCACAGGGAAAAATCATCAAGTACATACAGCCTCACAACACCCACAATGACTAGCATATTTTATTGAGTAAACATTGAAATGGGCAATTACGACATCTCGGGTTCAACTACTGTACACAACTTAACTTCTCACAAAGTTTTTATTGCCATTGATATGGCCACTAGAGCACTATTATCTGTTCAGAGGCATTGTAAATCTCTGTTATTAGTTTTAAAATGTAAAGATGAGATTATGAGTTATGAAAACAGACTCTCCCATAACAATGGGAGAACCACATACTGGATGACTTTAACAGGGTCATTAGCAATTGACTGAGTATTTTCTGTGCATACCTAGCTCAAATTCTAGACATCGGATAAAAATGAGGTTATAGCGTCCATAAAGTGACAATTGTTAGTAGGTGAAACAGTTTGTTAAATTTCTAATTAGACACTTTATGGACGCTATTGGAGTTCTCAACTAACTGTTGAGAGTCAGAATAGTAGAAAACACAAGGTGCAACTCCAGTGTTTGGTTGTGCATCAGCAGTTTCTCTCCTGCTACGCCAGTCACTTGACAGTCACTCAACTAGTCCATGTCAGCCAACATTTGTCTAGACTGGCAAGATAGTCTAGCCAGCGATCTAAACTTGTAGTAATCATGGTCGAATTACCAACTACAGACTAATGTTAATAAAGAATGTTAATAAAGAATAGGTCAGTGCAAATGGAAAGTTCCTCACTGTCACGTCCTGACCAGTAGAGGGAGTATTAGTTATTGTAGTTTGGTCAGGACGTGGCAGAGGGTATTTGTTTTATGTGGTTCAGGGGTTATGTGTATGTAGAGGGGTGTTTTATTTATGCGTTCTAGGGTTTTGGTGTATGTTCTGGTTTTTGTATTCTAGGGTTTTTCTAGTGGTTATATTTCTTTGTGGTCTGTGTGGCTCTCGATCAGGAACAGCTGTTCATCGTTGTTCCTGATTGAGAGTCATATTTAAAGAGCTTGTTTTCACTTGTTTGTTTGTGGGTAGTTGTTTTTGCATTGCTTTTAGTTAGCCTGCAAAACTGTTCCTGTCGTTCTTTGTTTATTGTTTTTTCGTGTTCACTTTAATAAATAAGTATGAGTATTCACGTACCCGCTGCGCCTTGGTCTTTACATTACGACACTCACACCCCTTCCTCTATCCTGGTATCCAGGAATAGCTCCCAGCACCAGTTCTGGGTTCCCAACTAGATAGAGGAGGAGGTGGAGAATAAGACGTTCACCGGCCAGATGAAGTCCAGGTACACTATATATACAAAAGTATGTGGACACTGCTTCAAATTAGTGGATTCAGCTATTTCAACCAAACATGTTGCTGACAGGTGTATAAAATTGAGCACACAGCCATGCAATCTCCATAGACAAACATTGGCAGTAGAATGGCCTTACTGAAGAGCTCAGTAACTTTCAATGTGGCACCGTCATAGGATGCCACCTTTCCAACAAGTCAGTTAGTCAAATTTCTGCCCTGCTAGAGCTGTCCCGGTCAACTGTAAGTGCTGTTATTCTGAAGTGGAAACGTCTAGGAGCAACAACGGCTAAGCCGCAAAGTGGTAGGCCACACAATCTCACAGAACGGGACCGCCGAGTGCTGAAGCTCGTAGCTTGTAAATCTCACCTGTCCTTGGATGCAGCACTCACTACCAAGTTCCAAACTGCCTCTGGAAGCAACTTCAGCACAGGAACTGTTCATCAGGAGCTTCATGAAATGGGGTTCCATGGCGGAGCAGCCTCACACAAGCCTAAGATCACCATGCGCAATGCCAAGCGTCGGCTGGAGAGGTGTATAGCTCGCCGCCATTGGACTCTGGAGCAGTCTGACAGACGAATCTGGGTTTGGTGGATGCCACTTGAACGCTACCTTCCCAAATGCATAAGGCCAACTGTAAAGTTTGGTGGAGGAGGAATAATGGTCTGGGGCTGTTTTGCATGGTTCAGGTTAGACCCCTTAGTTCCAGTGAAGGGAAATCTTAATGCTACAGCATACAATGACATTCTAGACGATTCTGTGCTTCCAACTTTGTGGCAACAGCCCTTTCCTGGTTCAGCATGACAATGCCCCCGTGCACAAAGCGAGGACCATACAGAAATGATTTGCAGAGATCAGTGTGGAAGAACTTGACTGGCCTGCTCACAGCCCTGACCTCAACCCCATCGAACACCTTTGGGATGAATTGGAACGCCGACTGCGAGCCAGGCCTAATCCCCTAACATCAGTGCCCAACCTTGTGGCTGAATGGAAGCAAGTCCCTGCATCATGTTCCAACATCTAGTGGAAAGTATTCCCAGAAGAGTGGAGGCTGTTATAGCAGCAAAGGGGGACCAACTCCATATTAATGGCCATGATTTTGGAATGAGATGTTCGACGAGCAGGTGCCCACATAGTTTTGGCCATGTAGTGTAAATTACATTCGCTGGCCGCTTTCCAGCCTGTCAAGCACAGGTGCTCTCTGTGAAGGCCAGGACCGAGCCAAGGTGAGCAAGGTGAGTTTTTGGTGAAAGCATTACAATTGTCATGGTAATTTCAATTCTTTATATATTTTTAGAGATTCTGAAGAACACAATGAATATTACTTTTAGATACTGGTAAGTGAGGCTTTGCAGAATTAGAGTGAAAGTGACGTGTCGAGGATTGTTTTTGTTGCTGATGCCAAAAATGTTGTGTGATTCCCATAATATCCTTTCCATGGGTAGATCATCCCACGAGACGAGCTGGGAAAACCCACCAACCCAGAGGACACTGAGTGCCTAGAGAAAGAGGAGAGGAAACTCAGAGAGCCTGGTGAGGGACATAGGAGTGGTCCTATTACATACTTTTCCTTTTTAAAATTAAAAAACTATCAAGGAATTGCGACTGAAAAAGTAATTGTATAATTCTCTAGCTCACAGCAGTCAGTAATATGGCATTAGGCAATGCCAATATGCAACATTTTCTGATGGTGTTGATAGGTTCCCTTCAATAATGGTCTTAATGTACCAATAGTTGCCCTGTGCAGTAGCAGCCCTCTCCGGTCTAGACTGTGGTAAAGAAGGAGAGCCAGAGACAATGGAAACACTTCCTGCCTCTGACTCCCCCAGTTTTCTCCCTTGGAACTCTCCATCACTCCCAGTCCCATCCCGTCACGCAAAGGAGAGGAGCAAGACAGCACCACAGCGCCAGAATCAGTGAGCCAGGGGGGGTGGGCCTCTTCAATAGCCCTGATAATAGGTTGGGCTGCTGTGTCTGGCTCTGGGCTCTGGCTCTCTCTTTCTCCCTCTCCTGGAGGCCGTGCTAAAAGCCAATTAAGCGTGTGTTGGCTGCTGCCAGCGGAGCGTCGGATGTGCTTTCTCTGCCTGCAGTCACTTGTTAACAAACAGGTATCAGAGCCAGCTGACTCGGGCACTCGCTTTTGAAATAGCATCTTTTGTAACTAACTACTCTATTGATCCCCCGCTCCATCAGCCCTGCAGACCCATCCCATCCAGCCACTGCCACACAGTGTGTCTAGGGTTCTCTGAGCTCAGCACAGCGGCAGGCCCTCCCACCAGTCCGCCAGGCCACCCGCCAGGCACCAACTGTATGAGGACCTGCAGAGGTCCATCAATCCTCTCACTACCTGCCTGGTCACTATACTCGCTCTCCTAAAGCACTATTGATTTTTGCTCAAATGCCCTCAAATAGTTTCTTAGTGTGGCCCCACACACTCATAGGTTGTATTTTATATTCTATAGTAACCGATTTATGGGTCTCTGACTGTTGCCAGTCTGAAAGACAAGTAGACCCTGGCTTGTAGACATTGCAGCACGTTTATCTTTCGATGCCAACTCAATTCTTAATTTTAACTCCATTGTCTAACCATTCCAAACTCTTAAAAATAGGATTGGTCAGGTTGCCATAGATTAATTATCAAGTTATCACTGTTAACAATATTGAAGAAGTCTTCGATGTCTGAGAGAAAGAGTTACGGTTCATGATCCATCTTTGCATATTAAGGTATAAGTAGATTTGAATTAGAATTCCCAATTATAGTCATGACATTTAGTTAATTTGCTATGTGGCTCACATTGAATTTAGCAATAGTTAGCTGGAATATTTTGTTAATGATACTCCAGGCTTGTATTGATGACTTATTTCAATACAGTTATTAAAGCAGCTATTTTTTACACTCTAAAACCACCAGGCTATCCCGCTGAAATTACATTTACATCAGAGAAATAATAAATTAACCACTTTAGTTATGGTTCAAAAATGTTTTTTGTGAAATAACGGTAGTGTATGCGTAGGATACCTCTACTGCCCGTAGGCCCAGGCCAGGACCGTGCTCCCGAGGCTCTGTCTGTATGTAGTGTCAGTCCAGGCTCCCAGCTGTCTTTGTGGTGGTTGGTCTGTATGGTGTGTCTGTGTGGCCTGACCCTGGCGGACAGGCGGGTGGACGGGCACAGCTGGAGAGGAATCGAGACTGTTGACAGAGAAAAGGCCCATGCTGCAGGGGCTTCAGACAGCTTAACTTAATAAGGGCTCTCTCCTCTCATCCTGGTGATGGGAACAAAAGCACACAAAATGCAGGACTTAACCACAGAGGGATCATGCAATAGGGGGCTTTCACCATCCCAACCCGACCCTGCCTGCCACCCCAAGGGAGATGAACACTCCCCCACCCCAAAATAATTTGTAACTAAAATTGGTGCCCCTCTTTTACAGGCTCTTGCAACATACAGGACACAAAATAGCGACAAACAAACAAACAAAAAAATATTGTTTGATGCCGTTATGAGGCTGAGTTGACAGTGCAGTTCACCTATTCCATCAAGGTTAGCCGTAGCCTTGGAGTGGGCCATCACAGCCATGATTAATCCCCCATACCATCACCATCCTCTTGTAGGACCTTGAAACACATACCCTTTCTGGGCCCTGGGCTTGCTGCATGTCTCTGAAACTGTCTCTTACAGCCTCATCAGGTCATCCACACTGTGTTGTCTGAATGAGGCAAATTACATTTGACCTTTAATTTAAAACCATAATCGAGTATCTGTATTAAGTTATCTTAAAAATATACAGTACCAGTCAAACGTTTGGACACACCTACTCATTCCAGGGTTTTTTATTTATTTTGACTATTATCTACATTGTAGAACAATATTGAAGACATCAAAACTATGAAATAACACATATGGAAACATGTAGTAACATAAAGTGTTTAACAGTTTGAGATTTTTCAAAGTAGCCACCCTTTGCCTTGATGACAGCTTTGCACACTCTTGGCATTCTCTCAACCAGCTTCATGAGGTAGTCACCTGGAATGCATTTCCATTAACAGGTGTGCCTTGTTAACCTCTCTTGGGTAGGGGGCAGTATTTTCATGTCTGGATGAAAAGCGTGCCCAAAGTAAACTGCCTGTTACTCAGGCCCAGAAGCTAGGATATGCATGTAATTCATAGATTTGGATAGAAAACACTCTAAAGTTTCTAAAACTGTTAAAATAATGTCTGTATAACAGAACTGACATGGCAGTCAAAACCCCGAGGACAATCCATCCCAACAACAAAAAAAATCAGTCTACCACTATTTTCAATGGCTGTCACTTTTATTATAAGGTGAAGTCCTCCCAGATTGCAGTTCCTAGGGCTTCCACTAGATGTCAACAGTCTTTAGAAAGAGTTTCAAGCTGGTGTTTGGAAAAATGAGCCAGAAATTGTAATTTTTCTAGGTGGCTCCCATTTTGGCTGTAATGTTTCCAATTGCGTGAATGAGAGCGCATTTTTTGGTATTTTTAAAAACAATAATGATTCTCCGTCTTAAATTTTTGCGTTTATTTACGTATTAGGATACCTAAGGTTTGATTATAAACATTGTTTGACTTGTTTGGAAAAGTTTATTAGTAACGTTTGGGATTCATTTTGTATGCATTTTGATGGAGGGAAACTGGGTTGATTATTGACTGAAGCACACCAGCTAAACTGAGTTTTTATGGATATAAAGAAGGACATTATCAAACAAAAGTACCATTTGTGATGTAACTGGGCCCTTTTGGAGTGCCAACAGAAGAAGATCATCAAAGGTAAGGCATTTTTTATATCGCTATTTCTGACTTTTGTGTCACACCTGCCTGGTTGAAATATGTTTTTCATGGTTTTGTATGCTGGGCGCTGTCCTCAGATAATTGCATGGTGTGCTTTCGCCGTAAAGCCTTTTTGAAATCTGACACAGCGGCTGGATTAACAAGAAGTTAAGCTTTAGTTTGATGCATTACACTTGTGATTTCATGAAAGTTAAATATTGATCATTCTGTAGATTGAAATTCGCGCTCTGCAATTTCACCGGATGTTGGCCCATAAGAAGTTAAAAGTTAATTTATAAATAATGGCGCCGGAAGGGATGGCTGCCATTTTATAGGCTCCTAGCCAACTGTGCTATTTTGTTTGTTTTTTCAATTTTTTTGTAACTCATTTTGTACATAATGTTGCTGCTACCGCTGCAGCTACTGTCTCTTATGACCAAAAAGAGCTTCTAGACATCAGAACAGCGATTACTCACCTCGAATTGGACAAAGATTTTTTCTTTAATGAGTCCAACGTGAAGGATATACTGCATTGTCAGGACAGGGCCCAAATACCCATCATTTGCGTGAAGAAAAGATGGAAAAACAGGAGGCGGAGGTCTGGGTGCCTTATGAGAATTTGTCAGCGAGTGAGTAAACCACCACTACCCTCCATATTATTGGCCAACATGCAATCATTGGGAAAGACACTGGAAGATCTATGAATAAGACTATCCTACCAACGGGACATTAAAAACAGTAATATCTTATGTTTCACTGAGACTTGGCTGAACGACGACACGGATGATATAGAGCTGCTCTGTCCATTTCGGCAGGACAGAGCAGCTACATCTGGTAAGACGAGGGGTGTTTGTCTATTTGTCAGTAACTGCTGGTGCGCAATGTTTAATATTAAAACTTCTTAGGACTAGGGTCTATTTTCCTGAATTTCCGCCTGACTGACGTGGCCAAAGTAAACTGTCTGTTACTCAGGCGCAGAAGCCAGGATATGCATATAATTGGTAGCATTGGATAGAAAACACTTTGAAGTTAGTATAAATGTTAAAACAATGTACGAGACTATAACACAATTGATATGGTAGACGGAAATACAAAGGTCCCAGGCTCTTATAATGGAAAGCTATGGGTCCTATGCAATTCTAGCTCCCAGATTGCAATTCCTATGTCTTCCACTAGATGTCAACAGTTGTTGTTCAAGGTTTTAGGCTTGTTTCTTCCAAAACGAGGAAGAATTTGGAGTTTTGGTACAAAGAGTCACAGTGAAAAATCAGTCTGCTAATTTTACTTTTCTATTGAACATACTTCTTTCCGTATGAAATATTGTAGTTCATTACATTTTAGGGTACCTGAGGATTAAATAAAAATGTAGTTTGACTTGTTTGAACAAAGTTTAGCTGTAGCTTTTTGGATTCCTTTGTCTGCATGTTGAACAAGTGGATTACTGAAATCAATGGCGCCAACTAAACTACTTTTTGGGATATAAAGAAGGATTTTATCTAACAAAACAACCATGTACGTTGTAGCTGGGACCCTTGGAATTGCAATCAGAGGAAGATTTTCAAAAGTAGGTGATTTATTTAATCGCCATTTATGATTTTATGAAGCCTGGTTGAAAAATATATTGATGTGGGGCGCCATTCTCAAACAATCGCATGGTGTGCTTTCACCATAAAGCCTATTGTAAATCGGACAATGCTGTTAGATTAACAAGAATTTAAGCTTTTAAACGATATAAGACACTTGTATGTTCACAAATGTTTAATATTACGATTATTTATTTGAATTGCGCGCACTCCAATTTCACCGGATGTTGTCGACAGGTGTCCTGCTAGCGGGACGCCTAGCCATAGAAGTCTTGAGATATTGCTCGGCTGAGGTAGAATGCCTCATAATAAGACGTAGACCACACTATCAACTAAGAGAGTTATTCGTAGCCATCAATATTATTCGTAGCCATCTATTTACCACCAAAGAAACGATGCTGGCACTAAGACCACACTCATTGAGCTGTATAAGACCATAAGCAAACAAGAAAATGCTCATCCAGAAGTGGCGCTCCTAGTGGTTGGAGACTTTAATGCAGGCAAACTTAAATCAATTTTATGTCATATGTAACCAGAGGAATAAAAACTCTAGACCACCTCTGGATGCATACAAAGCTCTCCCTCGCCCTCCATTTGGCAAATCTGACCATAATTATACCCTCTTGATTCCTGCTTACAAGCAGAAACTAAACCAGGAAGTACCAATGACTCGCTCAATACAGAAGTGGTCAGATGACACGGATGCTACGCTACAGGACTGTTTTGCTTAGCACAGGCTGGAATATGTTCCGGAATTCATCCAATGTCATTAAGGAGTATGCCATCTCAGTCACCGGCTTCATCAATAAGTGCATCGGCGACCTCGCCCCCACAGTGACCGTACGTACATTTCCCAACCAGAAGCCATGGATCCCAGGCAACATCCGCACCGAGCTAAAGGCTAGAGCTTCCGCTTTCAAGGAGTGGGACACATAAGAAATCCCGCTGTGCCTTCAGACGAACCATTAAAAATGCAAAGTGTCAATACAGGACTAAGATTGAATCCTACTACACCGGCTCTGAAGCTCGTCGAAGGTGGCAGAGCTTGAAAACTATTACAGACTACAAAGGGAAAACTAACCCCGAGCTGCCTAGTGATGCGAGCCTACGAGATGAGCTAAATGCCTTTTATGCTAGCTTTGAGGTAAGGAACATTGAAGCATGAACGAGATCACTAGCTGTTCCGGACAACTGTGTGATCACGCTCTCCGTAGCCGATGTGAGCAAGACATTCACAAAGCAGCGGGGCCAGACTGATTACCAGGACCTGTACTCAAAACATGCGCGGACCAACTGGCAATTGTCTTCACTGACATTTTCAACCTCTCCCTGGCCAAGTCTGTAATACCTACATGTTTCAAACAGACCACCATAGTTCCTGTGCCCAAGATAGCGAAGGTAACCTGCCTAAATGATTACCGCCCCATAGCACTCACGTCGGTAGCCATGGCGTGCTTTGAAAGGCTGGTCATGGCTCACATGAACACCATCATGCCAGAAACCCTAGACCCACTTCAATTCGCATACTGCCCCAACAGATCCACAGATGACGCCATCTCAATCGCACTCCATGCTGCCCTTTCCCACCTGGAGAAAAGTGTGAGAATGCTGTTCATTGACTACAGCTCAATGTTCAACACCATAGTGCACACAAAGATCATCACTAAGCTAAGGACCCTGTGACTAAACACCTCCCTCTGCAACTGGATCCTGGACTTCCTGACTGGCCGCCCTCAGGATGTAATGGTGGGCAACAACACATCTGCCAAGCTGATACTCAAAAAAGGGGGTCCCTCTAGCATGCTAAGTCCCCTCCTGTACTCCCTGTTCACCCATGACTGCGTGGCCAAGCACTCCAACACCATCATTAAGTTTGCTGATGACACAACAGTGCCTGATCACCGACAACGATGAGACAGCCAATAGGGAGGAGGTCAGAGACCTGGCTGTGTGGTCCCAGGACAACAACCTCTTTCTCAATGAGAGCAAGACAAAGGAGCTGATTGTGGACTATAGGAAAAGGAGGAAAGTACAGGACCCCATTAACATCAACAGGACTGAAGTGGAGCGGGTTTAGTTCCTTGGTGTCCACATCACCAACAAACTATCATGGTTCAAACACCAAGACAGTTGTGAAGAGGGTACGACAAAACCTTTTCTCCCTCAGGAGACTGAAAAGATTTGGCATGGATCCTCAAAAGGTTCTACAGCTGCCCCATCGAGGGCATCCTGACCGGTTGTATTACCGCCTGGTATGGCAACTGCTCGACATCTGACCGGAAGGCGCTACAGAGGGTAGTCTGTATGGCCCAGTACACTGGGGCCAAGCTTCCTGACATCCAGGACCTATATAATAGGCGGTGCTTGAATCTTGACTAGAACCCCAAAAATGTATCATGTTACTCAAGTGCTCGCCTCTCTACACCGGCTTCCTGTAAAGGCTAGGGCTGATTTCAAGGTTTTACCTACAAAGCATTACATGGGCTTGCTCCTACATCTCTCTCCGATTTGGTCCTGACATACATACCTACACGTACTCTACGGTCACAAGATGCAGGCCTCCTTATTGTCCCTAGAATTTCTAAGCAAACAGCTGGAGGCAGGGCTTTCTCCTATAGAACTCAATTATTAATGGAATGGTCTGCCTATCCATGTGAGAGACGCAGACTCAGTCTCGACCTTTAAGTCTTTATTGAAGACTCATCTCTTCAGTAGGTCCTATGATTGAGTGTAGTCTGGCCCAGGGGTGTGAAACTGAATGGAAAGGCACTGGCGGAATTAACCGCCCTTGCTGTCTTTGCCTGGCCGGTTCCCCTCTCTCCACCGGGATTCTCTGCCTCTAACCCTATTATGGGGGCTGAATCACTGGCTTACTGGTGCTCTTCCATCTCATCCCTAGGAGGGGTGTGTCACTTGAGTGGGTTGAGTCACTGACGTGATCTTCCTGTCTGGGAAGTCCTTGGCTTCGTGCCGTGGGGGAAATCTTCGTGGGCTATACTCAGCCTTGTCTCAGGGTAGTAAGTTGGTGGTTTGAAGATATTCCTCTAGTGGTATGGGGGCTGTGCTTTGGCAAAGTGGGTGGGGTTATATCCTGCCTGGTTGCCCCTGTCTGGGGGTATCGTTGGACGGGGCCACAGTGTCTTCCGACCCCTCCTGTCTCAGCCTCCAGTATTTATGCTGCAATAGTTTGTGTCGTGGGGCTAGGGTCAGTCTGTTGTGTCTGGAGTATAGGGAGTCCTCATGGCTCATGGCCTCTGAGAGAAAGAGAGAGAGAGAGCAAGAGAATTAGAGGGAGCATACTTAAATTCACACAGGACACCGGATAAGACAGGATAAATATCCTGTCTTATCCGGTGTCCTGTGTGAATTTAAGTATGCTCCCTCTAATTCTCTTGCTCTCTCTCTCTCTTTCTCTCAGAGGCCATGAGCCCTCATCTCTTAAATAATTATGAATAGATCCACCATTGAGCACACAAACAACACTTGTTACAGAATATTTTACATGGAAATAACATCTGGCCTGATGACTCCTTGCTGTCCCCAGTCCACCTGATCGTGCTGCTGCTCCAGTTTCAACTGTTTTGCCTGTTGCTATGGAACCCTGACCTGTTCACCGGACGTGCTACCTTGTCCCGGACCTGCTGTTTTCGACTTTCTCTCTCTACCGCAACTTCTGTCTCTAACTCTGAATGTTCGGCTATGAAAAGCCAACTGACGTTTACTTCTGAGATGGTGACCTGTTGCACCCTCTACAACCACTGTGATTATTATTAATATTTGACCCTGCTGCTCATCTATGAACGTTTGAATATCTTGACCATGTACTGTTATAATCTCTACCCGGCACAGCCAGAAGAGGACTGGCCAACCCCTCAGAGCCCGGTTCCTCTCTAGGTTTCTTCCTAGGTTCCTGCCTTTCTAAGGAGTTTTTCCTAGCCACTGTGCTTCTACATCTGCATTGCTTGCTGTTTGGGGTTTTAGGCTGGGTTTCTGTATAGCACTTTGTGACATCATCTGATGTAAAAAGGGCTTTATAAATACATTTTACTGATTGATTGATTGATTGTCAGAGGAAGGCCCCAAAAATTGTCAAAGATTCAAGTCATTCAAGTCATAGACTGTTCTCTCTGCTACCGCATGGCAAGCAGTACTGGAGAATCAAGTCTAGGACCAAAAGGCTCCTTAACAGCTTCTACTCCCAAGTCATAAGACTGCTGAACAACTAAACTTGTCACACCCTGATCTGTTTCACCTGTCTTTGTGCTTGTCTCCACCCCCCTCCAGGTGTCACCCATCTTCCTCATTATCTCCTGTGTATTTATACCTGTGTCCTCTGTTTGTCGGTTGCCAGCTCGTTTTGTTTTGTAAAGCCTACCAGCGTTTTTTTCCGTGCTCCTTTCTGTCTCTAGTTCCTGTTTTCTACATTTCCCGGTTTTTAACCATTCTACCTGCCCTGACCCTGAGCCTGCCTGCCATTCTGTACCTTTCGGACTCTGCTCTGGACTGCTCTGGACTACTGCCTGCCCCCCTGTTTTTGTAATAAACTTTTGTTACTTCGAAACTGTCTGTATCTGGGTCTTCTCCTAAGCTTTGACAGTATGAACTGACCCAGCAGACTCGGACCAGCTCCGCAACGCTGTCTCCTCCCAAGAGCCACCTTTGGAAGGCACGAGGAGTTGCTTCGTGGTCTTATGGAAGGGTTCCAGACCTTGGCAGAATGCCATGACCGCGCATTGAACACTTTGCTGGAGCAATTCCACGGGTTGTCTGTCAGGCAGTCTACCACGGCGGTAACCTCCCACCCCCTCATTAACCCGGCTGTTAGCAGCGCGGCCACCCCGGTTTCCCGAGAGCCCTGCTTAACTCCCCCGGACTGCTTCGCTGGAGAGTATCAGAGGAGGAGTTTAAGGACAAACTAGCAGCCTGGGAACTACTGACGGATCTCGACTCACTCGTTGCCTTGACCATCCGGATCGATGGGCGGCTACGGTAATGCAGGAAGGAGAGGGGGTCCGACTCCACTCGCCTGTCCAAGGATTCCACCTCGCCTCCAAGGCAGTCCCCGACGTCTCCATTGGGGACTCGAGGGGACTCGAGACGACCCTATGACTGCACGATCGACCTTCCTCCAGGCACCACCCCGGGGACTACTATACTCTTTGTCGGGTCAGGAGACCAAGGCTATGGAGACCTACGTTCGAGGACTCCCTAGCTGCAGGGTGTATCCGTCCTTCTGTCTCCCCCGCTGGCGCAGGGTTCTTCTTTTTGGAGAACAAGGACAAAACCCTGCTCCTTTGCATCGACTACCGGGGCTTCAATGATATCACGGTGAAGAACCGCTACGCACTACCACTCATCGCCTCGGCTTTCGAGCCACTACGAATATATCTAGTCGTGCCATCTGGCCTTATCAATGCCCAGAGACCCAGAGTTACCTCTGTTGCAGAGGATAAGTTCATTAGAGTTACCAGCCTCAGAAATTGGCAATTAGATTGCAGCCCAATTAAATGCTTCACAGAGTTCAAGTAACAGACACATCTCAACATCAACTGTTCAGAGGAGACTGCTTGAATCAGGCCTTCATGGTCAAACTGCTGAAAAAAAACACTGCTAAAGGAATTTCTTGGGCTAAGAAACACGCGCTATGGACATTACATCGGTGGAAATCTGTCCTTTGGTCTGATGAGTCCAAATATGAGATTTTTGGTTCCAACCGCCGTGTCTTTGTGAGATGCAGAGTAGTTGAAGCATGGATGAGAAGTTGTGATGGTTTGGGGGTGCTTCGCTGGTGACACTGTCTGTGAGTTATTTAGAATTCAAGGCACACTTAACCAGCATGGCTACCACAGCATTCTGCAGCGATACGCCATCCCATCTGGTTTGTGCTTAGTGAAACTATCATTTGTTTTTCAACGGGACAATGACCCAACACACTTCCAGGGCTATTCGACCAAGGAGAGAGTGATGGAGCGCTGCATCAGATGACCTGGCCTCCACAATCACCTGACCTCAACCCATTTGAGATGGTTTGGGATGAATTGTACCGCAAAGCGAAGGAAAAGCAGCCAAAAAGTGCTCAGCATATGTGGGAACTCCTTCAAGACTGTTAGAAAAACATTCCAGGTGACTACCTCATGAAGCTGGTTAAGAGAATACCAAGAGTGTGCAAAGCTGTCATCAAGGCAAAGGGTGGTCAGTTAAGAACAAATTCTTATTTCCAATGACAGCTTAGGAACAGTGGGTTAACTGTCTTGTTCAGGGGCAGAACAATAGATTTTTACCTTGTCAGATTGGGGATTTCGACCTTGCAACCTTTCGGTTAGTAGTCCAACACTCTAACCACTAGGCTACCTGCCACCCCTGTGTCCAAACTTTTGACTGGTACTGCATATGTTTCATTGCCACAAACACTGGATAGGTGCAATGAAATGTGTTGTTTTACAGGGTCAGCTATAGGACACCCCTGGAGCAAATTAGGGTTAAGTGCCTTGCTCAAAGGATATTCAAACTAGCAATCTTTCAGTTACTGGCCCACACTCTAACCACTAAGCTACCTGCTGCTCTGTATTTGAATGTGTCTTGTCTTTGAATGTTTGGACATTCTCATCCTCTGGTCCATCCAAGTGTTTGAGTAAATTGATGTTTATGTCATCTTTAGGTCTCTGTGTCTACAGTATGTGATTGGATGTCTGCAGACTACACATGATCAAGTTTAGGGGCTCCATTCAACATGTATCTCTGAACGCTTACACCGGAAATCCATTTAGCGCGTTGGGGCGGGGCGATGAAACAACTGAGTCTCATAAATGTTTAATGACGGGAAGCGAAGTGAGAGTGGACCGTTGGGCTTTGTAAATATTGTCGAGGGAGTGTGAACAGGGCGGGACCAAAGTTGGGAAAAGCTGAAAATGTGTTGTGCAATCCGTGACGTCGCGTTGCTATTGGCCAATCGAAGCTCACTGTAGTTTCCGACCCCTACGGTATTGACTGTTGATACCAGCTAGTACTACGTAGCCTGCTTGCTAGCACCAACATGAGGGCGAAGGTAGCATGGCTATCCGAAATTACGCGTTCAAAGGACCATAGTTGTTATAGATTGCATGCTAGAAATGTAAAGGTATTTGGGACGATATATGCAACCTTTACCGTGAATGCAATCTTCCGCTATCGCTGGAGCCATTTCAATAACGCAGTAATGCTGACTACTGTAGTACTGATTGAATAGAGCCATGAGTCTAGTTATGGTTAATTTGTTTGTTTGTTTAGACTGGCGGGACCCTGACGTGATGAGGGACATAGAGCTTGCCACTGGAGAGGACCTGGGAAGGGCAAGAAAGGTAAAGGGAAGGGGAAGGGCAAGAAGAAATACCCCAACCTCAATGATCTCGAGAAGAGTGCCATCACTTTACGTTCCAGACTAGAGAGGAAGGTTTTCAACCCCGTAAGTAGGCTACTCACTCAGAAACAAGTGGCCGTTCTTTCTCTGTAGCTCAGTTGAGGTGCAGGGAGTACAAGTCATCCCCAACACAATGGATACATGGCCTTAGTCGTTAGTGTATTGACGTTGCGATAAATGTATTATTTAAAATATATACTGTAACCTTGTTGCACTTGGATTAATCATCCCATGCGTAACTCTTTACTTGTGCATGTACTGTATAGTGTAACATTCCCATGTGCATTTGAGAGGATTCATTCAAAACCCACCTAGACACTTACTGTTGGAGAAACAGTGTTTTATTATGAAACATAACCATTAATAACCATTAATAAACATCTGTAGTTCTAAACCTTTCATACTTTATTTTTCAGGAGCTCCATGAGGCGAGTGACAGACGTCATATAACAAATCGACAATTTGAAACATGCAAAGTTTGCAAACCAATTTAATTAACAAAGTTAAGGAGACCGGTTGATTTTGTGCCAGTTATATAATCTACAGATACTGTCTGTACTGGTGGAAATAACTCAGGAACCTTTTTCAAGATTCAAGATTCGGCCATTTAATGTACATGTAATAAACAATTCTTGAATTGCATGCTTTCTGATTTGTAAAACAAATCCAAACCGTTTTGATTCGTTTTTATAAAAGAATTTGTCAAATAATGTTGATAATATTGATTTATGTGTAACATGAATGTCATCTATTTACACTTGATGTATCGTTGTGATTTTCAGAATTCTCAGAACTATTTTTACACTGCAACTCTATTTTTCAATATCTCTTTTGTAATTATCATAAACAACCATGTGGATGACCGGCAGCTTTTACAAATGTTGCCTACACCTATATAGGTTGCCAATAGCTGCCCTTGTTTTAATTCCTTTTTTTTAAATGCCTATTTCCTCTGATATTGTGTAGATTATATGTTTTATTAAATTTAACTAACTACGATCAAATTCTTATTTTCAATGACGACCTTCCGGGGAACAACTGCCTTGTTCGGTTGCAGAACGACAGATTTATACCTTGTCAGCTCGGGGATTCGATATCAACAACCTTTCGGTTGGTGGCCCAACGCTCTAACCACTAGGCTACCTGCCGCCCCACATATGTTTGTCATTAGTTAGTGTTCTTGTTGTGTTGGCTTAGTACATCTTGATTGCAATGAGGGGAATCTTCAGGCGCTGTTGTTGAGCTGTGTTTTGGTTCATTGTGTTCCTAGGCACCAATTGGGCAGGTCGCGTGGGAGCAAATGTTATGAAAAAGTAAATGTTGCACCAGGGTAGGCTACTGCCTACTGGTCATTGGGAGCACATTAAACTAATTGCATGCTTGCTTGCACATAAGATGTCATGTTCTTTTAATATTGAAACCTCATTAAACATTCCCGGCATAATAGTTTCCTTCATTCAGTTCACTGTCAAGCGTTAAGGAACGAATTGCAAAAATCGCTGAAGCTGGAGACTTATATTTTCCTCACTATCTTTAAACATCAGCTATCTGAGCAGCTAACCGATCGCTGCAGCTGTACAATACAGTGCAGTACATAGCCCATCTGTAAATAGCCCACCCAATCTACCTACCTCATCCCCGTATTGTTTTTATTTACTTTTCTGCTCTTTTGCACACCAGTATTTCTACTTGCACATCATCATCTGCTCATATATCACTCCAGTGTTAATTTGATAAACTGTAATTACTTCGCTCTACTATGGCCTATTTATTTCCTTACCTCCTCAGGCCACACTGTATATAGACTTTCTTTTTTTTCTATTGTGTTATTGACTGTATGCTTGTTTATTCCATATGTAAATCTGTGTTGTTGTTTGTGTCGCACTGCTTTGCTTTATCTTGGCCAGGTCGCAGTTGTAAATGAGAACTTGTTCTCAACTAGCTTACCTGGTTAAATAAAGGTGAAATAAAAAAATAGCCGACACCTACATATAGCTGATGTTTTGGCGGTGTTGGAGGAGGTACTTTGTTGGATCTTCAAATTGGTGAGCAGCTGATCTTGTGATCATTGTCTGGAAACAATTAGAAATAACGAGGTTGAAATTAAATATCATTCAACAAAACAATGAGGATTTTCATCCGCCTAATCAAGGTGTGCTTCTCAAATTCCACTGTTTGGATTTATGTTAATGGTATGGCAATGTCCGCTTTAGCCACTTCTGGAGAGAAAGGTAGCTAAGTACATTGTTGGAGCATGTGTCAGTATACTGATATGATTGAAAGTTACAAAAGAAAGAAAGAAAGAAAGAAAGAAAGAAAGAAAGCGCTGCTATTGGATCAGATATTTCCTTGACATTGCAATTATTTCACAATACTGAAGACGGATCTGCTCCTACATAGATATTACCACCTATGGCTGCAAATATTGAGAAGGCTTATTCTACTGCTTACCCAATAAAAATGCAGTAAATCCCCGATTTGGCAGATCATCGCGCACATGTTAGGTTACACATTATTAAATATATTGAGACAAAATATAGACAATAGCCTACAAGAAGCAAAATTGAACGTAATTGATTGAACATATTTTTCAATATGAAATAGGCCTATAAGCCTACTGTTTATATGTTAATGCAGTCATCACGTATTTTTATACGTTGCTTGTTTGTATCAATTGCAAAGACATTGGCAACTTTGTAGGCTATTTGTAGTCAACTTTGTTCTGAAATTATCGGCGGTAACAGAGAGACGGATAAACCATGTGATTCCATGTTTAGCGGCATATAGCCTAAGTGACACACACTTAGAAAAATAGATAGAACCAAAAAGGGTTATATGCTTGTTTCATATATGGCACCCCTTAAGGTTCTATATAGAACCGAAATTAGTAGGGTTCTATATGGAACCAATTTTTATTCAGTGAAGAAGAACCCCTGGGGTTCTGATCAAAGAACCCTACAAAGGGTTCCATATAGAACCTTTAGGGGTGCCAGATATGAGTCAAGCAAAATAACCATTTTTGGTTCTATGCAGAACCTTTTTTTCTACGAGTGCAGGAGGGCAAAAAGCACATAACGACGCATTTAACTGTTCTATGAGTCGTCTGATGCAGGCGTTAGATTACGTGTTGTTGTTTTTTATTGCAACGTTAATAACGATGGTTGTGGGAAACCGCTCCGAGATTTACTGATGCTCCAAGGTCCTAACGATGAATGTATCCTTAAGATGCTTTTGGGAAACTGGCCCCTGATTGAATCGTCCCTAAGAAGCCTTTAAGAACAAATGTCACGCAGTGCGCTCTCCAATGCTGAGGGGAATTTAATGATTCCACTGCAAAACGTGTTGAAAATTATTTTATATTTACATAATGAACCCCTCAAAACACACATTTTGTCCAACAAGATACTCCAAGATCCCAAGACTTGATAAAAACAGCTGGCAGATAACAAAAATTACACACTACATAGGTTATTTTCTGCATCGCCTTGGTCGGGTCTGTGCGTCTTCAAGAAATGTCTCATGCTCTAAATAATCCAGAAATCTGGAAAGTTGTTTAGACTATCTACAAAGTGGAGGTTATATTCTAGGCTACGTCGTATAATGCATTTGTGTTTAGTCATACCTACATGTGAAATTCTAGAATGGTTCCAGGAGCACGTTCCCTAACGGCTGGCATGTGCCATTTCATCACTGTATAGATACAAACTATGATCCGAAGCGAAATAGTCATCAGGTGCAAAAGGAATATAAATAAATGCTGTATCCATGTCACTTTTGTCCTTATAAACTCGACGAAACTATAGTTTTAATTATTGTATATACCTATCCTACAACTTGCATCGATAGTGCAAAACGTGCACTATTGACTGGATTTTTTGCACTTCTAAAGTGGCCCTATTCAAATGCGTCTCCTTATCCCAGATGGGGAAAAAATGAAATTGCTTAAATACATTCAATCACCACATGTATTTTTGTTAGACTTTTAATTATGAACTCATTCAAATATTCTATAACCTAAATGGTGTTTTACGCACAAGCGCATTTAGTAACCTGTATCTATCCTTAATTTGGCATGACGTTCTCCCACAATGAAACTCGTTTCTCTCAATAGTTATGAAGCCAAAATCCCTCTTTTACACAGGGATCCCGTTTAAGTTACCAGTGAGTGTTTTTCCTCATCAAATTGATTCAGATAGCCGCTGTCAAATTTCGTATCAATAAAACCTAAATCAATAAATCCATTATCCATTAAGTAATTATATGTAATTAATAAAAGTTAGGCTATAGCTGTTCGCCATGACGGATCCAGTAATAGGCCTATGGTTGGGCTACTGTATTTTTCGATATCTACTATACCTTTTCCGCACAAAAAAACCCATTAAATATAGGCTATAGCTTTTTTGTTAGAAAACAAATGCAACATAATATCGTCGTTTGGCCAACATAAATAACTGGTCAAATAAGAGTTAAACATTTCTTAAAATGGGGGGGAACTCTGTGTTCAGTTCCAAAATGTCCTTTAATTTGGAGGAAAAGGAAGAAAAAAAATCGACTGATAAGAAACAGGATTTAATCTATTGAATATTCATATTAAAGTAGCTTATTCGTTTGTAAATGGTAGCCTATAGTTTATTATTATTTTACTTTGTCTTATCAAAGACGAATCCAGATGAAGTGAGCATTCATTACAGCCAAATATTCTCAGGTAACTATATAAAATAAATGAGTAGCAACAACTTATATGAAAACAATCATATTTAACTTTCACAGTTTAGTTACACAGTAATTACAATATTTCAAGCCATTCCAGATGTAAATGAACGATATTGATAGGCCTACATGTATTTTTTCAACTCTCTAATATTTATGAACTGCATTCGAAATTTGAAGCTAGACATATATTTGTCAACATTTGTAGGCCTATATACATTTTGACCACTAGTATTCACATTCTATCAAAATGAAAAACAAAAGTCAAATAGAACATTAGCATAATAAAAATATTATTCCCTTGCTAAAGGTAAGTTTTCTTCGAGCATTAAATGTCCTTGACGAAACAGCAACATGAAATGTTCATCAGCGTTCTGCCCATCTTGCATCAAGTGCATTTTAGTCTTTAGGTAAGGGCATGTCTTTAGTTCTCTTAAACCATACGTGTAATATGGTTATCAAGTTAATATCTCATTGGAGTCAATTCGTTTGATAATATCGGTTAATTAAGACGCCTCTGAAAACATAATGTTTGGGCGTAAAACCACACGTATGGCCATGTCTTTATAGGTGTGAAGTGTAAAACGCAGGCGCTCCGTAGGTCTGAGATCCTAACATGAAAGGTGACAGTACCGCATGACTTGGCAGAAAGGGTAATTGGGTGGTGCAGACTAACCCGCCTGGCCCGTGACCATAGCTCGTGTGCATTGACAGATGGCCGCTCATGGGAGGAGACGGGCTGAGCGGACTCAGGCCCCCTAGTCCATTGCTCTGGCCATTCGGCCCCCCGCCCGTCGGGGCGCTGGTGTCTGCGCCAGGGTTCTGCTTCTTCCACTTGGTCCGTCGGTTCTGGAACCAGATTTTGACTTGAGTTTCAGTCAAACTAAGTGACAGTGCCAAATTTAGCCTCTCACACACGGAGAGGTATCGGGTGCACTTGAATTTGTTCTCCAGTGCAACAAGTTGTTCGTAAGTGAATGCTGTCCGGGCCCTTCGTGGCTTACCCGACTTTGAATCGGAGCCAGAGCGCTTTCGCTTCGGCTTTACTTGATTACTTTGTCCATTCGACCCTGACTGTTGCGTTTGCTGTCCGTCAGGACTTCTTGGGCTCTTGCTCTCCTTGTCGTCGTCTTCATGGTGGCCCAGTTCCCCCTGGGTATTTTCAGTTAGGCCACTGCTGCTCTCCTCACTAAACAAGTCATCCTGCATCTCGCTGTCAGAGTGGGAGTCTCTGTTGAAATCATTCTCGCATTCGTCAGATCTGTACATCAGCCCCTCCTCTGTAAAGAAAACAAGACATGCAATTTAGTCTTTTCAAATTAAGAATCACAAAGTCCAAGTAATTTAGACAGATAATATTCAATAACTTACCAAGTAGCATATTCTAATTAACATATTGATGAGGGAAATAGTGATGAAGAATCATGCCAGCTAATGCGTAATGGATAACTTTTTCCTCTATCCTCTATCAATCAACTCACCTTCATACAATTGTATTTATGAAGATAAAAACAACAGTTTATCTCCACATTGTGCATTTATGTAGTCTAATGCTGTAGCGTAAGGATTTATTACAGTAGCCTATATGCATAAATAATGCTTTGCGTAAAAATGTAAAAGTCACAAACGTAATTCATGTTATCAATTTTATGGTAGACTATCAATGAAATATTGAAAACATGCTTGTAATATGGTCTACTTTGACACCTTTAAGAAAAAGACTTGAGGCCTAATAATTTTGGAAAATCTTTACTCTAATTGAGTATAGGCATACTAAATATTCTAACATTATTATTTATTTTAAAATCCATGTATGCTACATTATATTAGGCCTAAATTGTTCAATAAGGATAGGCCTATTGTTTCCCAAACTTTTTAGATGAATTTGGTTTGTTTTAATATATGACCATATACCCCATAACCAGGTGCAAGTTAAATAAACAAAATTGTCTTTCAATTATTTTCAGGAGAAGGCCTACCACGCATCACTTTTACGCACACGCACCATCGTATAACAAAACAAATTATTATAATTTCTTATATCAACCAAATATTTGCATTAGCCAACTTACTTTTGCATGATTTAAACAATACTTATACATCCAGGAGAATCTTTTTTCCATTAAGGCCTGCACATCTTCAGCATTGTTTGTTGACACAATTTTGGCAATTTGCTAAACCCTCTTCATGTTATCCTATAATCTTAAGAATTTTTTTTATGGTTTCTTAGTTTGTCTATTTTAGGCAGTCCATAACAAATCACCCGGTCGATATGGCTAGTAATGCAGTGTCCTCTTCTCTGACTGATATTTTAAATGCAAATCCTATAAAGTGAGATCAATGTTTGTTCCTTCTATTTTCGTTTAAAAAAATGACAGTGGGGGCAATATTTGTGTTTATCTTATATCAGCAGACAATATCAATCTTATGCCTCTTTTCTGGGATCAATATCTACCCTAATAATAATAATAATCGGTTTTAATCGTGTACTTATCCGAATTTTGACATTATAATTAAGATGTTGAAGGAGAGTCAGACAAGCTGCCTGAACGAGATAGGCTACTCAATTCGATAATAGGATATCGAACTAGCCACGTTCCGAATGTCACTCTGGGGCGATTTTCGCCATTATCCTGCAAAGCACTTTAAACGAAATGTAATCGAAGGGTAAAAAAAAAACAGAGATTACATGCATTTTTTTCTCTGGGGTAGCCTAAGGGAATGTGTGCATGGCTAGAATATTCCACATCATATAACCTAATTTAACCTCAGATATTATCACATTTATTTCTGAATCAAAATCTATTTGAGCAGAAATAGAGTTACATAATATAGAATGAAAAGTTAGATGTGGAAAATACAATTTCATGAACTCCTTGATCTAAAACAACTTGCAGGACCCTCTAACCCCAAAGACATAGGCTAACCTAATAAGACAAACACTCATCCAGTTCTCTGTCTTGTCATGATCAAAACAAATAGGCTAATATAACCTAAGTAATTGAGCGTCTTCCTGAAGCATAACATCTAAGATAACAAAATGTACATTATACGTCTAATCTAAATTAGATTTTTCAGAAACACGTAAGCTATTCAAGTAGCATCATAAACAACAACACTTTTGGAAAACCAAATGTCACCAAGACACAAACACTTACTTAGTGCTGTAGATTTTTTACATTCATAGTCTTCTGCATAAGATTTCTGATCTACAGCATGATTCGAGTCGTCACCTCCACGGTTCTCTGTCCCGAAGGCGAATTCGTTGCCGGTCCGGTTAGGATTTTGCTTTTTGCTCGTGAACTTATTTGGGTCCAAAATGTCCAAAACAGAAAACGCGGTGGTCCGGTGAACCATAGGAATTGCTATCGGAGCCGGTTCTTGACGCGGAGAGTTGTTTCGACTGTCCCCTTGCAGTATGTCTATACCGCCGGGACAGGAAAACACCGACAGTTCGTTGGCAGAGAGCCGCTTCTCGCAGTGATTGTCCATGCTTTCTGGAGCAGCCACGACGATCACCGCTGTTTGGGCAGCCACACAAGACGCCGGCAGAGAAGCGATTGAGAGATCTCCCACCTGAACCTTCTCCCTATTCATGACTTCTCTTCAGGCGGAAGAGCACGTTCTCTTCTTCCGAACAATCAGAGATTTAGCACCAAGACAGTAAATTTAAGCTTATCTTTCAATCGATGACATAATATCGCATACAATTTGAGAAAAGTAGTCTAATATCTGGTGCGGTATTCCTGCACAGCTTGCGGTGCCACCCCTTTACGGCTGCACTGCTCTGGTCAGTGTTACACACGTCTGGTAGGAGGTGATGGTTCACTGTTGGATATTGGTCTCCCTTGCTCAACTCCTTTTTTGGGTTTGAACCATCCCCTCAGGACCCGCCAACGTTTATGTCATGCATGCACACCTCGCTAGCTCGCTCCCCCCCCCCCCCCCCCCACCTTCGTTCGTCGTCAAAACTTAGACACAAGCTACGCCTTATTTATGCATTCATATTCAACTGTGGGTTGTAATTGGCTACGAATTAATCCCACGCCTCTAATAGCCTATTATCTCCGTATGCGCGTGAGAGGAAACAGAGGCGCACGGAGAGTGAAGGATGATGCGGTTCGTGATATACTCAGCAGTCAGCTCAGTTTCAACTCCACTGAACTGGAAATGATCTAAATAGGCTTATTTTTCCTTTCTCCCTCGCCTATATCGACCAATTTGTGGTTGTGATACTTATTGTTTTATAAAGTATTTACAATATCATAAGGCCATGATCTAACTTTTTTATCAGTATTCAGTGATCCATTGCCAATTAAGGTTTTCAGTATAACATCTGTAAGGGAAGGCTATTATTATTATTATTATTATTATTATGCTTATTGTTATTTTTTATAAGCTACCCATTCAAGCATTAGCCTAAACTCATTGCATTCGCTTGATAAAGTTCAGATGAGAGAGATTCGTTATCTTTAAGGCAAATTACAGGGCACTTTCCAAAATTCAATTATGCGTTGAATAAACTCAGTAATACCCCTTTCAGTGAAATATTGATTTCTAATCGGAGATGTAAATATTATGCCAGAAAAATAATAGACAAAAAAAATGATTTTGATTTACAGACGTGTTTATTCTAATCTCGACCTTAAAATTCTACTTACTCTCACTTTATGCACTCCTTAAAACAGTAGACTATGGCACATCATAAAGAGAAAAAAAAGAAAAAGAGGTGTGCCAAGCCTCACAAAATTTGATTTCACTCGTCTGGGGGCTGATGACACATACAAGGTCAGCTCTTTGTAATTACTGCGGGCAATGATCATTTGGGAAATAGAAATTAAAAGTTGGGGAAAATAATGGGTAAAACAATCAGTTGTAATTTTGATAGGAATTAACATGATTATTATATCAAGAGGGCAAGCCCAGGCCAGGGGAGCTGTCTGGGAACCAGCCCTGCTCTCCACTCCACTACAGGAGGCTGACTGACTACTGATGCAGACTCCAGAGTAGGGTCCACAACGGCAAAGCTGTAATTAAACAACTATTCGATTTTCATCGGATGCTGTCTCCTAACAGTGGTTTGACGCGTCTTTCTTTATGTTTTCGAAGTTTGTGACTAAATACGCTCATAATTGCCTTATAAGTTAGGACCAAACACATCATTGGCTAGGACTCTATTTGCTGGATGAATAAAGGAAAAACGGATATAGATTTTTATGTTACTTTTTCTACCCAAAGTGTGATGATAGCCTACAAAAAACTTTCTCCCCGATATCTCTTTACATTTGTTAATAATGATGATGATTACATAGGCTAGTAATAAACAACAATAGCCTAATTATAAGCATCATCATTGTAACATCATCATATTGAAATATTTTAAAGCTCTTCCCTGTTGGAGCTAAGATACTGCCGCCACAATGCTGCCACCTCCTTTTAACCCAGAGCACCTTCGCCAATGGCACACAAGACACCTCTGATATCGAAAAACATACAAAACATTTGTTATAACTTTGAATATGTTGTCACTGATTTTATCCTAAAACAAAACACCTATTTTCATATTCCCATGTAGGCCTACTTTGACACGCATTCATATGTCCCTTGTGGTCCAACCTCTTGATCTGAATATACACAATTAATTATACTGCAGCATCCGCGGGTCCTGCTGTCCCGTCAAACAGATTGGGGGGACGTGGTGCCATAATTACTATTTCCGCGTTGCCTCAGAGTCCATTCTCCACATTTAGACTTATAACGCTCGATAATTTGCATGTAAATAGTGTCTTTCAAGACCCTCTTTTTCCACTGAACTTTGAAAGGGCCGCGTAAATTACCGACAGTGACCTGCCAATTATCCGTACATTAATCACTCAAGTTAAATCTCATGACAACAGCCTCTCTCTTCTTCAACGGCAAAATGAGTAATCTGTCAACATGAAAAACCGTTCTGGCCCTTCCACAGACACCCCAACCCTACTAATGTCATAATAACAGCTGAATAAATAGGGTCACATGCACCAGGCTCTTCCATCTTCGAATGTCCATGGCAAAATGTTCAGGTCCAGGGCAGGATCTGGGTTTAGTAAGGAACATCAATTTACATCTGATTATACCAAACTGAATGAGTTGAGCAGATTTAACCATTTAAATCTGTATTCCATATCAGATACATGTATGCTGACTCCCCCACTAGTAAGCAGCATTCATAAGGTTAAAAACTCCACATAATGATAGAATACACAGACTTGTATGAGCACTATTTCAAATTATATACCCTTGGTAAGATGGTTAAACCATGTGTTTTACAATCTGAATAAATACAAATACCCAAATCAGACACTGAAAAAATTATGTTCAACACCCAATCAGCATCCAATACCAAACATGAGAAGGCCAATCCTGAGAGAGCCCAGGCTCCCAGTGAGAGATATGGTATGGCAGAGAGCGGAACAGGCATGGCTCCCTGTGAGAGATTGCATGGCAGAGAGAAGGAGACTGGCATGGCTCTCTGAGAGAGATGGGATGACTCCAAGTTGTGTCAGGTACATTAGAAGATTTAAATCACCATGGAGGGAGAGAGAATCTTACTCAGTAATGATCTTAATTAAGGTTAATGAGCTCTGCTCTGCTTCTAGATTATTCAATTAATCTGATCATATGAATGAATCATAATTAGGATAATTAGAAACTTAGAAATGTATTGCAGATGATACCGTTTCTTGCTACATAGGACCTAGAAGAATTATAGTGGGTATGTTTATATCACCAAATCTTGCTTCAGACTTCAGACAATACTGTAGCCTTTCCTCACTTACTCTGTTAATGGTAATAATAGTAACAACAACAACAACAACAACAACAACAGTTTTTCACTATAATATCAAAGACTGGGGGCCACATTCAATAAAATCTGGTAACCGAGTGTTTCTGGCAGACTAATGCAAAACCATATTTCATCTGCCGTTGGCATCATATAGCGTCCTGTGCGGATTTTCGTCAAGCTACGAAAGAAGTTCTAATGCTGGCTTGTGATAAAGCTGTAAATGCGTGGATGACAGTCTGACTTTCTTATGTGAGCTGACCCTGATGTCAGCATACAAGCAGCTGTTTATTGAAATAAATTCCAGCAAGCCAGGTACTTGTACCTAGCTAATGAGCCATTGCATCTAGGGGACATTTAACCTTGTTAATTGGCCATCTTTTAAGAGGTGAACTGTGAATCATCACAGATTTTTGATACATTTTATTACATTGTTACAGTGGGCATATTGGGACCAGAAATCGGCCCTGGCATTTTTAACACACCGGCCCATTTTGTTTCCTTGAGGCCCCCACACCGGCTCATTTCTTTCCTTGAGGCCCCCATTATTAGCCAGATATTGATCATTTTCCACTACAAACCCAAGTTAGACAGGCCCTCTGTGCAAAAGATGGACCAGCCTATCTGGCATTTGGTATTCAAACTAGTTCAAATACAGCTGCCTTGTTGGATTCTGTTTAAACAATCAGAAAAAATAAATGTTGGAAAAGTACTAGCGCACCACCTCACAACAGTCATAATATGTCACCAGGGTTGGTGAGTCTAGCAACTAACCTAAAAAATGTAGATATACAGTGACCATTTGATTTGTTCAAGAACATTATGCTACAGTAGAAAGGTTCCGTGCATACACTTAATTCATATGTAACATGAATCCAAACTGTGCAAGATGAACATTGTTTTTGTCTTATCCCAGAAACCTGGCTTCAGGGTTTGATTAAATAGAACATTGGGTCCCGTATTGTGCAAATACACTACATAAAAAGCAACTCAAAACACTATGTCTGATTTCTGGTACATTTTCCGTAGAGACATATAGTTCCAGGGAGGGGTGTTTGAGGGGGTCAGCCACGATTGTGAACAGCACGGCAGCAGTTTAACGATTTTGAATGAACTCTGAGTGGTAAAAACTAGACAATTCCCCATCACAATGGCACATGACAGTTAAAATGACCAGAAATCAATATTCTGACCAGGTGTCTCACACTGATAAGACCGACCAAGACAATGTTGACTATTAAACTTGACAGCTTGAGATATTACACTATTAGTTATGCTATTTTTAATAATCTATAATATTTGGGCTATAATTAATTATTTATACGGGTCAGATAATATCTGAGGCTGGGATGAGGTCAGAGGGGTCTACTAAGGTGGGTAATGAGAAAGGAGAAATCTAATCTAAGGATGAGGAGCCGTGAAGGAACAAATATACAACCACCTCCCTCGGATACAGAGGAGAGAGGGAGAGGAGGAAAGGGGAGAAAGGAGGGAGAGAAAGAGGTACATGGGCAGAAAGAGTGAGCGAACAATATAGAGGAAAATGATCAGTAAGACCAGTAAGATGAAGGAAAGCATGCATATATAATAACATTTAAAAAAAAAATCATGAATAGATCCAAAGCCTCTTTTAGATTTCAGGGGGAACAAAGAGAGATTATATATAAATAAAAAGAGCAGCAAAATTCACAGCTTTGTATTTTGATGTACTACTAAGCCAATCATGGATAACATACACAAGATAATGCTATATGCTATAGAAGCACTGCTTTTCTCACAAACAAACAGTGAAAAGTTAAACGTTGAACACATATTCTTAAAGCCGCGCTCCACAGCTAGACAGACACTACTAGCATATGATGCAACACCCCTGTAACTGGGAGAGCTCTCCACATATTGGCTGTGATGGATTGCAGTGTGCAGGTCAGTATTGTGATGTTCTGGGTGAAGGAGAGGATGACTCCACGGTTCCCTGCAGGCTGATTGGGGGTCACCACGGCCGTCTTAATGGCTGCCGTGAGGTGAGACACTTTGCCAGGAGCCAGATCATGTCTGATTTGCAGAGGTTACACATCAGCTGCCAAACTGTTTGCTCTATTTCAGCAAAAGTTTAGTCCTGCTTGAAGACTGAAGCCACTATAAACAATTAAAAGTGACACTGTTAAGGCTACTGCTTAACTTTTCAGATATAAGTGTACAACAATAACACCGACTGCTGAATAGCTACTCCCTGAAATAACTTTCAATAATTTTCTTGGGTCAAATGGAAAATCAAGAGCCACAAAAATGCAAAGTTTAGAAAATACAGACCATTTACACGTTTTGTTAAGGTCTAATACAGCCATTTTTATCTCAATATCAAACCATTTCTGGGTAACAATTAAGTACCTTACTGTGTTTTAAAATAAAATGGTAAAAAATAAACAAAAATAACTTCTTAGCAAAAAACTATTTCTCAAGCAAGAAGTTTGGAGAGGGTAAACTGAAAACTAGCTGTTATTGGCAGAGGTTTAGAACGTTCTTTCTTATTGGTCTATTAACTAATTGACCGCCTGGTGATTTTACCAGGCAGGCCAGAACTCCATTCCACCAAAATAGGCTGAAATTTCATGGGGTCTTTTCCAACACTAAAACCATTATCAAATCAAATCAAATCAAATTGTATTAGTCACATGCGCTGAATGCAACAGGTGAAACAGTGAAATGCTTACTTACAATCCCCTAACCAACAATGCAGTTTAAAAAATATAAATAAGAATAAGAAATAAAAGTAACAAGTAGTTAAAGAGCAGCAGTAAATTACCAATAGCGAGACTATATCCAGGGGGTACCGGTCCAGAGTCAATGTGCGGAGGCACCAGTTAGTCGAGGTAATTGAGGTAATATGTACATGTAGGTAGAGTTATTAAAGTGACTCTGCATAGATAGTAGCAGTGGTGTAAAAGGGGGGGGGGGTAGCCATTTGATTAGATGTTCTAAGTCTTATTGCTTAGGGGTAGAAGCTGTTTAGAAGCTCTTGGACCTAGACTTGGCGCACCTGCACCGCTTGCCATGCAGTAGCAAAGAGAACAGTCTATGACTTGGGTGGCTGGGGTCCTTGACAATTTTTAGGGCCTTCCTCTGACCCCGCCTGGTACAGAGGTCCTCGATGGCAGGAAGCTTGGCCCCAGTGATGTAGTGGGCCGTTCACACTACCCTCTGTAGTGCCTTGCGGTCGGAGGCTGAGCAGTTGGCACACCATGGTGATGCAACCAGTCAGGATGCTCTCGATAGTGCAGCTGTAGAACCTTTTGAGGATTTGAGGACCCATGCCAAATCTTTTCAGTCTCCTGAGGGGGAATAGGTTTTGTCGTGCCCTCTTCACAACTGTCTTGGTGTGCTTGGACCATATTAGTTTGTTGGTGATGTGGACACCAAGGAACTTGAAACTCACAAGCTGCTCCACTACAGCCCCGTCAATGAGAATGGTAGCGTGCTCGGTCCTCCTTTTCCTGTAGTCCACAATCATCTCCTTTGTCTTGATCACGTTGAGGGAGAGGTTGGTGTCCTGGCACCACACGGCTAGATCTCTGACCTCCTCCCTATAGGCTGTCTCATCGTTGCCGGTGTTGTGTTGTGTCATCAGCAAACTTAATGATGGTGTTGGAGTCGTGCCTGGCCATGCAATCATGAGTGAACAGGGAGTACAGGAGGGGATTGAGCACGCACCCTTGAGGGGCCCTGTGTTGAGGATCAGCGTGGGAGATGTGTTGTTACCTACCCTTACCACCTGGGGGTGGCCTCAGGAAGTCCATGATCCAGTTGCAGAGGGAGGTGTTTAGTCCCAGGGTCCTTAGCTTATTGATGAGCTTTGAGGGAACTATGGTGTTGAACGGTGAGCTGTAGTTAATGAATAGCATGCTCGCATAGGTCTTCCTTTTGTCCAGGTTGGAAAGGGCAGTGTGGAGTGCAATAGAGATTGCATCATCTGTGGATCTGTTAGAGTGGTATGCAAATTGGAGTGGGTCTAGGGTTTCTAGGATAATGGTGTTGATGTGAGCCATGACCAGCCTTTCAAAGCACTTCATGGCTACAGACGTGTGTGCTACAGGTCGGTAGTCATTTTGGCAGGTTACCTTAGTGTTATTGGGTACAGGGACTATGGTGGTCTGCTTAAAACATGTTGGTATTACAGACTCGGAAAGTGAGAGGTTGAAAATGTCATTGAAAACACTTGATAGTTGGTCAGCGCATGCTTGCAGTACATGTCCTGGTAATCTGTCTGGCCCTGCGGCCTTGTGAATGTTGACCTGTTTAAAGGTCTTACTCACATCGGCTGCGGAGAGCGTGATCACACAGTCGTCTGGAACAGCTGGTGCTCTCATGCATGTTTCAGTGTTATTTGCCCCAAAGCGAGTAGTTTAGCTCATCTGGTAAGCTCATGTCACTGGGCAGCTCTCGGCTGTGCTTCCCTTTGTAGTCTGTAATGTTTTGCAAGCCCTGCCACATCCGACGAGGGTCGGAGCCAGTGTGGTACGATTTGATTTTAGTCCTGTATTGACACTTTGCCTGCTTGATGGTTCGACGGAGGGCATAGCGGGATTTCTTATAAGCTTCTGGGTTAGAGTCCCGCTCCTTGAAAGCGGCAGCTCTAGCCTTTAGCTCAGTGTGGATGTTGCCTGTAATCCATGGCTTCTGGTTTGAGTATGTACGTACTGTCACTGTGGGGATGACGTCATCGATGCACTTATTGATGAAGCCAATGACTGATGTGGTGTACTCCTCAATGCCATTGGAAGAATCCCGGAACATATTCCAGTCTGTGCTAGCAAAACAGTCTGCTTCATCTGACCACTTTTTTATTGACCGAGTCACTGTTGCTTCCAGCTTAAATTTTTGCTTGTAAGCAGGAATCAGGAGGATAGAATTATTGTCAGATTTGCAAAATGGAGGGCGAGGGAGAGCATTGTACACGTTTCTTTGTGTGGAGTAAAGGTGGTCTAGAGTTTTTTCCCTCTGGTTGCATATTTAACATGCTGATAGAAATTTGGTAAAATGATTTAAATTTCCCAGCCACCAGGAGTGCCGCCTCTGGATGAGCATTTTCCTGTTTGCTTATGGTGGTAGTGAGTGCGGTCTTAGTGCCAGCATCGGTCTGTGGTGGTATGTAGACAGCTACGAAAAGTACAGATGAACTTTCTAGGTAGATAGTGTGGTCAACAGCTTATCATGAGATACTCTACGTCAGGCGAGCAAAACCTCGAGACTTCCTTAGATATTGTGCACCAACTGTTGTTTACATATATACATAGTCCGCCACCCCTTGTCTTACCAGATTCCGCTGTTCTTTCCTGCCAATACAGCGTATAACCAGCTAGCTGTATGTTGATAATGTTGTCGTTCAGCCACGACTTCGTGAAACATAAGATATTACAGTTTTTAATGTCCCGTTGGTAGTTTAATCTTCCTCGTAGGTTGTCGATTTTATTAGGATGGAAGGTAGGGGGGGGGGTTATTCGATCGCCAACGAATTCTCAGAAGGCAGACTGACCTCCGTCCTCTTTTTCTCCGTCATCTCTTCACGCAAATGACGGGGATTTGGGCCTGTTCCCAGGAAAGCAATATGTCGTTCACTTCGGGCTCGTCGGACTCATTAAAGGAAATAAAATCTTCTGCCAGTTCGTGGTGAGTAATTCCTGTTCTGATGTCCAGATGTTATTTTCGGTCATAAGTGACGGTAGCAGCAACATTATGTACAAAATAAGTAAAAAAACAAGTTACAAACAGTGCAAGAAATGTAAACGTGAGGAAATCCCTCCAGATTGAGCTGGTTCACTGACAACACTCTCCTATCAGAGAGATGAGGCAACCTCCAGAGTATTCCAAAAAAGTAACCTTATTGACATAATGTGGATGGGAATGGTATTTTCCTAACACACCCCAAAAGTCATAAATCCAGCCACGTTCTAACAAGGATAATACCTGGAGAAAAAACAGACATCTCGAGCTGAGGTCTATATTAATACCCTTTTAAGAGCATGGGTCGGGCTAACTGACCAATAGGAACCTAGAAACAGTGCATGCTCAGGCATGCACAAGAGTGAGGTACATGCCTACTAAATGATTGGCTAAGGCCACAATCTATTGATCTCACATGATAGGGGAGAGAGGCGAGGATGGGTGAGGGCTAGACATTGCAGAGCCAATAAAGAATTATAAAACCAAGATGCACATGCCCATAATATCCTGGAGGGAGAATTCTTGCACAGCCACCCCTAAATATGTGTAACATATTTACACCACTCAGCAGCAGGACAGGGGCAACCGGGGGACAGAGTGTCTGAGGTGTGGATGACACGTTACGGCAGGGCCAGCCCACTGTAATGAGTCTGCTGGCAATGGGGGCTCCACCACAGGCACAGACCAGGCCGCCAGGTGGCCCAGGAGGGCCCCCGTTGCCAGGGAGGAGAACAGGCCCAGCGGCGGAGGATCTCCAACTGAGGTGAGCCGTGCCCCAGCAGAGGGAAGCAGGCGAGTTGGCAGTGGTTCCCCCACAGTGACGGAATGTGCCCCAGTAGAGGAGAGCAGGCGCGACGGTGGTGGCTTGCCAACCGAGGCAGGCACGTCCCACAGCAGACCAGAGGAAGGCCTAGATAGGGAGATAGTGGTAGTAAGTCCAGTGCAGATGGCAGATCAAGCTGGACCCCAGGAGCAGGAACAGATAGTGGTCCTGGGACAGGGGCATCCTGGCCACCCCGAACAGGACCCAGGGCATCGACTGGGTCCCTGGCCGGGGCTGGGCAGGTCATCAGGAATGGCCAAAGGGAGGTCGGATGCTGCTTGGAGGTTCCCTTGGTTGGGAATAGGTAGAAAGTGAGGGGAAGCCAGGAACCCCTGACCGTGGGGTGTCAGCTCGCTGTAAGGGCAGCAGCTGAGCAATCAAATAAGCTCTGTGTGGCGACGCAGTCAGAGTGGGTCCACCCCCTGTAAAGTTGAGCCAAGGGCTGCTCCGTCGTACCCTACTGAGTATAATAATGTTCAAATGTCCAATGTCCCTTTGGTAGCTGGGCAGAATGCTGATGTGGAGTGGAAGAAGGAAGAGGTTGGTACGGCAAAGCATAGGGTCAAGTCAGCAACATAGGCTCTCTACCGTGTGGCGATGCTGCTGGAGTTGCTTAGGCAGCCAGAGCTGGAGAGAAGGTTCCCTCAGGCTCCACATTAGTGGAGGGGGGGATCGGGAATGATGTCTGGGGTGTGGGCTCAGTCTCTGTAGCAGGCAGCTCCTGAAGACCAGCGGGGGCTGCCGACATGACGTGTCCCTGCCCGGTCTCAGTCGCAGCCATGCCCGACAATGGTTCTGGAGCCAAAGAGGCCGCATTTCCTCTCCATACAGTCACAATTGTATTTTTATTTATTTTATTTTATGTTTATTTAACTAGGCAAGTCAATTAAGAATAAATTCTTATTTACAATGACGTCCTACCAAAAGGCAAAAGGCCTCCTGCATGGATGGGTTTGGATTTCAATTTTGCCTAAAATAACATACCCAAATCTGACTGCCTGTAGCTCAGGCCCTGAAGCAAGGATATGCATATTCTTAGTACCATTTGAAAGGAAACACTTTGAAGTCTGTGGAAATGTGAAAGGAATGTAGGAGAATGTAACACAATAGAATTGGTAAAAGATAATACTAAGAAAAAAACAATCGTTCTTTTGTATTTTTTTGTACCATCATCTTTGAAATGCAAGAGAAAGGCCATAATGTATTATTCCAGCACAGGTGCAATTTAGATGTTGGCCACTAGATGGCAGCAGCGTTGGACTGATCCAATGAACCATTGCATTTCTGTTCAAGAAATGTATTGAGAACCCTGAATTGAGAACCCTGTATCTGAGGACCCCTTTGTCCCCTGACAAAGTCTCAGTTCCCTTTGAAGATGCTGGCGGTGATGGAGGCAGACCGACAGTGGATGAAGTACAGGAGTTCTGTGATATCTGGAAGGCTGACAGCCATTTCACCCCTCCTGGCCCTGCTGTTTGCTTTGATGAGTCCCAGTCTGGACTGCAACGCCCCTTACCATTTCCATCTGAGGCGGAGTGCTTCAAGTTATTTCTGACAGGGGAGCTGGTGGGAGACATAGTAGAGACCAATCACTAATCCTTGGAGCTACAGGAGAAGAGAGAGCCAGGAGTGGGGGGGACAACCACAATTAGTGAAATGTATACTTCCTGGTGACAGTCCTCATGATAGTAAAGATAGTAAAGAAGAACTCCCTAATAGAATACTGGAGCACAGATCCTATGTTTGCAGCTCCCTTTTTTGCCAACCTCTTTTCCCAAGACCGCTTCCTAGTTCTGCTGCGATGACTGCATTTCATCAACAATGCTACTGCCATCCTAAATGACCCGTTATACAAAATAAGAAATGTCAACAGCTGGCAGTAAAGTGGCATGACAAACGAGACATCCATGTCCTCTCCACTGTCCATACAGCAACCATATCGGCCACAGGGAAGGTGGACCACCTGAGGGGGGAGAGAAAAATCAAACTAGACTGTGTGCTTGACTATAACCTCAAAATGGGGGCAGTGGATAAGGCGGACATGATAAACAGCTTTGTGAAATGCACTCAGAAAACAACAAAGTGGTACAAGAAGATATTTTTCCAGGGTAGCTTCAAATTACAACAAGCCAATACTTCTGACGCAATTAGCATTGTTTTACAGAGCTAATAGAAGAATGTAGCTAGCTACATAAGCACGATTGAATATACCATCATAAAGGTTATGAAATGAGTAACGTTACCTCGCGTGTCCGCGGTTATAAGGAATATACACAAGTATATTATGCTCCAAACACAGTGAGCTACAGTAGAAATGGTATAACACGACATACAGAAACTATTATAATGTCATAAGGCACTTTGATAGAAACGCGTCTGGATTTGAGCCTGGGTGTCTGTAGTGACGCCTCTAGCACTGAGACGCTGTGCCTTAGACAGCTGCGCCACTTGGGAGTCATAAGGCCAGGGTAGCTTCAAAATACAACACATGCTAATACTTCTCTGACAAATCAAATTACATTTTATTTGTGACATACACATGGTTAGCAGATGTTAATGCGAGTGTAGCGAAATGCTTGTGCTTCTAGTTCCGACCATGCAGTAATATCTAACAAGTAATCTAACCTAACAATTTCACAACAACTACCTTATACACACAAGTGCAAAGGAATGAATAAGAATATGTACATAAAAATATATGAATGAGCGATGGCCGAACGGCATAGGCAAGATGCAGTAGATGGTATAGAGTACAGTATATACATATGAGATGAGTAATGTAGGGTATGTAAACATTATATGAAGTGGCATTGTTTAAAGTGGCTAGTGATTAATTTATTATATCAATTTTTCATTATTAAAGTGTCTAGAGATGAGTCAGTATGTTGGCAGCAGCCACTCAATGTTAGTGATGGCTGTTTAACAGTCTGATGGCCTTGAGATAGAAGCTGTTTTTCAGTCTCTCGGTCCCCGCTTTGATGCACCTGTACTGACCTTGCCTTCTGGACGATAGCGGGGTGAACAGGCAGTGGCTCGGGTGGTTGTTGTCCTTGATGATCTTTTTGACCTTCCTGTGACATCGGGTGGTGTAGGTGTCCTGGAGGGCAGGTAGTTTGCCCCCGGTGATGCGTTGTGCAGACCTCACTACCCTCTGGAGAACCTTACGGTTATGGACGAAGCAGTTGCTGTACCAGGCAGTGATGCAGCCCGATAGGATGCTCTCGATTGTGCATCTGTAAAAGTTTGTCAGTGTTTTTGGTTACAAGCCGAATTTCTTCAGCCTCCTGAGGTTGAAGAGGCGCTGCTGCGCCTTCTTCACCACGCTGTCTGTGTGGGTGGACCATTTCACTTTGTCCATGATGTGTACACCTAGGAACTTAAAACTTTCCACCTTCTCCACTACTGTCCCGTCGATGTGGATAGGGGGCTGCTCCCTCTGCTGTTTCCTGAAGTCCACGATCATCTCCTTTGTTTTGTTGACACTGAGTGTGAGGTTATTTTCCTGACACCACACTCCGAGAGCCCTCACCTCCTCCCTGTAGACTGTCTCGTCGTTGTTGGTAATCAAGCCTACCAGTGTAGTGTCGGCTGCAAACTTGATGATTGGGTGAACAGGGAGTACAGGAGAGGGCTGAGAACGCACCCTTGTGGGGCCCCAGCAATTAGCATTGTTTTCCAGAGCTAATAGAAGAATGTAGCTAGCTACCTAAGCATAGAGTATAACACCATAAAGGTTATGAAATGAGTAACGTTATCTCACGGTTATACGGAATTAACACAAAAATATTATGCTACAGTAGAAGTGACATAACACGACATGCAGAAACTAGTATAACGTAATAAGGCACTTACTTTGATAGAAACGTACATATTTCCAAAGTTATTATTGGTAACGAAAACAACTATGACTGCGATGCAGGCAACAGATGGAAAATGTGAACACCTGTGTGCAGGATGGGAGATGAGCAAATGTCTGCAGACTTGAACTGCACAAACAATTGGGAAGTGTTTGGGGAATTTTGTCCGGGTCAGAAATGTCCAAAAAATGTATTAGTCGGCATAAGTAAAAATGACTACTTTTATGTGAATGAATGAGGCGGAACACACCTCAATTCAAACTGTTTTTAGAAAATTAAAAACTTGTTAGAAAATAATTTGAAATTGACAAGTTGAAAACAGCCTATAAATTAAAACAGGCTGCGTGCCTTGGTTTTGAGGGCAGCACAGATTAAATGTACTGTGTGTAACAATCACATTCTGGAATGGAAAGAACGTTCTAACATCACGTGCATAAAAAAATTCACGCTGGGGCGACCATTAGAGATATCTGGAACTCACGCATGAAAGGGTTAAATAAAGGACGGACCGTGGCTGCCTCCCAAGCAATGGGAGCCTCCCCAGAGAGGAGAGACAGGTTAAAAAGGTCAGAGATAGGCTTGGCGATTATAGGGGCAGCAACCTAAAAGAAGAAAGGGTCTAAACCATCTGACCCAGATGTTTTTGGGGGTCATGTTTAAGGAGCTCCTTTAGCACCTCGGACTCAGTGACCGCCTGCAGGGAGAAACTTTGTCGTGGGACAGGGGGAAAAAAGGGAGGAGCATTGGGGCTAGTCACATTAGAAGGGGTGGAAGAAAAGGAAATGTTGGACGGGCAAGGAGGCATGGCTGAGTCAAATAGGAATCCTGACTTGGTGATTAAAAAGCTCAGCCACGTGCTTCTTATTAGTAACAACCACATCATAAACTTTAAGGGACATGGACAACTGTGAGGAGGAGGGTATATTCTCCAGGTCTATAACTGTTTTCCAGAACTTCTTGGGTTTAGACCCACAGACAGAGAACTGCTCCTCAATGTAACTAACTTTGGCCTTCCAGATAGACTGAGTACACTTATTTCTCATTTGCCTGAACTAGAGCAAGTCAGCCTGATTATGCGTGTGCCGACCCCTTTCACCAAACACAATTCTTGAGGTGGAGTAACTCTGTAAGATCACGGTCAAACCAGGGGCTGAACCTGTTTTTAATTCTCATTTTCTTTATGGGGGTGTGTTTGTTAACAATATCACTGAAAATATCAAACAAGAAGGTCCAAGCGTCTTCAACAGAGGGAATCAAGCTGATTCTATACCAATTTACAGAGGCCAGTTCATGAAGGAAGGCTTGCTCATTATTTTTTTTTAGCAAGCATCTATGACATATCACTGAGCAGCCATTACAAACACAGGCTGTAAAACAGTGATCCCTAAGGTCATTACAGTTAACACCAGACAGAGTAGCCTTTTCTGGGTGTTTAGAGTCATACCTTGTGGGATTGGTAATAATCTGAGAAAGATTTGGAGAGTCCCATTGCTTTAGGACTTGGTCAGGTGGTTTAAGCATGTCCCAGTTTAGGTCACCTAGCAGGACAAAATCAGATTTAGTGTAAGGGGCTAGTAGAGAGCTTAGGCCAGGTAGGGTACAGGCCGGTGCTGATGGAGGATGATCACACCCAGCAACAGTCAACTATTTGAAAGTGTAATGCTTAAAACCAGCAAATCAAATTGTTTGGGCACAGACTTGGTGGAGACAACTGAGCACTGAAGCTGCCATAGTGGTGTCAATAAGCCACAAATCCGTCTCGAAGGACCACTTTGTGAGGAAACCCCTCCAGATTGAGCTGGTCTGTGGTTTACTAACAACACTCTCCTATAAGAGAGGTAAGGCAAACTCCAGAGTATTCCATACGTATAACTTTATTGACATAATGTGGATGGGAATAGTATTTTTTCCCGACACATCTCAAAAGGCATATATCCATTAACGCTCTCACAAGGATAACACCTTGAAGAAAAAAAGACTTCTCGAGCTGAGGCCTAGCTGAGGCCTATATTTTTACCCTTTAACTGACCAATAGGAACCTAGAAACAGTGCATGCTCAGGGCATGTACAAGGGTGTGGTGCATGGCTACTAAATGATTGGCTAAGGCCACAATCTATCAATCTCTTGTGAGGGGTGAGAAGGGTAAGGACGGGTGAGGGCTAGGCATCACAGAGCTACAAAACAAATAAAAACCAAGATGCTCAGGCCCATAATGTCCAGGAGGGGGAATAATTGCACAATCATTTTCACAATTTCACAGTATTATTCCAACCTTGTAGTGAGAAAATATATATCAAACACAGTAAAATCAGGGCCTCCTGAGTGGCGCAGCGGTCAAAGGGACTATATCACAGTTCTAGAGGCGTCACTACAGACCCTGGTTAGATCCCAAGCTGTGTCGCAGCCGGCCGCGACTGGGAGACCCATGAGGCGGCGCACAATTGGCCCAGCATCGTCCGGGTTAGGGGAACGGAGATATCTGTTCACTGACTCTGGGTCTCACAAAGACGGCTGGAACCAAAAATCTCAAATTTGGACTCATCAGACCAAAGGACAGATTTCCACCAGTCTAATGTCCTTTGCTCGAGTTTCTTGGCCCAAGAAAGTCTCTTCTTCTTATAGGTGTCCTTTAGTAGGGATTTCTTTGCAGCAATTCAACCATGAAGGCCTGATTCAGGCTGTCTCCCCTGAACAGTTGATGTTGAGATGTGTCTGTGAAACATTTATTTGGGCTGCAATTTCTGAGCCTGGTTACTCTAATGAACTTATCCCCTTCAACAGAGTTAACTCTGGGTCTTCCTTTCTTGTGTCGGTCCTCATGAGAGCCAGTTTCATCATAGCGCTTCATGGTTTTTGCGACTGCACTTGAACAAACGTTCAAAGTTCTTGAAATTTTCCACCCCTACCTTGTTACAACACAACTGATTGGCTCAAACACATTAAGAAGTTAATAAATTCCACAAATTAACTTTTAACAAGGCACACCTGTTAATTGAAATGCATTCCAGGTGACTACCTCATTAAGCTGGTTGACAGAATGTGCAAAGCTGTCTTCAAAGCAAAGGGTGACAACTTTGAAGAATCTCAAATATAAAATATATTTTAATTTGTTTAACACTTTTTTGGTTATTACGTGATTCCATATGTGTTATTTGATTTTTTCACAATTCACAATGTCTTCACAATTATTCTACAATGTAGAAAATAGTAAAAAATTCAGAAAAACCCTGGAATGACTAGGTGTGTCCAAACTTTTGACTGTTACAGTATATTTGGGCTCTCGAGTGGTGCAGCTGTCTAAGGCACTGCAACTCAGTGCAAGAGGTGTCACTACAGTCCCTGGTTTGAATCCAGGCTGTATCACATCTGGCCGTGATTGGGAGTCCCATAGAGCGGCGCACAATTGGCCCAGCATCATCCGGGTTTGGCCGTCATTGTAAATAAGAATTTGTTCTTAACTGACTTGCCTAGTTAAATAAAGATTAAATGTCAAAAATATTTTTAGGTCATTACATCCAGCTGTTTTTATTGACACAAGGTAGTTAAATGAAAATGCACCGTAGCAGGCAAAGGCATCTATTTTCTATGCAAACTTTCTAAATGTCGACAAAAAATTACTGTACAAGTTAATGAAAATATAGCTACTGTCTCTCTAGTACCTCTCACATGGGACTCTCCAGATCTTCTGCCTACTCGTATGGTGAGAGAGGTTAGTTTTTATGCTGCCCTGCAGTAACAGCAGCCCAATCAATATGCAATACCTCTTTGGACAACAGATAAATATTACCCATCGGGCAGTGGGGTTACAGTGGACCACCCACCTCTCTCTGGCCCCTGACAGGCAGACTTTATTTTGTCCATGGTGCAAAACTCCTTCTGGGAGTAGAAGGGCTGGATTTACACACAGGGATGTGATATCTACCACCGCACTTGTGGATCAGGCTTTAAATTGTGGTAACGTGCCAGATGCAGGAGTAGTTTAAATGCATTGGAACCCAGGGCCCTATGAGTTTAATTAACAGATGGAGTGCTGGGTATAAATCTGCTGACATCACACACTTTTATGGCGAAGAGGTGGACGGTGTGGCCCTTGGGGGGGATATTCATGGCAGATGATGATAGGCTAATCAATCGATACATTTTTATTTGGTATAGCGTCCCATACAAAGGAGCAGTTATGTCAGTCCTGGAATATTCAATTAGAGAAATGGTTTCCAGTGATTGTTAATTGATATCTAATAGTCATTAACTACTCAAAGATTATAGTAGTTTAAACCTGCTGGTGGTTGTAGATACAACTCACCTCTCAGCACAAGTGTAAACCCAGGTCAACAATGAGGCATGTGACTTCAACTAACGAGAATTCTAACAAAGGCTTATCATGTATTCCTTGCTCTCATCATACCTGTTTGAAAATTATAGTACAACCTACATAGTGAGACTATAACACAGAATAGAACAATCAAGGGACAATGATTGGTTTTCTGGTTCCTAGGTTGTTGGCCAAAATAAGTTATTCTGGTTTGTCATAAATCTAGGTTTTATTTGAGTAGTGTCTTAAGTCTTATAAAACCTGTCTTTACTACGATACTACAGACATACCAAGTGGCATCTGGGACTGCTACTGTTCAACTTTGGTGAACTCTATGGCTTAAAGGTTCCTACATTTGATGGAAAACACAATGAGGGATACATTCCTTAGGGAAAACCAAGTGACACAAGTCTAAGGATTGTTCATCTTGCAAAAGCAATTAGGCTTTGGTGAAGGTTTGTTCCCCTGTATCATAACTGGTCCACGAAACAACCAAATACTGTGGGTACTGAGACATAGGATGGATAATTAGAGTGAGATGCGTACGTTGGCATTGAGGCTGAGGGGATGTCATCTCCCATGCAATGATCAGCCCTCTCTGTCAAATTCAATCAGGCTAGAGCTGCATTGCAAGTCTTTTAGAACAGATAACTAATTCATGATGTTCCCTTCTGAAACAATTATACAACATTCTGACTCTGTTGGGTTATGCATATCATTGTCAGTCAAGGCAACAGTAGTTAGTCTCTGTCACGGATGTATCCTTCTGTGACATTTTCAAAAGTTTATCCATCTGCACTGACTCATGTATTGAACGTTCAGTATTAAGAGTTGGTTTCGTGTATGAACAACTAAATTCACCTCAGCAAAAAACAAATCGATACGTACACTGTGATAGTCAGTGGTTTCCACGCAACCACCTGCATCCTTTTAATGTGCAGAAGCCATGTAATACATCATGTCTCCAAGCAAATTCAGCGACAAAAATGTGGAGACAAGAAAAAAAAGCTAATAAAGCAAATGGTGTTATGAACAATTTAGCAGACAGATATGGTATTGATTTCTTCCAATGGCATCTTTTATCTCACCAACACAATGAATCCACTCTCCTGGACTCACTTTTTTTATGGACAAACATATTCTCCAAAGACAGAAGCAATCAAAAACATACGGATAATACTAATATTAGCCAATATAAAGAAAACAATGGACAGTGGTGGAGTCAGGATGACTTGATAAAACACTGTAATTACACACACAGTATAAGACATGCTGATTATGTGTTAGGGTTTTATTTGAAGCTGAAAGTGCTGTCGAACAGTTAGAGACAGACAAATGAAATTATTTTATTGCAGGATAAATTACATTATGCCATGGAGCTCTTCTATATTTGAACATATTTATAGAGAGAATATATTCTATCTATCATACAATTTAGCAAATTCGGTAAAATACCATTATATCCATGTTAATCACTGAAGGTTAGCAATTACTGGCCTCATTTATGGTCATACTGCCCTCACAGTTTCATAGCCATTGTTAATTAAGATCGTCCCCATTAAGAGCCTAATTAACAATTAGCACAAAAATAATTAGTGAATGGTGACATTTCACTTGTTACATTGTTTCAATTATTATTTGAAATTGCCCTTGGAGAAATTCTGTCACAGTTACATAATGTCAGCACTTTGTCATGGGAGACACAGTGCCAGTCAGACAGACTGTCTGCCAACACTGTTTGTACAGGGATGGAGCTCTGCTTTCAGGCAGCAACCCAACCCCAGTCCTGTTAGTGTCACACAATATAACAAGGCTTTCTTGGACTGCAGTGTGTGTGTGTGTGTGTGTGTGTGTGTGTGTGTGTGTGTGTGTGTGTGTGTGTGTGTGTGTGTGTGTGTGTGTGTGTGTGTGTGTGTGTGTGTGTGTGTGTGTGTGTGTGTGTGAGTCATAGAATGGAGACACTCACCCTGAACATGCTCGTATTGTAAATGTTCAATTTAGACAAATTAAATAAAATCAACTAAACATCAGTTAAAGTCTGTTGAATTGATTTAAACATTACGATTACAAGGATTGTAATCACTACACTTACAGCACCTCTCCATGGATTGTATCATTCCCTTACAGGCAGCAGGATGTTGACATGACCAATTATGTCTCTCAGGAAGAGAGGAAGGAGATAATCCGAGAGAGAGAGAGTAATAGTAAATCTATGGCTGAATCTAATTACAATTATGTCATTTATTTAAATGAGATACATGAGAACTTTTTGCAAACGTGGTAATTTAGAGTGAAATTGAGACTAACATGCATCTGAAGGTGAATCAGAAGGAGTATTCATTGGTTCTGACAGGTTGAACTTGTCCCTTAGTCACTAACTACTTACAAGACCCTCAAGAGATGTAGCTGCTCTGATCAAATCTGTGATTCGCTTCTTGCTGAATATTTTCCAGAGTAAGAAAGTGATGATTAATTAAATGAATACTGATGAAAAGCGGCAATGAGGTCCTCAGCAGAGCTCCCTAACATCACTATGTTTTCTGAGTGACACAGACAGAGATGTGATGTGACAAAATATCATTTTCGCTTTTCACCCTTTTCTCATTAGTCGAGAGATGCTTGGACAGAACTCAATTTGCCTTCCAACAGATGTAATAATGAGGAGAAGAGTTCTTTGTCCCCATGGCTGTTAGGAAACATCTTTGCAGAAGGGCTCTTGAAGTGCAAGGCTTCTCTGAATACCCAGGGCATGCACAGAAATCCACTAAAAGAACAGTCACTGAGCTACAAGGGGATTGGCTCATTGTTGAAAAATGCCCAGAGAAATTATGTTTGGGACAGTAGGCAGTGTAAGACTGAGTCTTGATAGAGGTAAGGAGGCCTGAAAGTCTTCCAACAGAGAGAGGAGAACCCAGCCTCATCTTAAGACCAAACAGAACATTTCTAATTTCCATTTGGTGGGCGAGCTGTCTAATTGCTGCTTAGTTTCGCCAGTCAAGTAATTGGAGGCAATGTCTTAAAAACAGCCACTAGTAGTTAAGCCCCCGTGCCAGGACATCTGCTGAACAATACTGACATCTCATCACGGCCAGCGGCTCCAGGAGAGGAGTGAGAATCAGGTCTCTCTCCTCTCGAATGGGCAAGCAATCTTCAGAAAATTAAGTCTGAAAAGCTGGGGAAGAGCGCTGTGATTCATCGCGACAGACTCTGTCAAGCACAGACCTATTAGAGTCTCTGTGTGCATGTGGGTGCAATGCTGTCATCTGTGCAACAGGAGCATCTGCAAAGTGATCTGGCTGCCAGGCCGGAAACAAGCTTCTGCTGCTGTTAAGGTGTGTGCCACCAAAATACCCAGACCTCATTTGACAAATGTGCCCATTTTCCACTATACTTAGGAGATGTAGACTGATTAAGATCCATTGCTGATGGATAGACTAAAACAAGATATAGCCAAAACATACATTTGGACTGGTTTTCCTCTTTGCACATAGCAGCTCTCACGTTGCAGTAGAATGGAGTATTGTAACTTTTTAGCAACAACAAGGAGGACAACCACCGCCGATGTCACACTAACCTTGTTGACTTGATGATCTGATCTACAGATAACCATGGAGACCATCACTTCGAACATGTAACTTGTGGTAGAATAGATGAACAACAAAAGAGCAGAATCACGAGGCATTTTTATTCAACATTAGCCTAAATACATATTTTTACAGTACCTGGATAGAAGCCATCAGGAGAGCAGCAGAAAAGTTATTTAACAATAGAGGCGACTTAGCTTAGCTCAGTTGGTTAAAGAGGCCCTGAGAGGAACCTATTGATTTTAATTACACAGAACAGCCCATGGGGACAAAGGGACTTTTGCTGTTTATTTAGCAATTCCCTCTGACTGTGATTGTAGGGACCGCGATAAAAATCAGCCCCCTAATTATTACCATAATAAGGTAAAGATTGTCTGGAGGCCCTGTCTTTTGTATTTAAAGGAAAAAAGACAGGGAGTAAGGCGAAAAGGAAGACATCAGAAGAGGCCACTTAAAGCAGGTGATGCTAGAATGCACAAACCACAGCCTGGACTCTTCACTCTTGGTTTGCTAACCCAATAACCATCAAACAGTTATCAACAAACCCAGATATCTGTGATGCAGCTCTGCAGTTTACTCACAGTGAGATATGAAATGATTATTCTCAATCTTGGAAGTCAACATACTGTCCAGCTGGTAGAAGCTGTAGAGCTGAAAAGGTGAAGATAAACCGGTACGCTGTAAACCAATTCTAGCTCAGTGACTGACACCTCATGTCAATGATGCCTCTTGAGGAGTAGATCAAGATTTCTTTGCCCTATGACTAGACAAGGTTTCTCCCATGGACATTCAATTAGATCAGGATCTGATAATCACCTGGACCCAGGTTAGATGGCAGCAAAGATCACAGTTGGGAGAGTGTTTGCTCTTAAGATTAGCTGAATTGGTAACGCTGGCCGGGGTTTTTCCATTAGAACTTAATAAAAAAAAAAAGTGCCACACTAGATTTACTTGAAATGAAATCCTAGCCATATACAATATGGATGCAATAGTGTCCGTCCAGAAATCTTTGAAAGAATATTGATTGTCTTGGTTTCCAAAACAAGGGACAAATATCCTCCCCTATGAAGCAAAAGTTAGAGCAACAGAGCCTCTCTGTTATGCAAGATCCCCAATCATACCACGGGGAGTATATCACAGCATTGTCCTCCTAACCCTTAAATTCTCCAGTAGAGAGTACCTACAGAATGCTATCCGCTGGCAGGTAAAGCGCTGTCCTGTCCTTCAGTTTGAGTCAGCCACCATGCCTAACAGAGTGAAATTGACCTGTATTAAGGCACCTTCACTCCAGCTAAATGATTTGTTCATAGACCCTGACAGATGTTTGGCTGGGTAATTGGTTGTTTATGGGACAGGAGGAAAGGAGTGGAGAAGTGGTCACTAGGTGTGGGGACAGCCATGGTCGCAGGGTGCTGTTCCAGCCCTGTCCATCCCAGATAAGCCATTCAGATGGGCCTGCTCCTATCTCTCTGCTGGCCGGGACAGCCGGTAATCTGCCTCCTTTAGCCAGCGGCGTCCAAGCCACACCACTCAGCCGCGGCCCACAGGAATGAATGAACACATTCCAGCTGTGTTATGCCCCTCCGATCCAAAATGCAGTTTGTAGAATTGGATAGTTGTTGGTGCACAATTACCCTCAAATGTCAATTTCATGGCAGTCTATTGGGGAGATTAGCAAGGAGTTTTCGGTAGAATATCCTCCATACTTGTTTTGTAGGATAAGGATAGTTGGGCTGTGTTGAGCACAGTGGAGTTTAAAGGGTTAGAAGCCAGACACAGATGGATGTCGAGACCTACTGCCTCAATGTGTGGTCTGAGAAAGGGAGGAGGGAGGCAGTGTTGCAGGGAGAGTCGCAGTGGGTGACTTCATTTTGAGTCAGAATTGAACAAGACTTGGGCCTTAGCAAAGTGTAACCATTATTGTTGTGCTAGCTAGAATATTTACCCCGTCATATTAATGGATAGTTTTACAGAATATCCCTGCCGAAGGCGCTACAGGACGCTATATCACTGTTTTGTGTGCACATTTGTTTATATCGGGCTGGTGCCATGTAGTCTAGCTCCCCCTCACATGAGAGATATTGATCACCCCCAACTCGTGGACTCTCCCCATGCACTCCACAGTCTGTCCACAGACAGTCTGTGATCACACATTCTCTGATTGATAAAATGCTCAAAGCTAGCCCTACACTGGTCAGACAGGTCTGTTGCACAATCCCACAAGGGTATAAATATTCCCCTGAGGCTGACAGTGTTATCGTGGGTGGAGTTATGTGCATGGGATGCGTGAACACAAAGCAAGTTGTAGTTGTTGTTTAACTTGCATCTATAAATAGTCATAATTTAACAATGACTATGTTATGTTTGCATGCTTCTCCTTTACTTGTAGCTCTGCTTTAGGTAACTTACCCTCATGTAAATACAGTCCTTTCTTACACTGTTATTGTTTATTCCTTGTTAGCAAACATGCTAGTAATTAGCCTACTCTACAATGTAATATATGCTTATTAGATACAGTCCTTGATATTGGGGATGGCTGTGTAATAGTCTACTGTTTATTGCTGCAGTGTATTATCATATAGAGTCCTTCATATTGTGCTATTTAAGTTTTATGCCATTACATGGTTATAGCTCATTCATGTCCATTCACTACTCTGCTCTATCCATTGCAGGCTGTATGTGAATATTCATTATTCCTTTCTCTGTACCTTTCAGAACCATCCCCATGTACCTCCTCATGTACAGCCCAATGTTCATCTTCCTCAGTGTGTTTAAATAAAGTTCCTGTGTTTGTTAACTCTTGGGTTTCCTTATTCCCCTCTAACCGTGGACGGTGATAGTGGGTCACAAACCAATAAAATAGGTAGACCCGGGTGGCTCTTTCAGATAGAAATGATTTAAACATCAAATCAAATCAAAGTTTATTGGTCGTGTACACAGTTTTGCCGATGTTATCGCAGCTGCACCTAAATGCTTACTGTATGTTTCTAGCTCCAACAATGCAGCAAAATCTAGCAATAGAAAAAGAAATTAAGACATATCAGAAGGAAAATATCAGAACAAGCAATGCCGGAATCCAGAATATAAATGTATGTGTATGATGTATGGACAGTATATGAATAGAAAAGGTGTGTACAGCAGTATCTATATAGGATGAGCCATGACTAGAATACAGTATATATATATATAAAGTGTGCAAAACCATATCTAAACATTGTAATCAGTGTTCAATGATTATGTACATACAGCTGCAGTCTCACAGCAGCAGTCTCAAAGGTGCAGGGTAGAGTATTGGGTGGTAGCCAGCTAGTGACAACTAACTAACTTTAAGCATTAGCTGTCAGAGCAGTTTAACGATCACTGTACCTGTACAGAGCTAATATGTAAATAGCACACCCAACTACCTCATCCCCATATTATTACTTACCCTCTTGCTCTTTTGCACCCCAGTATCGCTACTTGCACATCATCATCTGCACATCTATCACTCCAGTGTTAATGCTAAATTGTAATTATTTCGCCTCTATGGCCTATTTATTGCCTTACCTCCCTACTCTTCTACATTTGCACACACTGTACACAGAATTTTCTATTGTGTTATTGACTGTACATTTGTTTACAGTGAGGGAAAAAGTATTTGATCCCCTGCTGATTTTGTACGTTTGCCCACTGACAAAGAAATGATCAGTGTATAATTTTAATGGTAGGTTTATTTGAACAGTGAGAGACAGAATAACAAGAAAAAAATCCAGAAAAACGCTTGTCAAAAATGTTATAAATTGATTTTCATTTTAATGAGGGAAATAAGTATTTGACCCCGTCCCAATCAGAAAGATTTCTGGCTCCCAGGTGTCTTTTATACAGGTAACGAGCTGAGATTAGGAGCACACTCTTAAAGGGAGTGCTCCTAATCGCAGCTTGTTACTTGTATAAAAGACACCTGTCCACAGAAGCAATCAATCAATCAGATTCCAAACTCTCCACCATGGCCAAGACCAAAGAGCTCTCCAAGGATGTCAGGGACAAGATTGTAGACCTACACAAGGCTGGAATGGGCTACAAGAACTACATGGGAGGATCTTGTCAATGATCTCAAGGCAGCTGGGACCATAGTTACCACACTACGCCGTGAAGGACTGAAATCCTGCAGCGCCCACAAGGTCCCCTTGCTCAAGAAAGCACATATACATGCCCGTCTGAAGTTTGCCAATGAACATCTGAATGATTCAGATGACAACTGGGTGAAAGTGTTGTGGTCAGATGAGACCAAAATGGAGCTCTTTGGCATCAACTCAACTCGCCGTGTTTGGAGGAGGAGGAATGCTGCCTTTGACCCCAAGAACACCATCTCCACCGTCAAACATGGAGGTGGAAACATTATGCTTTGGGGGTGTTTTTCTGCTAAGGTGACAGGACAACTTCACCGCATCAAAGGGACGATGGACGGGGCCATGTATCGTCAAATCTTGGGTGAGAACCTCCTTCCCTCAGCCAGGGCATTGAAAATGGGTTGTGGATGGGTATTCCAGCATGACAATGATCCAAAACACACGGCCAAGGCAACAAAGGATTGGCTCAAGAAGAAGGACATTAAGGTCCTCGAGTGGCCTAGCCAGTCTCCAGTCCTTAATCCCATAGAAAATCTGTGGAGGGAGCTGAAGGTTGGAGTTGCCAAACGTCAGCCTCGAAACCTTAATGACTTGGTGAAGATCTGCAAAGAGGAGTGGGACAAAATCCCTCCTGAGATGTGTGCAAACCTGGTGGCCAACTACAAGAAACGTCTGACCTCTGTGATTGCCAACAAGGGTTTTGCCACCAAGTACTAAGTAATGTTTTGCAGAGGGGTCAAATCATTTTATAACATTTTTGACATGCGTTTTTCTGGATTATTTTTTGTTATTCTGTCTCTCACTGTTCAAATAAACCTACCATTAAAATTATAGACTGATCATTTCTTTGTCAGTGGGCAAACGTACAAAATCAGCAGGGGATAAAATACTTTTTTCCCTCACTGTATGTGTAACTCTATATTGTTGTTTTTGTCACACTGCTTTGCTTTATCTTGGCCAGGTCGTAGTTGGAAATGAGAACTTGTTCTCAACTGGCCTACCTGGTTTAATAAAGGTGAACTATATCTATATTTTTTTAAATGCACCTGTACTGTCTTCACCTTCTAGATGGTAATGAGGTGACTTAGCCTTCCTGTGACACTGGGTGCTGTAGATGTCCTGGAGGGCAGGCAGTGGTCGAAACATGGTCAAGAGATTTTCACGTGATCTATTTCTTCAGCAGGCTGTGAGGTGAAATGAAATTCAGTGCTGATGACATGTTTGATAGACTAGAGTTGTTCCGGCTTAAGCGAGTAGTACCAGCTAGGTGAGCGTGGGATCAGGGAGCTCATTGTAAGCTACTACAGTCAGACTGTCACCCAGTTTGAGTGACATATATATATATAGGTGACACACACTTCATGTGACAAACCATTGCGTGATAAGGCTTCACAGCTTTGTCCTGAGTAACTGAGTGACTGAGTACAGGGGTTCTTCAGCTGTGGAGGAGCTCTAAGAAGCTGAGCATCTGTCCTGTGGACCTCACATGAGTGAGATTATACACTGCTACACAGCCCAGCCATGCAGCACACCACCACACCACACCGCACCATTCTCTAGTGTCAGCCACAGAGAGGACGCAAATTCAACCCCATGCACTTATACTATCATTCACCACTGCAAACAAACAATGGTGGAAATGCCACACATGCAGATAGTGTGGCTTTCTGGTCCCTGACATCAATAACGGCAGGTTATCGGTGGTGTGGTCTTGACATCCTCACAGGGTTCATGTAAACTGCTTGCTTGTATCCATGTGTTTGTACTTAACAGACCCCTTCCAACCCCCCTCCCTCTCCCATTCTCCAATGTGCTTATAGTATTGCCACAGGCAATTTATCTAAATCTCCCCTCTCCTTAAACAGTTTGATCAAAACTGGCGGTCAGGCAGCTCCGCACCGCGGTGGCCTCAAACCTAAACGTGGCGGCGCAGATTTTAATTTTGTAAAGATTAATGTGCTTTCCTGTCCTAATGCTGCAGCCCTACAGCTATCTCAGTCGATGTCTATCAGCTAATTCCTACAGTTAGGTTCTAAACGACCCACGTGTCTGTACTTGAGGATCAAGAACACAAAACCAAACAAGATGCGTCAATACCACAGAGAAAAAGGAATTTAACCATTTTCTCAAATATCCTTTAAATTAGAAAGTGTCTTCCCCACTTCGGTCATGCACTTAAAATCAAGAGAGGAACCTTTTGGGAAAGCCCTTTGGGACGGGTACAAAACTCCAACAAGCCTTTGCAGAAAAAAGAAAAGAAAAGCACCTTCTAGACAGTGGAAGGCTCAATGAAATTTGTGGTATTCGTATCAGGTTTATTAATTGCTTTCTTTTGTAGTTTGATAGTTTTGTAGTTTGATAGTTTTGAAACCTTTTATATGTTGGTTATATCTAACTTTATTATTTGACGATCCAATACTGAACTCCAAAACCACACAAATTCTGGGGTACTGATTGCTAACTTATGGTTGAAGTGCAAGGTTGGTTGAATCATACAGGTGCGACATAAGCAATTCATTTTAATTACTATAAACTGTTAGTTGCACAGTCAAGAGTAAAATTAGAATGGCAATCACAATTAGAAAATTGCTGAGTGAATTAGAACACATTAGCCTTGTAGAGGGGGGAAACGCGCATACTTTCATTTACTCTTTATTCATTTACGAAGGACACAGTACAATGCTCATGGTAAACCTCAATTTTATTTTTTTTATTTATTTTTATTTAACCTTTATTTAACTAGGCAAGTCAGTTAAGACAAATTCTTATTTACAATGACGGCCTACCAAAAGGCAAAAGGCCTCCTGCGGGGATTGAGGCCTGACATTAAAAATAAAAAAATTAAAACAATATAAATATAGGACAAAACACATATCACTACAAGAGAGACAAAACAACACTATATAAAGAGAGACCTAAGACAACAACATAGCAAGGCAGCAACACATGACAACACAGCATGGTAGCAGCACAACATGGTAGCAGCACAAAACATGGTACAAACATTATTGGGCTCAGACAACAGCTCAAAGGGCAAGAAGGTAGAGAAAACAATACATCACACAAAGCAGCCACAACTGTCAGTAAGAGTGTCCATGATTGAGTCTTTGAATGAAGAGATTGAGCTAAAACTGTCCAGTTTCAGTGTTTGTTGCAGGTCGTTCCAGTCGCTAGCTGCAGCGAACTGAAAAGAGGAGCGACCCAGGGATGTTTGTGCTATGGAGATCTTTAACAGAATGTGACTGGCAGAACGGGTGTTGTATGTGGAGGATGAGGGCTGCAGTAGATATCTCAGATAGGGGGGAGTGAGGCCTAAGAGGGTTTTATAAATAAGCATCAACCAGTGGGTCTTGCGACGGGTATACAGAGATGACCAGTTTACAGAGCAGTATAGAGTGCAGTGATGTGTCCTATAAGGAGCATTGGTGGCAAATCTGATGGCCGAATGGTAAAGAACATAAGATATGCTGCAATAATTATTGTAATGGGGTTTTCTCTCCATTCAATCGCCTCTTATTATTTTAATAACATGATTACAACCTGAATATAACATTAATATATTATATTGTTCCCAGTCTGCCAGCTCTCCTCTCCTCTCCTCTGTCTGTGTAGCTCTCTAGGTGCAGATTAAGAACACAGGGGTGTAGATGTGGGGTTAATAAGATGCTCTTTGAAATATAAGTGCCACCACACAAACCCTCTCCCGTTTGTTTCCAAAGCATTACTTTGAGTTAACTTCTCTGGCGTAGAATACTGATTGCAGACAGTGCCCCAGAGAATATGTAAATACTCCTTATTGTTTTCTATTAACATACAGACTCAGCATTTTCTCCCTCTAAAATGAAATGGCCTGGGTGGGGAAGTTTTGTGATGGTGTAGGACAGGAGGGGAGGGGGTCACAAGCCTTGTTTTATCTACTACATAATAACATTAGACCTTTGCCCAATGGTCTGCATTCTAAGATATGTTTTAATCACTAAAAATGAATAATTAATTACGTATCTGCATTTAAAAAGATTTCGTCTCCACATTGCCAACCTATGGAATTTAAACACTATACAGAGTAAATCACTTTGAAATTACCAAGAAAAGAAAAGAAATGTGATATATATATATATATATATATATATATATATATATACACTGCTCAAAAAATAAAGGGAACACTTAAACAACACAATGTAACTCCAAGTCAATCACACTTCTGTGAAATCAAACTGTCCACTTAGGAAGCAACACTGATTGACAATAAATTTCACATGCTGTTGTGCAAATGGAATAGACAACAGGTGGAAATTATAGGCAATTAGCAAGACACCCCCAATAAAGGAGTGGTTCTGCAGGTGGTGACCACAGACCACTTCTCAGTTCCTATTCTTCCTGGCTGATGTTTTGGTCACTTTTGAATGCTGGCGGTGCTTTCACTCTAGTGGTAGCATGAGACGGAGTCTACAACCCACACACGTGGCTCAGGTAGTGCAGCTCATCCAGGATGGCACATCAATGCGAGCTGTGGCAAGAAAGTTTGCTGTGTCTGTCAGCGTAGTGTCCAGAGCATGGAGTCGCTACCAGGAGACAGACCAGTACATCAGGAGACGTGGAGGAGGCCAGAGGAGGGCAACAACCCAGCAGCAGGACCGCTAACTCCGCCTTTGTGCAAGGAGGAGCAGGAGGAGCACTGCCAGAGCCCTGCAAAATGACCTCCAGCAGGCCACAAATGTGTCTGCTCAAACGGTCAGAAACAGACTCCATGAGGGTGGTATGAGGCCGCGACGTCCACAGGTGTGCTTACAGCCCAACACCGTGCAGGACGTTTGGCATTTGCCAGAGAACACCAAGATTGGCAAATTCGCCACTGGCGCCCTGTGCTCTTCACAGATGAAAGCAGGTTCACACTGAGCACATGTGACAGACGTGACAGAGTCTGGAGACGCCGTGGAGAACGTTCTGCTGCCTGCAACATCCTCCAGCATGACCGGTTTGGCGGTGGGTCAGTCATGGTGTGGGGTGGCATTTCTTTGGGGGGCCGCACAGCCCTCCATGTGCTCGCCAGAGGTAGCCTGACTGCCATTAGGTACCGAGATGAGATCCTCAGACCCCTTGTGAGACCATATGCTGGTGCGGTTGGCCCTGGGTTCCTCCTAATGCAAGACAATGCTAGACCTCATGTGGCTGGAGTGTGTCAGCAGTTCCTGCAAGAGGAAGGCATTGATGCTATGGACTGGCCCGCCCGTTCCCCAGACCTGAATCCAATTAAGCACATCTGGGACATCATGTCTCGCTCCATCCACCAACGCCACGTTGCACCACAAACTGTCCAGGAGTTGGCGGATGCTTTAGTCCAGGTCTGGGAGGAGATCCCTCAGGAGACCATCCGCCACCTCATCAGGAGCATGCCCAGGCGTTGTAGGGAGGTCATACAGGCACGTGGAGGCCACACACACTTTTGACTTGTTTTAAGGACATTACATCAAAGTTGGATCAGCCTGTAGTGTGGTTTTCCACTTTAATTTTGAGTGTGACTCCAAATCCAGACCTCCATGGGTTGATAAATTGGATTTCCATTGATTCTTTTTGTGTGATTTTGTTGTCAGCACATTCAACTATGTAAAGAAAAAAGTATTTAATACGTTTATTTCATTCATTCAGATCTAGGATGTGTTATTTTAGTGTTCCCTTTATTTTTTTGAGCAGTATATATATATATTGTTTTTTTTGGGGGGGTGGATAAAAGTTTAACCTCACAAGAATTTTATTCCAACATTGCTTTAAAAGGCCATGCTTGGCTAGTTTCTTTTAGCGTAGCTGCTGAACTGTAAGAAAGACATGGAAGAAATCCCAAGTGCATTGACATGGTCAGTGGCTGCAGCAGGGATCTCTGGCTTGGTCTGCTGACTCTGTGATCACCCTCCTGCTGGGCCTGCTCTCCCTAGCCTGCTAAAATTAGACCCACCAGAGACACAGTATGGTTTATAGTGGAATTCACACTGTGCAGAAACCCCAAAGCAAATGGAATAGGATATAATAACACAAATGTTATGAACAAAATGGTCCAGGTTATGAGTCTTGGGGCACTCCACTTGCCTTCGGAAAGTATTCAGACCCCTTTTGTTACGTTACACCCTTATTCTAAAATTGATTAAATAACAAAATAATCTCACCAGTCTACACACATAATGACAAAGCGAAAGCAGGTTTTAGAAATGTTTGCAAATTTATTACAACAAAAAAACAGAAATACCTTATTTACATAAGTATTCAAACCATTTTCTTTGAGTATGCATCCTGGTGCATCCTGTTTCCATTGATCATCCTTGAGATGTTTTTACAACTTGATTGGAGTCCACCTGTTGTAAATTCAATTGATTGGACATGATTTGGGAAGGAACACTGCCAAAAAAAAGGCACACAGGGCAAAAACCAAGATATGAAGTCAAAGGAATTGTCCGTAGAGCTCCGAGACAGGATTATGTCGAGGCACAGATCTGGGTAAGGGTAGCAAGAAATGTCTGCAGCACCGAAGGTCCCCAAGAACACAGTGGCGTCCTTCATTCTTAAATGGAAGAAGTTAAGAACCACCTAGACTCTTCCTAGAGCTGGCCGCCGGACCAAACTGAGCAATCGGGAGAGAAGGGCCTTGGTCAGGGAGGTGACCAAGAACCCGATGGTCACTCTGACAGAGCTCTAGAGTTCCTCTGTGGAGATGGAAGAACCTTCCAGAAGGACAACCATCTCTGCAGCATTCCGCCAATCAGGCCTTTATGGTAGACGGAAGCCACTCCTCTGTAAAAGGCACATGACAACCCGCTTGGAGTTTGCCAAAAGGCACCTAAAGACTCTCCGACCATGAGAAACAAGATTCTCTGGTCTGATGAAACCAAGATTGAACTATTTGGCCTGAATTTCAAGTGTCATGTCTGGAGGAAACCTGCCACCATCCGTACGGTGAAGCACGGTGGTGGCAGCATCATGCTATGGGGATGTTTTCAGCGGCAGGGACTGGGAGACTAGTCAGGACCTAGGGAAAGATGAATGGAGCAAAGTACACAGAGATCCTTGATGAAAACCTGCTCCAGAGCGTTCAGGTCCTCAGACTGGGGTGAAGGTTCACCTTCCAACAGGACAACGTCCCTAAGCACACAGCCAAGAAAACGCAAGAGTGGCTTCGGGACAAGTCTCTGACTGGTCTTCAACCCCGATTGAGCCCGGACTTCAAACCCGATTGAAAATCTCTGGAGAGACCTGAAAATAGCTGTGCAGCGACGCTCCCCTTCCAACCTGACAGAGCTTGAGAGGATCTGCAGAGAAGAATGGAGAAATTCACTGTATATACAGTCCCTTCAGAAAGTATTCATACCCTTGACTTATTCCACATTTTGTTGTATTACAGCCTGAATTAATATCTACATATACAGTGGGGGAAAAAAGTATTTGATCCCCTGCTGATTTTGTACCTTTGCCCACTGACAAAGAAATGATCAGTCTATAATTTTAATGGTAGGTTTATTGAACAGTGAGAGACAGAATAACAACAAAAAAATCCAGAAAAACGCTTGTCAAAAATCTTATAAATTGATTTGCATTTTAATGAGGGAAATAAGTATTTGACCCCCTCTCAATCAGAAAGATTTCTGGCTCCTAGGTGTCTTTTAAACAGGTAACGAGCTGAGGGAGTGCTCCCAACCGCAGCTTGTTACTTGTATAAAAGACACCTGTCCACAGAAGCAATCAATCAATCAGATTCCAAACTCTCGACCATGGCCAAGACCAAAGAGCTCTCCAAGGATGTCAGGGACAAGATTGTAGACCTACACAAGGCTGGAATGGGCTACAAGACCATCGCCAAGTAGCTTGGTGAGAAGGTGACAACATTTGGTGGGATTATTCGCAAATGGAAGAAACACAAAAGAACTGTCAATATCCCTCGACCAGGGGCTCCATGCAAGATCTCACCTCGTGGAGTTGCAATGATTATGAGAACAGTGAGGAATCAGCCCAGAACTACACGGGAGGATCTTGTCAATGATCTCAAGGCAGCTGGGACCATAGTCACCAACAAAACAATTGGTAAAACACTACGCCGTGAAGGACTGAAATCCTGCAGCGCCCGCAAGGTCCCCCTGCTCAAGAATACATATACATGCCTGTCTGAAGTTTGCCAATGAACATCTGAATGATTCAGAGGACAACTGGTGAAAGTGTTGTGGTCAGATGAGACCAAAATGGAGCTCTTTGACATCAACTCAACTCGCCGTGTTTGGAGGAGGAGGAATGCTGCCTTTGACCCCAAGAACACCATCTCCACCGTCAAACATGGAGGTGGAAACATTATGCTTTGGGGGTGTTTTTCTGCAAAGGGGACAGGACAACTTCAATACATCAAAGGGACGATGTACGGGGTCATGTACCGTCAAATCTTGGGTGAGAACCTCAGCCAGGGCATTGAAAATGGGTCGTGGATGGGTATTCCAGCATGACAATGACCCAAAACGCACGGCCAAGGCAACAAAGGAGTGGCTCAAGAAGAAGCACATTAAGGTCCTGGAGTGGCCTAGCCAGTCTCCAGACCTTAATCCCATAGAAAATCTGTGGAGGGAGCTGAAGGTTCCGAGTTGCTAAACGTCAGCCTCAAAACCTTAATGACTTGGAGAAGATCTGCAAAGAGGAGTGGGACAAAATCCCTCCTGAGATGTGTGCAAACCTGGTGGCCAACTACAAGAAACGTCTGACCTCTGTGACTGCCAACAAGGGTTTTGCCACCAAGTACTAAGACATGTTTTGCAGAGGGGTCAAATACTTATTTCCCTCATTAAAATGCAAATCATTTTATAACATTTTTGACATGCGTTTTTCTGGATTTTTTTGTTATTCTATCTCTCACTTCTTCAAATATCCTGCCATTAAAATTATAGATGGATCATTTCTTTGTCAGTGGGTATACGTACAAAATCAGCAGGGGATCAAATACTTCTCCCCCCACTGTAATACCCCATAATGACACAGTTTTAAGAAATGTTTGCAAATTCATTGAAAATGAAATACAGAAGTGTCTCACTTAGTAAGTATTCACACCCTGAGTCAATGAACTCTTTCTGGGTACGTCTCTAATAGCTTTTCACACCTGAATTGTTCAATATTTGCACATTATTGTTTTTTGAATTCTTCAAGCTCTGTCAAGTTGGTTGTTGATCATTGCTATACTTCCATTTTCAAGTCTTTCCATAGATTTTCAAGCCGATTTAAGTCAAAACTGTAACTAGGCCACTCAGGAACTAGGCCACTCAATGTATTCTTGGTAAGCAACTCCAGTGTATATGGCCTTGTGTTTTAGGTTATTGTCCTGCTGAAAGTGAATTTGTCTCCCAATGTCTGTTGGAAAGTAGACCAGGTATTCCTCTAGAATTTTGCCTGTGCTTAGCTCAATTCACTTTCTTTTTAATCCTGAAGAACTCCCCAGTCATTAACGATTACAAGCATACACATAACATGATGCAGCCACCAATATACACCACTATTGGATTTGCCCCAAACATAAGACTTTGTATGCAGGACAAAAAGTTAATTGACATATGTTTTGAAGTATTACTTGAATGACTTGTTGTAAACAGGATGCACGTTTTTAATATTTTTATTCTGTAAAGGCTTCCTTCTTTTCACTCTGTCAATTAGGTTAGTATTGTGGAGTAACTACAGTGTTGTTGATCCATCCTCAGTTTTCTATTTTTACATTTACGTAATTTAGCAGACGCTCTTATCCAGAGCGACTTACAAATTGGTGCATTCACCTTATGATATCCAGTGGAACAACCACTTTACAATATGACATCTATATCTTTTTTTTTGGGGGGGGGTTAGAAGGATTACTTTATCCTATCCCAGGTATTCCTTAAAGAGGTGGGGTATCAGGTGTCTCCAGAAGGTGGTGATTGACTCCGCTGTCCTGGCGTCGTGAGGGAGCTTGTTCCACCATTGGGGTGCCAGAGCAGCGAACAGTTTTGACTGGGCTGAGAGGGAACTGTGCTTCCGCAGAGGTAGGGAGGAGAGCAGGCCAGAGGTGGATGAACGCAGTGCCCTTCTTTGGGTGTAGGGACTGATCAGAGCCTGAAGGTACGGAGGTGCTGTTCCCCTCACAGCTCCGTAGGCAAGCACCATGGTCTTGTAGCAGATGCGAGCTTCAACTGGAAGCCAGTGGAGTGTGCGGAGGAGCCTATGGTGACTTTAAAACTCTGTAACTGTTTAAAGTCACCATAGGCCACAAGGTGAAATCTCTGATTTCCTTCCTCTCCAGCGACTGAGTTAGTAAGTACACCTGTATCTTTGTAGTAAAAAAACCAAACAATGTAGTGACTGGGTGTAGTGATGCACCATCCAAAGTAATAACTTCACGATGCTCAAAGGAATATACAATGTCTCCTTTAAATTTTTTACCCATCTACCAATAGGTGCCCTTCTTTGCGAGGCATTGGAAAACCTCCCTGGTGTTTGTGGTAGAACCTGTGTTTGAAATTCATTGCTCGACTGAGGGATCTTAGGATTATCTGTATATGTGGGGTACAGAGATGTAGTCATTCAAAAATCATGTTAAACACTTTTATTGCAAGCAACTTATTATGTGACTTGATAAGCAAATGTTTACTCCTGAACTAGTAAGATGGCTCTGGAGCAGAAGGCAGACGTTTTCCGTGCCCCCATCTGATTGTGTTTTTTTTGTTTGTTTATCTGCGTTGTTTGTAACAAATCTTTGTACTCATTTTTTACATAATGTTGCCGCTACCATCTCTTATGACCGAAAAAACTTTTAGACATCAGGACTGCGATTACTCACCACAGAGTAGCAGAATCCTTTTTCTTCTTTCACGACTCTAACGAGAACGAGGCGGAGGATATTCGGCTCCCTTGGGAACAGGCCCCGACCCCCGTGATCTGTGTGAAGAGGAGGCAGAGAAATAGAGGCCGGAGAGCGGGCTGCCTTCTGAGAATTTGAAGGCAATCGAATAAACCCTCACTTCCCTCAATTCTGCTAGTAAACGTGCAGTCTTTGGACCAAAAAAATCGATGAGTAACGGGGAAGATTAAACTACCAACAGGACATTAAAAACTGTAACATCTTATGCTTCACGGATTCGTGGCTGAACGACAACAATATCAACATACAGCTGGCTGGTTATACGATGTACCGGCAGGATAGAACAGTCTGGTAAAACGGTGCGGCGGACAATGTATTTTTGTTAATAACAGCTGGTGCACTATATCTAAGGAAGTCTCAAGCTATTGCTCGCCTGAGGTTGAGTATATCATGCTAAGCTGTAAACCACACTACCTACCGAGAGAGTTCTCATCTCTATTCTTCGTAGTTGTTTAAATACCACCTCTGTCAGAGGGTGGCACTAAGATAGCATTGAATGAGCTGTATTCTGCCATAAGCAAACAAGAAACCGCTCACCAAGAGGCGGCACTCCTAGTAGCTGGGGACTTTAATGCAGGGAAACTTAAATCAGTTTTACCAAATTTCTATCAGCATATTAAATGTGCAACCAGAGGGAAAATAACTCTGGAACACCTATACTCCACACACAGAGACGCATACAAAGCTCTCCCTCGCCCTTCATTTGGCAAATCTGACCATAATTCTATCCTCCTGGTTCCTGCTTACAAGATAAAATTAAACAGGAAGCACCAGTGACTAGATCAACAAAAAAGTGGTCGGATGAAGCAGATGCTAAGCTACAGTACTGTTTTGCTAGCACAGACTGGAATATGTTCTGGGATTCCTCCAATGGCATTGAGGAGTATACCACATCTGTCATTGGCTTCATCAATAAGTGCATCGTTGACGTTGTCCGCACAGTGACCGTATGTACATACCCCAACCACAAGCCATGGATTACAGGCAGCATCCGCACTGAGCTAAAGGCTAGAGCTGCCGCTTTCAAGGAGCAGGACTCTAACCCAGAAGCTTATAAGAAATCCCGCTATGCCCTCAGACGAACCATCAAACAAGCATCAATGCAGGACTAAGATCGAGTCGTACTACACCGGCTCCGACCCTCGTCGGATGTGGCAGGGCTTGCAAACCATTACAGACTACAAAGGGAAGCACAGCCGGGAGCTGCCCAGTGACACGAGCCTACCAGATGAGCTAAACCACTTCTATGCTCGCTTCGAGGCAAATAACACTGAAACATGCATGAGAGTACCAGCTGTACCGGAAGATTGTGTGATCACGCTCTCCGCAGCCGATGTGAGTAAGACCTTAAGACAGGTCAACATTCACAAGGCTGCAGGTCCAGACGGATTACCAGGACATGTACTGCGAGCATGCGCTGACAAACTAGCAAGTGTCTTCACTGACATTTTCAACCTCTCCCTGTCCATGTCTGTAATACCAACATGTTTTAAGCAGACCACCATAATGTCTGTGCCCAAGAACACTAAGGTAACCTGCCTAAATGACTACTGACCCGAAGCACTCATGTCTGTAGCCATGGCGTGCTTTGAAAGGCTGGTCATGGCTCACATCAACACCATCATCCTGGAAACCCTAGACCCACTCCAATTTGCATACCACCCCAACTGATCCACAGATGATGCAATCTCTATTGCACTCCACACTGCCCTTTCCAACCTGGACAAAAGGAACACCTACGTGAGAATGCTATTCATTGACTACAGCTCAGCGTTCAACACCATAGTTCCCTCAAAGCTCATCAATAAGCTAAGGACCCTGGGACTAAACACCTCCCTCTGCAACTGGATCCTGGACTTCCTGACGGGCCACCCCCAGGTGGTAAGGGTAGGTAAAAATACATCTGCCACGCTGATCCTCAACAGAGGGGCCCCTCAGGGGTGCGTGCTCAGCCCCATCCTGTACTCCCTGTTCACTCATGACTGCACGGCCAGGCACGACTCCAACACAATCCTTAAATTTGCCAATGATACAACAGTGGTTGACCTGATCACCGACAACAACAAGACAGGCTATAGGGAAGAGGTCAGAGACCTAGCCGTGTGGTGCCAGGACAACAACCTCTCCCTCAACGTGATCAAGACAAAGGAGATGATTGTGGACTACAGGAAAAAGAGCACGCCCCCATTCTCATCGATGGGGCTGCAGTGGAGCAGGTTGAGAGCTTCAAGTTCCTTGGTGTCCACATCACCAACGAACTAACATGGTCCAAGCAAACCAAGACAGTTGTGAAGCAGGCACGACAAAATCTATTCCCCCTCAGGAGACTGAAAACGATTTGGATTTGGTCCTCAAAAGGTCTTACAGCTGCACCATCGAGAGCATCCTGACTGGTTGCATCACTGCCTGGTATGGCAACTACTTGGCCTCCGACCGCAAGCCACTACAGAGGGTAGTGTGAACGGCCCAATACATCACTGGGGCCAAGCTTCCTGCCATCCAGGACCTCTATAACAGGCGGTGTCAGAGGATGGCCCTAAAACTTGCTCAAAAATTAGATTTGATTTGAACTTATTTAGCTTTTCCATAACAAAAGTGGTTGAATACTTATTTTATTTATTTATTTTTATTTCACCTTTATTTAACCAGGTAGGCAAGTTGAGAACAAGTTCTCATTTACAATTGCGACCTGGCCAAGATAAAGCAAAGCAGTTCGACAACATACAAAAACACAGAGTTACACATGGAGTAAAACAACATACAATCAATGATGCAGTAGAAAAAAATAAGACTATATACAATGTGAGCAAATGATGTGAGATAATGGAGGTAAAGGCAAAAAAATGCCATGGTGGCAAAGTAAATAAAGTATGGCAAGAAAAACACTGGAATGGTAGATTTGTAGTTTGAAGAAAGTTAAAAGTTAAAATATAAATAATATGGTGCAAAGGAGCAAAATAAATAAAATAAATAAATACAGTAGGGGAAAAGGTAGTAGTTTGGGCTCAATTAAAGATGGGCTGTGTACAGGTGCAGAGATCTGTGAGCTGCTCTGACAGCTATTGACTTAAAACATTTCAGCTTTTCAGTTTAAATGAACTTGTAAAAGTTTAGAAAAACATTATTCCACTTTGACATTATGGAGTATTGCGTGTAGGCCAGTGGCAAAAAAAAATCTGCATTTTATCCATTTTAAATTCAGGCTGTAACACAACAAAATGGGAAAAATGTAAAGGGGTGTGAATATTTTCTGCCTAAATCACACCGGACATGCAACCTCTGTCATTCACTGGAAGCAAATGGAGGAGGTGAGGAAGGGAAGAGCTCGAAAGATATAGGCATAACCTTGGGAGCAAAAGCTGCATTAGGATGTTCACCAGGCGTGAACTCCAAAAAGGAAGGGTATACTGATAGCGCGTGGAGATTCCCAACGTGCTTGGCCGACACCAAGGCCATGAGTAGGACGGTCAGGTTGGGCGGCAGGTAGCCTAGTGGTTTGAGCGTTGGGGCTGTAAACCAAAGGTTGCTGGATCAAATCCCTGAGCTGTCAAGGTAAAACTCTGTCATTCTGCCCCTGAACAAGGCAATTAACCCACTGTTCCCTGAACAAGGCAGTTAACCCATTGTAAATAAGATTTTGTTTTTACGTGACTTAAATTGTAGGAAAGGACCTTCAGGCCCACATAGTCCAACGGTTCAAACAAAGGCTCTCCCAGAGTAGCCAGGTCCCAGGTTGGTGACACAGGTTTAGACACTGGTCTGAGCAGATTTTCAGGAACTGCACCACCAGAGGATGAGACCCCAGGGTAGAGCTGTCAATCCCTATGTGACACGATGAGATCACTGCAATATAAAACTTCAATGATGAAAAGAGAGGCCCTGCTATAAAAGCTCAAGCATGAACATATATATGTCCACCAAAAATCTCTGAAAGGAGTAATTAATTTAACCTGACACCAAACCTCATATGTGTCGCTTATATATATATATATATGATATGGGATCTGTGGATTTGGGCCCTGAAAGGTTGAATTTGACGGCTAGGGGTTTACCCTCGAGCATGCACCCTCTATGGAGCATGCACCCTCTATGAGAGGGTTGTTTATATATATATATATATATATATACATACAAACAACCCTCTCATAGAGGGCGCATGCTCGAGGGTAAACCCCTAGCCGTGAAATTCAACCTTTCAGGGCCCAAATCCACAGATCCCATATCTACGGTCATGGGTGCCAAACTCTCCCATGCACCTGAGATAATAGACACAGACTTGGGTCCCTACCCAATGGAGAGCCACCAGAATCAACAACAGACCCTCCTGATGAACCCTCTCCCCGGTGGCCTGAATCAGGTTCACTGGAGGAAATGCATAGAGCAGGGTCCGAGGCCACTGATATGCCAAAGCATCTGTTCTCAATGGAGAGCCCAGATCCCTCATTGAGAAGAACAGAAGACAATGCGTGTTTTCTTGCGATGCGTAAAGATCTACGCCGGCCCTGCTGAACCAGCCCCATATCTGGGCAACCACCGAGGAGTGCAGTATCCACTCCATAGAGATAGGACCCCCCTGGAAGTAGATTGCCATCCAGGAAATTACGTCGCCCTGAGCGACAGGAAATGCGGACTGCTCCATACAAGCAGATAACGGGCCAGGTTTAGGAGAGAGAGACTGAGTCCCCTCGCCTGTTGATATACGCCACCACCATTTTGTTGCCGGAACTTACCAACACATGCTGGCTGTCCAACATCAGAAGGAAACACCTCAACGCTAGCAAAACAGTCAGTAGCTCTGAATCTTTACGTTGACCAAATCCCTCTTTCCATGTAGCCCTCACACCGCTCTCCCCAATCCTCAAAATGAAATCTCAGAAACATGTTGAGGATGTATAGCCACATGAAAATACGCATCCTTCAGATCTATGGGCTTAAACCAATAGTCAGGGGAAGTGTGAGCATTTTGAACTTGTAAACCTTGAGGTGCATGTTTAAAAGACGCAAGTCCAATGTTCCAACGCTCTTGGGAACTAAGAAGTACTGGCTGTACCAACCACTCTGTACTTCTGACATGGGGACAACCCGAATAGTCTGCTTTTGAAGGAGAGAGGCAGGTTCGAGACAGGCGCTAGGACCTCGGGGACCATTGACGCCACGAAAAGGAGGACGAACAGCGAACTGCAGACTGTACTACCTCGTCACCATCCCCATCACCTATGGTGGAACTGCGCCAATGCCCGCCACTGGACAGAGCACACTGCCAATCTCCCATACATTATCTCCTAAAGGGGCAGAGAGCCACCCTGAGGACTGGGATATATATATATTTTTGTCATGCTTGTTTTCATATCCACCACTCTTGACAATTGTTTGTCTGAATGTGTTTACTATGCCCACAACTTGGTTAGACACAATGTGCTTTCGTGGTACAGCCATTCTGATACTCAGCCCACACCGGGTTCGGGGACTTCGGGAACCAGCAACTTGCCTCCATTGACCGAGCCACTTGGGAACACTGTTGCCAAAGTAAATGCTTTGGGAGAAGGGCCCTGAGAACACGCCCCCTCCCCCGGCATCCAGCTAGGGTTACGAGGTCTGCTTCTTCCCCTGCGTCGCGTAAGAATCTGCTTTTACCGGTGGAGAGCCTTTGGAGCCTCTGGAGCTAAATAACTTGCCAACTTTCCATCCATCGGTGGTGTGTAAATGAGCTCCGCCTCCTCCATACTCACTACATTCATGAACTCACCATAATCTGATAGCACCAGCCTGGCTGAATGAGGGGAATCCAAGGTCGCCTTTAGCTCATCTGTAAAATATTTTAACAGGGGTAAGCAATGTTTCACCACCGCAGGGACAGGAGGTAAAGATCTTACCCCAAACTTGGAGGAACTCCGCTACGGGGGAGAAGATGGCCAATCCACCCCCAGGCCATCCTACAACACAGCTCCATCAAAGGTACATTAACCACCAATGGTTCACTCTCCCCCACCGAATCCAAAGCTGGGGCTTTAGGCTGCCCCTGACTAATGTCATCGGATTCACACTCTGAAAACCCCCCAAAACCAACCAGGGATCATGCCTCATCCCAAGGAATCCTGACTCTGAAACCTGCCAGATAAACCAGAAAGAGCCTCATTCAGTTGGTATGACACCCCTATCAACTCTGACCACCGCTGCTGCTCTCTCCCGGCCTCAGACAACCCCATTCCCAAGGTCACTGCACCGGAAGACCCTTCGCCAGCAGCCCCAGCCAGCAGCCACAATCTTTTGCAATCAGCCCGACACCCAATGGAGGTGGAACCCAGCCAGAGACAATGGTAACACAAACTGGTCCAAGGCAAAGCTTCCTGTTTCCACCCCAAACAAACAGGACAGCACTCATGCTAGGGTACAACCAAATGCCCTAGGGCACGATCAGAGGTTAAAACTCAGCTAGTCTTTTTGAACTTACCACTGGCCATATTACTCAAGCAACGAATGACTGCTTACACAAGCAGAGCAGAAAGTAGTTGTTTTTTTGCAAACACAAATTCTACCCAATCAAGGAAGCATTAGCTACACAAGCAGTTAGCTTTTAGCAAACACAAAACCCAATACCAAGATCCAAAACTCAATCGTCCCAAAATCTAGGGGGACGACTACTCTCTCCCCACCAACAGACACCTAAGTCAAAGCCGAATCTCGTAGTCTACATGTGCTTGAAAAGTTTTTAAATTGTGTAACACGTTCTTCCTTCAGGCGAGCTGAAGTGCGAATAAAGGAGGAAATGAATGCAAGCCCCGGTAAGAAAAGTACAATGGTGCCAATATATTTGTCCGCAACTGTATAAAATGTTATCAGAGGGGCACTGCAAACTAAACAGCTATAACATCACCACAGGACTTGTATGAAGTAATGCAAGTCACACACCAAATTGGTGCAATTCTGAAATCCATCAGCTCTCAAACATTAGTGGACTAATTCAAAATCAGAGCAGAAAGACTTCATCCTAATGACAATGCATCCAGCCAATCCTATGCTTGGCCAAGCACTGACCCAAGAAAGGCTACATTCAATGTAAAAGACATTGGATGCTATCCAGACTGTTTTGAATATGAACATCAATCTGAGTCTACTAAATAAGAATTGCTGTAAACTCTTGACACAAATATAATGTCAATGCAGTGTAGAGGTAATACAAAATACAAGAGATTTAACAAATGGTTTTGGTACAATTCACTCCATTGTGTTCTTCCATTCTACTATGTGGACTTATTTAACATACATATGTCATATTCCATTTTCTATCATGATCATACAAAAACAGTGTTCCTGATTGTTTGGACTTCTATAAGTAAATTAGAAAAAGGTAATTCTAATTGTCGTAATCTTATTTGTTGTTATATATAACCCTGAGATTAGAGAATTGAAACATGGAATGTCCTATTCCTTAAATTTAACATTTTGTTATGGCATTTAATAATAACCTGTGTTGTATAAGTACTAGAGTTGGGAAGAGATTTGGGCCACTATAGGTAGTCAATTTACATTCAGGGCTCTAACAAAGCTTTGGGTAATAGACTAGGGCCTGCCATTATCCATTCAGCAAGAGTAATAAATTGCTAGGCCAAAGCACGTTATATACCACCCAACCAAGATAACAGCTGAGAGTGGGAAACTAAATTCTGCTTTTGTTGAAACATTATGATTTATGTATTTGTAATCTAGCACTGTGCTGTTTGTTTCTGCCGGTGTGTATGGGTGTGTGTAAGCACGCGTGGATGTCCGTCTGTGGGTATTAGTCTGGGTATTTAGTCATGTTTTTGCAATTGACTTGTGATTATTAGACACACACTATTAATTAACTGTTAATATTTGCTAAAATTCTGGAAAAATAATAATGTCTACATCAGAAATTATCTCAATTTGAGCAAGTACATTACTTGCCTTTGGAAAGTATTCAGACCCCTTGACTTTTTCCACATCAGTTACCTTACAGCCTATTCTGAAATGGATTCAATTCATTTTTTCCCTCATCAATCTATACACAATAACCAATAACGACAAAGCAAAAACTGTTTTTTAGAAATTTTAGCTAATTTATTATAATAAAAAAACAGAAATAACACATTTACATAAGTATTCAGACCCTTTATTAAGTACTTAGTTGAAGAACCTTTGGCAGCGATTACAGCCTCGAGTCTTAGGCATGACGCTACAAGCTTGGCACAAATGTATTTGGGGAGTTTCTCCATTCTTCTCTGCAGATCCTCTCAAGCTCTGTCAGGTTGGAAGGGGAGCGTCGCTGCACAGTTATTTTCAGGTCTCTCCATAGATGTTCGATCGGGTTCAAGTCCAGATTCTGGCTGGGCCACTCAAGGACAGTCAGAGTCTTGTCCCGAAGTCACTCCTGCATTTTCTTGGCTGTGTGCTTAGGGCCGTTGTCCTGTTGGAAGGTGAACCTTTGCCCCAGTCTGAGATCCTGAGCACTCTGGAGCAGGTTTTCATCAAGGATCTCTCTGTACTTGGCGCTGCTCATCTTTGCCTCGATCCTGACTAGTTTCCCAGTCCCTGCCCTCCCCACAGCATCATTCTGCCACTATCATGTTTCACCATAGGGATGGTTTCCTCCAGATGTGACGCATGTCATTCAGGCCAAATAGTTCAATCTTGGTTTCATCAGACCAGAGAATATTGTTTCTCATGTTCTGAGAGTCTTTAGGTGCCTTTTGGCAAACTCCAAGCAGGCTGTCATGTGCCTTTTACTGAAGAGTGGCTTCCTTCTGGCCACTCTACCATAAAGGCCTGATTGGTGGAGTGCTGCAGAGAAGGTTGACTTTCTGGAAGGTTCTTCCATCTCCACAGAGGAACTCTGGAGCTCTGTCAGAGTGACCATCAGGTACTTGGTCACCTCCCTGACCAAAGCCCCTCTCCCTCGATTGCTCAGTTTGACCGGGCGGCCAGCTCTAGGAAGAGTCTTGGTGGTTCTAAACTTCTTCCATTTAAGAATGATGGAGTCCACTGTGTTCTTGGGGACCTTCAAAGCTGCAGATATTTTTTGGTAGCCTTCCCAGATCTGTGCTTCGACACAATCCTGTCTCGGAGCTCTACGACAATTCCTTCGACCTCATGGCTTGTTTTTTTTCTCTGACATGCACTGTCAACTGTGGGACTTTATATAGACAGGTGTGTGCTTTTCCAAATCATGTCTAGTCAATTGAATTGACCACAGAAAAACTACAATGAAGTTGTAGAAACATCTCAAGGACGATCAATGAAAACAGGATGCACTTGAACTCAATTTTGAGTCTCATAGCAAAGATTCTGAATACTTATGTAAATAAGGTATTTCTGTATTTCTTTTTAATACATTTGCAAACATTTCTAAAAAACAGTTTTCTCTTTGTCATTATGGGTTATTGTGTGTAGATTGATGTATTTAAAATGTATTTAATCAATTTTAGAATAAGGGTGTAACATTACAAAATGTGGAAAAAGTCAAGGGTCTGAATACTTTCCGAATGCACTGTAAATGTTATGCATCACTGTAGCTTTCTTCTCTGACATAAGATGACAGCTGAAATCGAAAGCTGAGAAGATAATCATTACATTTTGCATGTTGGTAAGCATAAGCAAAATGCTCATTTTCCTGATAGTTCACTTTGACACAGGAGCTCATCAATCTTTCAGTCTAAGCGAAAAAAACACAAGTGGATAGAAAATCCATAGAGTGAAAAGAGGCCCCCAATCCCCAATAAAGAGGTCAACAGGCTGGCTGCTTGGGCAGATGATGCATTCCTATTAAAATGGGGAGCGTCCACAACAAACACATTTTAGGGTCTTCATATCGTATTAACATCGAGCCCTGTCAGATCTGGGGGAGAGGGCCATGGAGGATGCTGTATGAGATGCAGGCTAATGGTGGGGACTTAGAGTAGCCGCAGTCAATTGACCTCAGGGCAAATCACTTGACCCCCAACTCCCTCTGGCTCACACTCATAATATGAGCCCTCTGAAAGGGTGACACACACACATGCAAGTACATGCGCAAATACAAGACAGACACACACAAACACAAACACACAGACATATACACACTCACAAATACAAACAATTCCCCGCACAAACACTGACTGGCAAGCATGAACATTTGAACATACATAAATATCACATAAACAAGCAATCTCTGTGGTCTTTTTGGCCATATGTTCCAATAATGTTCAGTACAGCAGTCTAGCTCTCAAGTGTATGTGTGGCACACATAACATAAGAATATTACCATGTCACCGGCCCTATTGTGGTATATGGAAGTGAAGAGGGTGTAAACAGCTTTGGCAATGTGTCCATGAAGTCACAGCTCCTAATAGAGTAATATGAGGACATAGTGAAAGGCTGCAGCGATTCCTACTGTCTGCGTGGCTTGGCTTCTCATTGATATGTAGCTCCCTCTCCATTACATTAGTCATGGGTTTGTGGCAGTTATTTTGTACCTGCTCTTTCTAAACCTTTGTCTTCATTGATTCTTGCTTGAGAGCTGTGTGAGTACGATTCAATCAAGAGACATTGGGGGAAAATAAATAACTATCCTTATAAAAAAAGACAGCCTTGAATTTAAATCACCTCAACTGGAGACTTGGAACAGAAAAAATGAAACAACTCCCTGTCATCTCTACCAATGTTTGACAACATCTCAGTGTCTATGACACACTTTTAGAGATATGGATTTAGGTTTACATAGAGAGACAAGGCATAATGATTAGTGCCCTCTAGTGGCTACTGGTAAAGTTGTGCTAATGTATGTACATTACCAGGCCCTGACAGGCTGTTGACTATTACATTATCTCAAAGAAAATCATCTGAAATGTTACAACCCTGTTCCACATGCAAATGGTTACAGATTTTAATGGTGCGGAATGTAATAAGAATGTTTTTGAAATCCAAACTGAAGTACACTTTTTGATCATTATGATCATACTCTAGTTTTTAGAAGCATGGCAAAGCCCTAGCTGCAACTCTGAGAGTGAGCTGCTCACTAAGCATAACATATCATAAAACCGTTGATGGGGAGAACGAGGGTGCTCAGTGTTGCTCCTCTGCACGGTCCAGTGACAGTGTGCCTGATCTGTGAGCATGGCTGCTAATCAAGACTAATCATCCAGCTATGCATAGAAACTGTGAATGCCAGAGAATGGAGAAAATCCCTTCCAATTAGTGTTTGGGCAGGATGGAACCTGATGCCCCCTTATGCAGCAGAACAGGGTTGTGTCCCAACTGGCACCCTTCCCCCTGCAAGCAGCAGCTCTGCACAACAGACAGGAAGAGAACATCAGTTCTGTTACAGGTACGTTTTGGTACGTTTTGATGCCATCATGGCAGAATATTCATGTTAATAAAAACAATGAGGGCTTTGTCTCATTTGACTTGATTTCTGAACTGAGACGTGTACGTTGGGGTTTATGCAGCGCTCACATGCTAGTCGGAACTAGGAAACTTGTATAACTTGTATAACTTCAATCAGTTACCAAGTTTCCTAGTTCTGACTAGCATGTGAACATGGCATGTACTGTATAAGTACTGTCCTGTGACATGATGCTGCAGAAATGCTCTAGACGTGGTGAAAGAAGAACTAAGAGCTGTAAAATTTTGTAAAAAAAATCCTTTGGTAATGGCAAAAGAAAATCCACCTCAAGATACAAAAACAAACAATGTTATTCAGTAGATTTTTTGTTGAAAACGCTTTGCTGATCCTCAACATGGGAGCCCCACAAGAGTGCGTGCTCAGCCCCCTCCTGTACTCCCTGTTCACCCATGACTGTGTGGCCATGCACGTCTCCAACTCAGCCATCAAGTTTGCTGACGACACAACAATGGTAGGTCTGATTACCAACAACGACCAGACAGCCAACAGGGAGGAGGTGAGGGCCCCGGTGGAGTGGTGCCAGGATAATGACCTCTCCTTCAATATCAACAAATGAAAGAGCTGATTGTCGAGAGGGTGAAAATCTTCAAGTTCCTCTGTGTGCACATCACTGACAACCTGAAATCTTCCATTCACACAGACATTGTGGTGAAGAAAGGCTGAAGAGGCTGGAGAAATTTGGCTTGGCCCCTAAGACCCTCACAAACTTCTACAGATGCACCACTGGGAGCATGCTGTCGAGCTGTATCACCGCCTGGTAAGGTAATTGCACCGTCCGCAACCGCAGGGCTCTCCAGAGGGTGGTGCTCTCCTGTACTGACCTCGCCTTCTGGATGATAGCGGGGTGAACAGGCAGTGGCTCAGGTGGTTGTTGTCCTTGATGATCTTTTTGGCCTTCCTGTGACATCGGGTGGTGTAGGTGTCCTGGAGGGCAGGTAGTTTGCCCCCGGTGATGTGTTGTGCAAACCTCACTACCCTCTGGAGAACCTTACGGTTATGGGCGGAGAAGTTACCGTACCAGGCGGTGATACAGCCCGACAGGATGCTCTCGATTGTGCATCTGTAAAAGTTTGTGAGTGTTTTTGGTGACAAGCCGAATTTCTTCAGCCTCCTGAGGTTGAAGAGGCGCTGCTGCGCCTTCTTCAGCACACTGTCTGTGTGGGTGGACCATTTCAGTTTGTCCGTGATGTGTACGCCGAGGAACTTAAAACTTTCCACCCTCTCCACTACTGTCCCATCAATGTGGATAGGGGGCTGCTCCCTCTGCTGTTTGCTGAAGTCCATGATCATGTCCTTTGTTTTGTTGACATTGAGTGTCTCAAACTTCGTCAGGGTGGATGGGTAGTGTTGCTGCACAGATATTTTCAGATCTCTCCAGAGATGTTCAATCTGTTTCAAGTCCGGGCTCTGGCTGGGCCAATCAAGGCCATTCAGAGACTTGTCTTGGCTGTGTGCTTAGGGTCATTGTCCTGTTGGAAGGTGAACCTTCACCCCAGTCTGAGATCCTGAGCTCTCTTGAGCAGGTTTTCATCAAGGATCTCTCTGTACTTTGCTCTGTTCATCTTTGCTTCAATCCTCATTAGTCTCTCAGTCCCTGCCGCTGATAAACAACCCCACCATGATGTTGCCACCACCATGCTTCACCGTAGTGATCTAGCAACTGGGATTTTTGCCCGTTCTTCAAGGCAAAACTGCTCCAGCTCCTTCAAGTTGGATTGGTTCCACTGGTGTACAGCAATCTGTCATACCACAGATTCTCAATTGGATTGAGGTCTGGGTTTTGACTAGGCCATTCCAAGACATTTAAATGTTTCCCCTTAAACCACTCGAGTGTTGCTTTAGCAGTATGCTTAGGGTCATTGTCCTGCTGGAAGGTGAACCTCCATCCCAGTCTCAAATCTCTGGAAGACTGAAACAGGTTTCCCTCAAGAATATACCTGTATTTAGCCCCATCCATCAATTCTGACCAGTTTCCCAGTCCCTGCTGATGAAAAACATCCCCACAGCATGATGCTGCCACCACCATCCTTCACTGTGGGGATGCTGTTCCCGGGGTGATGAAAGGTGTTGGGTTTGCATCCAGACATAGCGTTTTCCTTGATGGCCAAAAAGCTCAATTTTAGTCTCATCTGACCAGAGTACCTTCTTCCATATTTTTGGGGAGTCTCCGAAATGCCTTTTGGCGAACACCAAGCGTGTTTGCTTATTTTTTTCTTTAAGCAATGTCTTTTTTCTGGCCACTCTTCCGTAAAGCCCAGCTCTGTGGAGTGTACGGCTTAAAGTGGTCTTATGGACAGATACTTCAATCTCCGCTGTGTAGCTTTGCAGCTCCTTCAGGGTTACCTTTGGTCTCTTTGTTGCCTCTCTGGTTAATGCCTCCTAGCCTTGTACATGAGTTTTGGTGGGCGGCCCTCTCTTTGTTTGTTGTGTTGCCATATTCTTTCCATTTTTTAATAATGTATTTAATGGTGCTCCGTGAGATGTTCAACATTTCGGATATTTTTTTTATAACCCAACCTTGATCTGTACTTCTCCACAACTTTGTCCCTAACCTGTCTGGAGAGCTCCTTGGTCTTCATGGTGCTGCTTGCTTGGTGGTGCCTCTTGCTTAGTGGTATTGCAGACTCTGGGGCCTTTCAGAACAAGTGTATATATACTGAGATCATGTGACAGATCATGTGACACTTAGATTTCACACAGGTGGACTTTATTTATCTAATTATGTGACTTCTGAGGGTAATTTGTATTTTTTTTACACTTCACCAATTTGTACTATTTTCTGTATGTCCATTACATGAAATACAAATACAAATCAATTTAAATTACAGGTTGTAATGCAACAAAATAGGAAAAACGCCAAGGCACTGTATGTATATGTATACACTACCGTTCAAAAGTTTGGAGTCACTTACAAATGTCCTTGTTTTTGAAGAAAAAGGACATTTTTTGGTCCATTAAAATAACATCAAATTGATCAGAAATACGTTGTAGACATTGTTAATGTTGTAAATGACTATTGTAGCTGTAATTGGCAGTTTTTTTAATGTAATATCAACATACAGTGGGGGGAAAAAGTATTTGATCCCCTGCTGATTTTGTACGTTTGCCCACTTACAAAGAAATGATCAGTCTATAATTTTAATGGTAGGTTTATTTGAACAGTGAGAGACAGAATAACAACAAAAGAATCCAGAAAAACGCATGTGAAAAATGTTATAAAATTATTTGCATTTTAATGAGGGAAATAAGTATTTGACCCCTCTGCAAAACATTACTTAGTACTTGGTGGCAAAACCCTTGTTGGCAATCACAGAGGTCAGACGTTTCTTGTAGTTGGCCACCAGGTTTGCACACATCTCAGGAGGGATTTTGTCCTACTCCTCTGTGCAGATCTTCTCCAAGTCATTAAGGTTTCAAGGCTGACGTTTGGCAACTCGAACCTTTAGCTCCCTCCACAGATTTTCTATGGGATTAAGGTCTGGAGACTGGCTAGGCCACTCCAGGACCTTAATGTGCTTCTTCTTGAGCCACTCCTTTGTTGCCTTGGCCTTGTGTTTTGGGTCATTGTCATGCTGGAATACCCATCTACGACCCATTTTCAATGCCCTGGCTGAGGGAAGGATGTTCTTACCCAAGATTTGACGGTACATGGCCCCGTCCATCGTCCCTTTGATGCGGTGAAGTTGTCCTGTCCCCTTAGCAGAACAACACCCCCAAAGCATAATGTTTCCACCTCCATGTTTGACGGTGGAGATGGTGTTCTTGGGGTCATAGGCAGCATTGCTCCTCTTCCAAACACGGCGAGTTGAGTTGATGCCAAAGAGCTCCATTTTGGTCTCATCTGACCACAACACTTTCACCAGTTATCCTCTGAATCATTCAGATGTTCATTGGCAAACTTCAGACGGGCATGTATATGTATTCTTGAGCAGGGGGACCTTGCGGGCACTGCAGGATTTCAGTCCTTCACATCGTAGTGTTACCAATTGTTTTGTTGGTGAGTATGGTCCCAGCTGCCTTGAGATCATTGACAAGATCCTCCCGTGTAGTTCTGGGCTGATTCCTCACCGTTCTCATGATCATTGCAACCCCACGAGGTGAGATCTTGCATGGAGCCCCAGGCCGAGGGATATTGACAGTTCTTTTGTGTTTCTTCCATTTGCGAATAATCGCACCAACTGTTGTCACCTTCTCACCAAGCTGCTTGGCGATGGTCTTGTAGCCCATTCCAGCCTTGTGTAGTTCTACAATCTTGTCCCTGACATCCTTGGAGAGCTCTTTGGTCTTGACCATGGTGGAGAGTTTGGAATCTGATTGATTGATTGCTTCTGTGGACAGGTGTCTTTTTTACAGGTAACAAGCTGCGGTTAGGAGCACTCAATTTAAGAGTGTGCTCCTAATCTCAGCTCGTTACCTGTATAAAAGACATCTGGGAGCCAGAAATCTTTCTGATTGAGAGGGGGTCAAATACTTATTTCCCTCATTAAAATGCAAATCAATTTATAACATTTTTGACATACATTTTTCTGGATATTTTTGTTGTTATTCTGTCTCTCACTGTTCAAATAAACCTACCATTAAAATTATAGACTGATCCTTTCTTTATCAGTGAGCAAACATACAAAATCAGCAGGGGATCAAATACTTTTTTCCCCCACTGTAGGTGTGAAGATGCCCATTATCAGCAACCTGTGTTGCTGTGTTCCAATGACATGTTGTGTTAGCTAATCCAAGTTTGTCATTTTAAAAGGCTAATTGATCATTAGAAAACCCTTTTGCAATTACGTTAGCACAGCTGAATACTGTTGTAAAGAAGCAATAAAACTGGCCTTCTTTAGACTAGTTGAGCATCTGGAGCATCAGTGTTTGTGGGTTCGATTACTGGCCCAAAACGGTCAGAAACAAAGAAGAGGCGTCTGTTTCTCAAACTAGACACTCTAATGTACTTGTCCTCTTGCTCAGTTGTGCATATCTATGTAGATATTCCATTATCAGCCATTTCCAGCTACAATAGTCATTTACAACATTAACAATGTCTACACTGTATTTCTGATCAATTTGATGTCATTTTAATGGACAAAAAAACAAGGACATTTCTAAGTGACCCCAAACTTTTGATCTCTCTCTCTCTCTCTCTCTCTCTCTCTCTCTCTCTCTCTCTCTCTCTCTCTCTCTCTCTCTCTCTCTCTCTCTCTCTCTCTCTCTCTCTCTCTCTCTCTCTCTCTCTCTCTCTCTCTCTCTCTCTCTCTCTCTCTCTCTCTCTCTCTCTCTCTCTCTCTCTCTCTCTCTCTCTCTCTCTCTCTCTCTCTCTCTCTCTCTCTCTCTCTCTCTCTCTCTCTCTCTCTCTCTCTCTCTCTCTCTCTCTCTCTCTCTCTCTCTCTCTCTCTCTCTCTCTCTCTCTCTCACACACACACACACACACACACCACACACACACACACACACACACACACACACACACACACACACACACACACACACACACACTAGAGGCTAGTGCGATAGCTCTTTCGTGAATCAGTGATCCTCTGGTTTGGCTCTGGCCCGAAACTCTTGTTCCCCCTGGCAGTAGATACAGGCTATTTAAATGCTCCATTGGAGAGAGATTATAGTTTATGCAAGGTCACTGGGGATGTGATAATTATAATCACAGGTTTTTGGCTCGGCAATGACAGCCATTTGTTATTTTCACTTGAGTAATTCTTGCGGCCCGAGGATGTTGACAAGCGTGCACTGATTTAGTGGCCTCCAGCCCCCTCCTCCCCTAAAAACCCTCCCCATGGAGACGCCAGCCAGTCAGGCAGCCTGTGTCCCCCCCCCTTCCCCTCCCCCTCCCGGACACTCCCTCAGAGACCAGAGGCACACCAGCACCAGTCTGGGGAGAGGGGCTGGTCATAAACAGAAACAAGAAGAGAGTGGCGGGTCAAAGATGGATTTGGGTGAGAGGCTCCTTTAAACCCCATGTAGTCAGTTTGATTTCTGCAATAGGTTTCTGCTCTTTGTCTGTTCACTCACATTTATGGCAAAACATTTCGGCCACACATCCCAGAAACAGGAGGCCAGACATTTTGAAGTGGAGATGGACTTGTCACTTTATCTATCAGTGAGAGCATATGGGGAGATTGTACAAAAACGTATCTTACTGCTATTACAGCTATTGAGGTCTTAGGTCTTACAGTACTAATACCAGCACTAATAATGCAAGGGAATATTGAATCCCTTATTCAGTAAAGAGCGCAGTCAGCGATGACAGGAAAAATGTGTTCATCTTTCAAATCAGTCAATAAACTAGTTGCCTTTCACATTGCCACCTTGAGCCAATGCATAGCTAGCTGCAGGCAAATAAGGCAGCCACGTCTCCAAGGTGAGGATTTGCTACTTATTCTCTGTCTAATTTCGGTGAAACTGTAGCTTCTTTCTCTGTCACCATGTGAAGGACAATCCAATCCTCCACAGAGAGCGAAGGGGGAAAAAGCATCATTAGGCATTCCACTCCGAAGGCCCTAATCCCAATTGGATTTGTGAGAAATCTGAAGGCAATGCAATTGTGCAATTTGCACACAAAGTGGTCCGAATTGATCTAAAATAAACCCTCAACTTTAAATGTGCAAAAAAGACTAGCAGATAATTACATCATTTAGGAAATTGATTGCTTTGGAGTCAATGCAAAAGCTTTAGGAAACAGAAGATAAATGGCGACAGGGTCCGTTTTAGGGGGGAACCATTGACGTTGACGATGACCAAAGAAAGATTATATATTTCAAGCTGCACAAAAAAGTGAGGACAAAATCTAAGTGCTTCAGAGGGGACAATGGAAGACAGAATTAGGGCCAACAAAAGATTTCATTAAGCCAAACAAGGCTTAACTACAAAATCAATATGTCATAATTAAACCAGGAGCCTTGCCTTTAGTGCAGAGAAAGAGAAAAGGTAGAATGGGCCTTATTTGGACTAAATGATGGCCAGGGCTATTAAGATTTGAAGATAAATGCTTTGGCCACACAAAAGACACTACTCAATATATATTTATTCCTTTCCTTTGTGGGAAGACTTTCTTTCATGCTCAGTATTAGAGAGCAATAGCCGTGGATCTGTCAGTGGGACTAAGCAGCACTACAGAGAGTAGACAGTGGAAACACTTACAACATTTTTTATTTACTTAACTAAGCAAGCCAGTTAAGAACAAATTCTTATTTACAATGACGGCCTACCCCGGCCAAACCCTCCCCTAACCCGGAAGACGCTGGGACAATTGTGAGACGCCCTATGGGACTCCTGATCACGGCCAGTTGTGATACAGCCCGGGATCGAACCAGGGTCTGTAGTGATGCCTCTAGCACTGCAAAAAAACATAAAGAGCCAAGTTCTGTTATACAAGTTAACCCAGGTTTGTTTTGCTGTTTTGTATACGGGCAAAATAAACCGTCTAATAGCTTATCAGAAAAGTAAACGTTTACCTTAAAATCATGGTAGAATATTTAATGGTATTTAGAAGTCTTTAGACAGAATTTAAAATAATGATCCAATTGGCATCTATGCTATTGTAGAAGGGAAGCCATTGGTCATTTCAGATTTCTCTTTTGCCTGTTAGAAGGGCCTCTTACTCTGGTACTAGGTTATTAACTGTGATCATGGGGTAGTAGAGTAGAGTAGAAGTGGATGGCACAGATCGGGATCAGTCAGTGTGATGGCCCCATTTTAGGGTTCCTCTTTATACAGAGAGGTCATACTTTGAGTGAATTCATTTAAACACCGTTCCACTTGAGGCAACGGGTAGAGATTTAATACAATACAGTTGAATGGGAGTGCAGAATACCTGCACACAGAGAACCTGACAAATTAACATTTGTTCTGCCTCATCTACATTTTATGAATACAGCACTACTATAATCTATCTGAGAGCCATTGTTATCCTCTCCAATTTTATCCTCTTTTTGGTCGTTTCATTAATTTGCATTTGAGGCAGTGGGCGGGAATCTTGTATTTTTCCCCCCAAATAAACTTCCCTGGAATTTATCAAATGAAAATTCTGGACAGACATAGGCATGTTAATCTATTCTAGCTCATGTATTTAGCAAGGACAAGGATTTCAGCCAGGTCATAGTAAGGTCAGACACAATACCTTAGGCATGCAGCCTGGGTTGTCAATACACATGATGTTTGTGACACACTATCTTGGCTTCATCTGCCACCCATTTCCATTCATTAGCTGTTATCAATTAGTAGACTTGTAAATGTGTAAAAAATAAATAAGTACATTTGGGAATTTTGCTTCTGAAACAGTTCCCTTCAGGCATAGTGAGGGAACAGGAGAAAAGGGACAGCGCCACCTGGTTAGGAAACATTTGAGTAGAATTGGCATCAAGACAATTAAACATTATTATGCGTTAAGCGATATTAGCACTAATCCTGTTGGCGGTGTAATTGGAAAACATTAGGAATATAGTGGGAATGTAGTACTAACCAAAAGGTTAGTACTACATTAAGGTAATGAGTGTTAAGGTAATGAGTGTTGTACTTGAGTTAGGTACTTCATCTGGATGACCTATCCAGCTGTTAGCAGACAACGCCAAACACATGCATACATGATTGCTGCAGTCCTTTCATTCTGCAAATTATAGTTAATCCAATATATCTTTTAAGTGAATGAGCACAGATTTCTACTGATAACTGGTTAGTTATTGCTTTCCTTGGGTTGGATAAATGTCCTTTTGCCAGGTAAAAGAAAAGAAAAGTGAAAAACCAGTAACAAAATCCCACAATAACGAGGATTCCAAGCACCCTTACAGGGATAATAATCCTTATAATAATAATAAGTGACACACACCTTTTTAATGGTCCTCATATTTCTCAGGAGTCGGCTGCGTTATGAATACAAATTCCCTGTGCAGGAATCAATTATGAAATTATATATGTAGAAGAAATGAGTAGCTTTCTCCTAATCTGCTAAGGGTCGCTACAGTCACCTTCCTGTGAGGAGGCTTTCATTAGCCATGGGGCTTTGTGGCTGGCTGAAGGGGGGAGTAGGGGGATGTATGGGTGTGGGGTATCTCTAGCAGAAATAACAAACGAGGCCACTCTGCTGATAAGGGGAGCTGGTGGCCGGCTGCCGGGTGATAGCAGGCCCCCACTGCATCGATCTCATTTCCAGGGGTCAGCCGCCGCCTCCCTCCCCACGCCTCCCTGAGATTCAGAAATTAATACGCCTCCCCCAAGTCATTACAGGAATTTAGCCCCCTCCAGACCCCCTCCTTTAGAGTCAGGGCTTTATCAATCTGTTTCTCTTCAGTGCATTAAGTGTTTGCTGGGTATGTGGATATTTTTTAGACACTACAGATTGAACCACTGTTACAAAAATCATAACATGGTGGTGAATATTCGAATAGTTAACGTCAGAAGGATGTGAGAAGAATAGGAAATGTGCAGAACGTTTTTCTCCAACTACAATGTTGACTGAAAAGTGTGTCAGCCGCTACACACTAGCACTCCGATACCGCTCCTGGCATGTATGACTTCACAGTGTAATGATTGTCGTGTGTGGAGGACCAAGACGCAACAGGGAAGTGTATACTCATCTTCTCTTTTTAATATATAAGGAGAAACAAAATAAACACGTATACAATTAACAGAAACGACACTAACAGTTCTGTCAGGTGACAAGCACAAAACAGAATACAATTACCCACAATCCAAACACACCCCTAATTATAGGACCTTCAATCAGAGGCAACGATAGACAGCTGCCTCCAACTGAAGGCCCCAACACCAATTAACTAAACATAGAAACACAAATGACTAGACAGAACATAGAAAAAAACTAACATAGAACAATAACCTAAACCCTGGACTAATAAATCAAATACCCCTCTCTACATGGACACATACACACAACCACCCTGAACCACATAAAACAAATACCCCCTGCCACGTCCTGATCAAACTAAACACTAACAAATAACACCTTTACAGGTCAGAACGTGACAGTACCCCCCCGCCAAAGGTGCAAACCCCGGATGCACCTAACAAAAAGAAAATACAAAAATAAACCCCCCCCAAAAAAATTCCCAGCTTAAATGGGAAGGAAGGGAGGGCGGCCACCGTCACCGACGATGCCTCTGCAACGCTCCCCCCTTCCTGCATACTAGTCCCTACGGAGGTGGCTCTGGAGCGGGACGTATCCCTCGCTTCGCCACTTGCTCACCCCTTTTCTTTGCAGACTCTGGGGCGAGGTCCCTCTTTGTCGACCTCGGACTTGGGATCCTCACTACGGGCGACTCTGGTTGCACTGGACTGGAGGGCGACTCTGGCTGCGTCGGACTGGAGGGCGACTCTGGCTGCGTCGGACTGTGGGACACTTCTCTCTCGGGCATAGGTGCCGGACACTCGGGCTGAGGCACTGTCGTCGGGCACTCTGGGTTAGGCGCTGTCGCTGGGCACTCTGGGCGAGGCGCGTGCACTGAAGGCCTGGTACGTGGGGCTGGCGTAGGGGACGCCGGACTAGGCCCACGTACCTCAGGGCTAGTGCTAGGGGCAAGAGTAGGATGAGTTGGGCTGGGCTGCTGCACTGGGAGCCTGGTGCGTGGTGCTGGCTTCGGGGGAGTCAGACTAGGGACACACACCTGTAGGCTTGTGTGGGGAGCAGGGATCGGTCGAGCTGGACTAGGCTGCCACTCGGGAAGCCTGGTGCGCGGTGCTGGCTTCGGAGGAGCCAGACTGGAGACACTCACCGAGGAGCAGGTGTAAGATACACCGGGCCTTGGGTAAGTACTGGAAGTCTCGAGCTCACCTCCTGCACTACCCGTCCTGGCTGGATGGCAGTAGTAGCCCTGTACGTTCGGGATGCTGGTACAGGGCAGACTGGGCAATGCAGGGGCCTGATGGTCGCCGTGCGTAGAGGAGGTGTCCTGTAGCCTGGACTTCGGAGGCGTACCGGTGGCCAGACATATTGGGTTGGCATCCTCCTTCCAGGCTGGATGCCCACTCTAGCATGGCCTTTGCCTGGGGCTGAGATCACACGCACCGGACTGTACGTGCGCATGGGCGAGATCTTGCGTACCTCTTTGTACTTTGGCACTCTCCACTCCATGTGCTCCCCATAATAAGCACGAGGTGTTGGCTTCAGGGGCATCCTTTTCCCAGCCACCCACCCCGTGTGCCCCCCCCCCATTTTTTTTTATTGGGGCTGCCTCTCAGGCCTCCTTGCTAGCCTCGTCCCAACGTACTTCTCCCGGTCCTCACCGTTCCTTCGCCACGGACCTTCTCCCGCCAGGATTTCCTGCCATGACCACGATTCCCTGTAGTCCTCCTGCTTCCTTGGCTGCTCCCTCTTCTGTTGCTTGGTCCGGTTGTGGTGGGTAGTTCTGTAACGATTGTCGCGTGTGGAGGACCAAGACGCAACAGGGAAGTGTATACTCATATTTTCTTTTTAATATTTAAGAAGGATAAACAAAATAAACACGAATACAATTAACAGAAACGACACTAACAGTTCTGTCATGTGACAAGCACAAAACAGAATACAACTACCCACAATCCACAATACAAACACACCCCTAATTATAGGACCTTCAATCAGAGGCAACGATAGACAGCTGCCTCCAACTGAAGGCCCCAACACCAATTAACTAAACATAGAAATACAAATGACTAGACAGAACATAGAAATAAACTAACATAGAACAATAACCAAAACCCTGGACTAATGAATCAAATACCCCTCTCTACATGGACACATACACACAACCACCCTGAACCACATAAAACAAATACCGCCTGCAATGTCCTGACCAAACATAACACTAAGAAATAACACCTTTACAGGTCAGAAAGTGACACACAGATATGTATGCATAAGGTTAATATGCTTTTGCCTTCTTAAAAAAAGCTGCCTAAAAGCTAACAGGCTTCAGTGGATGACGTTAACCCTTGCCTCTTGTGCTATACACACTTTCTGAAGCATTAATCTATGAAATTAATCTGAAATTGCTCCAAAGTTTCCAAAGCCTCTCTGTGTCTTCTGTTTCAGGAGATTTATTTAGAACAAAATGCTGTCAGAAAGTGTGTTTAACTGTCCAACCGCTCCAATACAACTAAAAACACTTGCAAAGAGAGAAAATTACAATTTCTGCTGCAATGGATAACATAGCACAAAAAGGAGAACAATAAAACGGTATGGGTTTCATATGTTTTAATTTGATCATCTAAATTATAATGTATTTTTCAAAGATACATTTTTGAACATTCTGCAATTAACATGAATACCCATAAGCCTACTACTTTGGCAAGGAGTAAGTTATAACAGAACATGTGATTTTGTACCTTAAAGTGTAATAGCATTGGATCAGTGGAGGCTCCTCAGAGGAGAAAGGAGAGGACCATCCTACTCAAGGAATTTCATAAAAATAAAAATAGATACAACTATAATAAATTTACAGTGAGAGGCAGCTGGTCCTCGTTGTCTCTAATTTTAGATCATACTTAAGTAGGTGATTTTCCTACCTGGGTTTGTGGGAGATTGTTTTTGAGTACGTGTATGTTAACGCTTCGTCACGGTTTGTTGTTTTTGTATGTATTGCATAGTTTCACAGTTTAATAAATATGTGGAACGATAATCACACTGCACTTTGGTCCGCTTCATCCTACGACAACCGTGACAACTGAGTAAAGGGTCTGAATACTTATGTAAATGTCATAATTCAGTTTTAAATGTTTTCTACATTTTCAAACATTTCTAAAAACCTGTTTTTGCTTTGTCATTATGGGGTAATGTGTCACAATCGCTGTCTTCAAACTCCCTATCATAAATAAGCCAAGGCGCAGTGTGCATGGAATTCCTCATCCTTTAATCGAAATGAAACCAAAAAACAATACAGAAGGAAAACGAAACGTGACATTCTGGGCTGCACACAGGCAGCTACACAAAAACAAGATCCCACAATCACAGGTGGAAAAAGGGCTGCCTAAGTATGATACCCAGTCAGAGACAACGATAGACAGCTACCTCTGATTGGGGACCATACCCGGCCAAACAAAGAAATAAGAAAACTAGATTGCCCACCAAAATCACACCCTGACCAAATAGAGAAATAGAAAGGCTCTCTATGGTCAGGGCGTGACAGTACCCCCCCCCCCCAAAGGTGCGGACTCCGGCCGCAAAATCTGACTCTATGGGGGAGGGTCCGGGTGGGCATCTAGTGTCGGTGGCGGCTCTGGTTCTGGACGTAGACCCCGCTCTGCTCGCTGATCCCTCCGCTTCCTTGGAACCGGGCCGTGGATCGTCGCCGGAGGAACCGGACCGTGGATCGTTGCCGGAGACTTCGGACCGTGGATCGTCGCCGGAGGCTTTGGACTGCAGACCGTCGCCGGAGACTCTGGACTGCAGACCGTCGCCGGAGACTATGGACTGCAGACCGTCGCCGGAGACTATGGACTGCAGACCGTCGCCGGAGACTCTGGACTGCAGACCGTCGCCGGAGACTCTGGACTGCAGACCGTCGCCGGAGACTCTGGACTGCAGACCGTCGCCGGAGACTCTGGACTGCAGACCGTCGCCGGAGACTCTGGACTGCAGACCGTCGCCGGAGACTCTGGACTGCAGACCGTCGCCGGAGACTCTGGACTGCAGACCGTCGCCGGAGACTCTGGACTGCAGACCGTTGCCGGAGACTGGATTGCAGACCGTCGCTAGAGACTCTGGACTGCAGACCGTCGCTGGAGACTCTGGACTGCAGACCTGTCGCCGGAAGCTCTGGACTGGGAACTGTCGCCGGAAGCTCTGGACTGGGAAGGCGCACTGGAGGCCTGGTGCATGGAGCTGGAACAAGTGGCGGCAGACTGGTGACACGCATTTCAGGGTGAGTGCGAGGAGCAGGCACAAGACGTACTGGACTGGGGAGGCGCACTGGAGGCCTGATGTGTGGGGCCGGTACAGGTGGCACCGGACTAGTGACACGCACTTCAGGGCGAGTGCAGGGAAGAGGCACAGAACGTACTGGACTGTGGAGGCGCACTGGTGATACAGCGCTTCGAGCCGGTGCAGGATGTACTGGACCGTGGAGGCGCACTGGAGGTCTGGAGCGTAGAGCTTGCACAACACGTCCTGGACAGATGACCACCTTCACACGGCAAGTGCGGGGGGCTGGCACAGGATGCACTGGGCTGTGGAGGCTCACTGGAGACACGGTGCATAGAACTGGCACACATTGTACCGGAACGGTGACACACACCTCCGGGCGAGTGCGTGGAGGAGACACAGGACGTACCGGACTGGAGGCCAGATGCGTGAAACTGGTGCATATGACACCGGACTGGTGTCACACTCCTCAGCACGCCTGCTCTGCAGCGCTCTCAACGCCAACACCTCTCTCCGGAATCTTTCGTCGAGTTCCTCACTCGACTCCCCGACTGGCTCTGGTTCACCCCTCGGCTCCGCCGACCACTCCGTGTGCCCCCCCCCCAAAAAAAATTTGGGCTGACCTTTGGGCTTGCGTCCTGGCCGCGCACCCTGGCGTCGTCGTTGTTCCTCCTTCGCTGCTTCCGCCTGTTTCCATGGCAGGCTTTTGTCTCCTGCCATTATTTCCTCCACTCCTGGCTTTCCTCCCAGGCCCAGGATCCCTGCTCCTCCTGGCGTAGCATGCTCTGAGTTCCACATTTTATTTTAGTGAAACTTTACAACTAACAACAAAAAAGGAAACAACCAACAAACCATGACAACAGAGGTGCTACATGCACTGACTCAAAATAAGATCACACCATCACAGAGAATTAATTTAGTACTGAAAGCATAAGCTACAGCTAGCTAGCACTGGAGTGCATAAAGTGTGGCGAGTAGTAGAAAGACAATAGTTGAACAGTTTTGAACAAATGAATTTCTTCACAAATTAAGGAGAAGCAGCAGAGAGAGAGAGCTAGCTATGTTTTGTTGTATATCTTTCTTCCTCTTAGTTTACCTTTCACTTACTTAGCTAGCTAATATAGCTCATTTAGCCTATTCAACATCTTGACTCAAACAGAGAGGAATGCTATTTATGTTAGCTGGCTTGCTAAGGCTAGCCACCACTGCAACTCTTCCAACTCATGGTAAGCTTTCGGTTTTATAAATGTATTGCCACCGGGGCCCGCCGGTTTAACTGCTAAACTGCTTGCTGTACACTGTACTGCATGATTGTACACATGGATAGGATTGTAGGTTTACTAACATGTTAGTTCTAGTTGCTATGTTGACTAGCTACGATGTTAGCTAATATGGTGAACGATGTAGGCTGAGTAGCAGTTAGCGGTTATGGTATGAAGGTTTGGCTTGGAGAAGTTTTTTCGTCTGTTCACAGACAGCTGTTTTGTTGTGCACTTAAATCCACAAGTGAAGGGAAAAGGTGAGAGAAGGAATTATTCAATGAGCAAAGTGACGATGCTGTATGTCATTGCTATGAAAGTTAACTGTGTATGCTGGTGATCAGGGGTATATTCATTCTGACGATTCTGTTGCAAAACGTTTCTTAAACGGAAACAAACGGAACGAAACGGAGATGGACCTACCTGTGAATTTGTCCAATGGAAACTCTCATTTGGACTAATGATTACACCCCAGATCAGCTAGATGCAGGCAAGAGTGTGCAAGGCAGTATTGAATGTGTCATTATCTGTCACCTTGATTACTCCAAGTTGTCACTCGACCTATGTTATAAACTTTCATATGTAGGCTAAGTTGTAGCAACCTCTTGATGGGTATAGGGCAAATTCAAGTATCATGTAGTAGCCTAAACCTTTCAATGCTACATTGAGCTGCGTGAATGAAATATGAATGACAGTCATCCAATATGCTGTAATAGAAATATGGCCATGCTCATAAAAAAAATGTGTCCTCGCTAATCTTAAACGGCACCGACAGCGAATTGCATTGGATAATGTATTACACTAGAAGCTGAGATGTGAATATTAGACTACAGTAGGCTACACTACTCTCAGAGTTTTTTCAACCTGGCTGGAACCTCTAATATAAGTATGTTTAGGATAGGGAAAACCCTTATGTCATGATCGTAGCTCTGCAATGGAGCTGGGCTCAGCTCCTCACCACCACCAATGTAAATGAGATATGAGCGGGCGCTGAATTAGGCCCCTTTTCTTCTGCAGGATGGCTTCAGCAAATAGGGTGAGATAAGGAAATCCCTGTAATTACACAGAGACGCATTGGTCAATTCAACACTGTAAGTACCTGAGCGTGTTTGCCTGCTCCAAGAAAAAGGAAGGAAGGGGATAGAAGACCTGGATGCCTTATCCTCTGTGATATTAAGTGATTCTAGTGAGATCAATAGAAGTACATCATGCCAGAATGTTAAGACAAGCACCCGGAGCTTGGCCCCTTTGTGGCTGCTATCGCTCTATCATTTTTTGGTAATATCATTTCTGAATAAAATTTTATGGCTCATTACTTTTCGGTGGAGACTGTCTGTAATGGAATCTATAGTAAGGAAGGCTAGGCCTTTGTGCCTGGGCTCTCGCTCTGTTAACATGTTATTTATTTCTAATTGACTGATTATAAAACACTGCGTTATCATTTCTGATATTTAAAAGCGAAGGAGTCAATCATAATTTGGTCAAAAGGTTTCCCAATGAACAATTAAGTTGTAATGGGACACTTGTTCTATCTAATTCAGTGTTGTATGATGCCATTAAACAAGCTCCAATAATCAACTTGAGAAGGCTAGAGTTTTCACATGGTGGGCACTTATTACTGATGGATCACCTCATACATTAATAAAACATTGTTCTATAAGCTCTTTCATGCAATGCAATGTGCAGGAGCTGTAGAAGACTCAAGTGTATAGGGAGGTTTTATTAAAAGGGGTTCAAAGTGGCACTGGTACCATGCAGGGAGAGTTTGGGAAAAGAGATCAATTAACCCCCACTAGACCCCACATCAACTTGACTATGCCACTCAGAAACACAAACACAAATAAATTGCTCATAACTATACTAACTTTCATTTTAACACAGGCCCGTCTTACAGAACATAATAGTTATCATATTTGCCTGTGCATTGAAATTAAATCATATCAACATCATATCCAAGTATAATGAATGCAATATTAGTATTTACAAGTGGTGCATATATTTGATTGTGTCTGGGTGTGCAGGAAAATCTTTCAGGAAAATGTTTCCTATCCTATTTCCTCCTCTCTCTCCATGGTGACAAAACAGCAGGCAGTTTTAGACTCTCAGGTCCTTGACTGTCACAAGGTCATAGGGAAGGTTTTAATTGCTGTGGGCTGTTAGCTATGTGCTTTCATGGGCCTCGCCATGATAAATTGCTCATTGGATGAAAAGCTAGTCTATATAAACAAGCTTATCTCCCCCTCTATAATGAAAAATGAGTTGTGAGTATCATTGTTAATCACAGTAATTGTTAATGTTAAGAGGGTTGGTTTTCACCGTCCTCCCCATTATTGATTTTTTTTTTACATTAAAATCCTGCTGCTTCTGCTTCACATTCTAATTCCATATAATCCTCCTAATTAGTTATTTTTGGCTCCCGTGTCTCTCTCATACCCAGTTATCTAGAAGATAAAGGGAATTGCTTGTCCCACTACTCACACATTATAGTGTAGATATCCCCTGGTCTGTGTCTCCATGGTCTGTGGATTTTACCACTGCAGCATAATAAATACAGATTTTCACCTTTAATTCTGCGCTATTTTAGTAACTAACTATATATCATCAATATGATCTGCCAGCTCTTGCAATGGGGAGGGTTTTGATATCTTAAAGGGGTAATCTGCAGTTGCTATGTCACGACTTCCGCCGAAGTCGGTTCCTCTCCTTGTTCGGGTGGCCTTCGGCGGTCGACGTCACCGGTCTTCTAGCCATTGCCGATCCACTCTTAATTTTCCATTTGTTTTATCTTGTTTTCCCACACACCTGGTTTACATTCCCTCATTACTTGACGTGCATATAACCCTCTGTTCCCCCCCATGTCTGTGTGTGGAATTGTTTGTTGTAAAGTGTATGTGCACTTCAGACTGGTTTGCGACGGGTTATTTCAACCCGCATTTTGTTGTTCTGAGTGCAGTTTGTTTTGCCTCATTAAAGTGCTCCGGTTGTTACCCATTTCTGCTCTCCTGCGCCTGACTTCCCTGCAGCCAGTTACGCACCTCTTACATGCTACCATCATTTTTGGACTTATAAATTAATGATATGCTATGTACCCATTGATTCTTGAAGAACATACAGTGCCTTCTGAAAGTATTGAAACCTCTTTATCCATATTTTGTTGTGTTACAGCCTGAATAAAACCATTTTTTCAAAAGCAATTTTCTGTTACTGATCTGCACATAGCCCATAATGTTAAAGTTGATTTTTGTTTGTAGAAAACAAATTCATAAAAATGAAAAGCTGAAATGTCTTGAGTCAGTAAGTATTCATGCTCTTTGTTATGTCAAGCCTAAATAAGTTCAGGAGTAAAAATGTGTTTAACAAATCACATAAGTATCATGAGGTCTCCTTCCTAACTCAGTTGCCGGAGAGGAAGGAAACTGCTCAGGGATTTCACCAAGAGGCCAATGGTGATTTTAAAACAATTACAGAGTTTGATGGTTGTGGTATGAGAAAACTGAGGATGGATCAACAACACTATAGTTACTCCACAATACTAACCTAATTAACAGAGTGAAAAGAATGAAGCCTGTACAGAATAAAAATATTCCAAAACATGCATCCTGTTTGAAGATACGCTATGCAGAAATCACTCCGCCATTTCCTGGTTGATAAAATTTGAATACAGTGCATTCGGAAAGTATTCAGACCCCTTGACTTTTTCCACATTTTGCTGCGTTACAGCCTTATTCTATAATTGATTTTTTTTTAATCCTTATCAATCTACACATAATACTCTATAATGACAAAGCAAAAAAACGTTTTTTTTACATTTTTGCAAATGTATAAAAATAAAAACCGGAAATGTCACATTTACATGAGTATTCAGACCACAAAATGTGGAAAAAGTCAAGGGGTGTGAATACTTTCTGAAGGCACTGTAACTTACCCCATCTGTCATAGGCATCGTAAGGATTGGACCAAGGCGCAGCGGGTAAAGTGCTCATCTTCTTAATTTATTTAAAGAAAACACTTAAACTAAATAAACAAATGACGAAACAGTTCCGTAAGGCAACACAGGCTATACAGGAAAACAACCACCCACAAAACACAACTGAAACAAACCCTAATTAAATATGGCCTCTAATTAGAAGCAACGACAACCAGCTGCCTCTAATTGGAGGTCCTACCAAAACCCCAACATAGAAATACAAAACTAGATTTAAACATAGAAGTAGAAAACATAGAACCTAAACCAAAAACACCGAAACACACAAAACAAACACATGACACCATCAGAACCCAAAATATAAGCTTGTTTGACTACATTGTTTGTAAACAAATCAAATGTAAACAAACACTGTATAGCCTCAAAACATGGATAAAACTAAATGCTGATATCATTGATGGCCAGTCCTTGCATCCGTAGTGCTGTCTATGAATTTGAGGTTGGTTATATTTCTCCAGCCCCATCCCTTAGCTTTTTACTTTGTCGCTTTGAAGCCCAATTAACTATCAAAATGAGAGATCGCTAATTTAGCTTTTCAATAGTGTTAATGGCATTATTGGTAGTGCAGAGTGTTGATCTGGTGTAATAGGCTCATAGTCAGGTAATATCACAGAGCCACTGGTAGCCTACGCTACAGTGGTTAGCTTCTCAGACACATGATTAGCCAACTAGTGATCTCCACCAGAATTTGAGAGGGAGATCGGATTGCACACTGTCTATCACACAATAATTCAATTATACTATTGGGTAATTGCAGAAATTATCAGTAACTGATTGATAAAGTTTTACAGTTTAATCTTAGCCAACTAAACAACTGAAGTAACCAAAGTGCCCTATACTTACTGTACATAATTTTCAGCAAGTTCTGACTGATGTGGAAGAGTAGGCCTACTATGTAGCTAATCAGTTTAATAGAATGGAAAGTGACATTATGCTTCAATATTTCATGCCACCTGCATGGCCGATATGATGTTAATTAACTATCTGTATGGCAGTTAAAACAAGCCCAAGGCCCCAGTCTGTGCTTGTTGTGCAATGGCATGTCATTAACCTTTCCACTACGATGGGATTCCCTTACAAGATCATCACCATGTTGATGATATAATTATTATAAATTCAATCTCTCTGTTTGGTTGGCGTTGTTAATTACTTGTCGGTAATGAGCGTCTTCTGATTATGCTGCTTCCTTCCGTCGCTTCAGAGAAAGCAGCATGGCGGCATTAATGTGGCTCGGTTCTGTCTCCCCCCAACACCCAACAAGAGTCTCCCCATGGGTGAACAAGTCTACAGATGACAGCAGACTGCTCTGGTCGTAGTAACATGTCATGACGAGGAGCCAAGGCAGAGTGTGTGCTACGTTTACATGTTCTCCTCTGATCACTGTTTCATCCCCGGATCCCGCCCTACACCCACCCGGTGAAGACACTTCTCAATTCACTGATCCTCAACACTAAAAGAGGAGTTTTGTGCATGTCTGTTTTCACTGATATTGTTAATTCTAAACAACTGGTGTCATGATAGGTTTGTCTCACTGAGCATCATAGCTGTGTACAAAAACTATGCCATTGGGTTGTAGGCGATGACCCCCACTTCTATTGGTGAAGTGACACTTTGGGGAGGCAATCTGCGGCATTCAGCAACACTCATTGAGCCCTGTGATTTTTTTAAATTACCCAGTCGTAACACAATAGAACTTAAGGTCCAACTGCATGATTTTAATTAAAGACAAGTTCCTCTTTGTCTGAGTCCATGCTTAGGTTACTAATCTGAATTCAATAAGTCCATATGTTGCAGGTAGGAGGCTAATGTGTGAACAGGGAAAATATTGAAACCCATTGCATTTAATTTGGCTGTGATCAATTCAGATTGGCTGCACTTAACATGCAAATGCTTCTCAGGTCAAATCTCCCTTCCTCTACGTTGGCGGTGGTCCCAGAACTGCTGTTCTCCTCCATCCTGCCTCTTACAAGACACCAGTATCCACCCTGCTTGTCAACTATAATATGTTTATTAACCCTTTCCGTAATGCAGGTTTATTTTTTTTATCAGACTCTCTACTTCATTTATCTGAGCATCAAATACAGGCAAAACATGATATAAAGTGGGGTCAAATGATTGACACCCTTGACAAAGATGAGCAAAAATGACAGTAACAGTTCATTTTAAAGGGTCCTTAATCCATCACTGTAACGGTATTGTAATTAATTGTTATAATTCATAGTTACACTGTAATAACAACATCTAACTGGTGGTAATTGCTGTCTGTACAGGGGTGTAACAACGAATGCTTGTTACCATGTTACAAATGTTAAAGTTTCCGATAGCATCCCAATGCACCATATTTTAGCCTGCACAAACCATGTGATAAGTGTTAGCCAATTGAAAACCGACCACCTCATTGACACAACACTACAATAATGATCTGGAGTCTGATGCCCAGGCAAACGGCAAAAATGGCAAAAATGGGTTCACGAACGGTTCACATAAAAAAAGACTTTAAATCAAATCAATTCAAATTGTATTTGTCAAATGCGCTGAATACAACAGGTGTAGACCTTACAGTGAAATGCTTACTTAAAAGCCCTTAACCAACAATTCAGTTTTAAGAAAATACCTAAAAAAGGTATTATAATAATTTAACGGTGCATTTGACAATGGGTCAGTTACTTTAACCATACATTTTTAGACACAATAATAAACAGTCATTTTTAAAATTGTGAGATAGTAATTCGTGCTTGCCAAATTGTACGTTTATTAAGCCTGGTTGAATAATGGTTTATAAATTCACTTAATGGTCACAAAACAAACTTTTATTCCATCATGTAGTCTTGCAAGGGTTTCACAGTTGAGGAACATTCTGACTTTTGGATTGGATGCATTGATGCAATTACTTATTTATCCCAGGAATTAAGGCATCATGTCAAGATCTGCCAAACTTCGTGACATGCTCAAAATAACAACGACCTCGAACATGCCCACTTGTTGACACTGACGCCATGTAACAGTGCTCAAAGAACAGGGTCGAGAAGATCAGTGTGCAAAATCCATACATAAATATTGAAGCGAAATAAACAAAGTGCTATAGGTTTGCTAGCTAGCTAGCCTACTGTTGGCTAGCTATCTATCTGTAGCTAGCTAGCAAACATTAGCTGCTGTTTTTGTTGCGGGCACCAACTAGCTAACTAGTTACCATCAACAGAATAGACTTTCCATGTAAACTGTTGAGTTTTCAGGGATTAGCTTGCACTCTAGCTACATAGTTTTCTAACCTTGACTAGCTAGCTAGCTACCTAAAGCTGGCAAATATGCTATGGTTGCTCCTCACTAGCTAACTTGCTAGCTAACGTAAGCTGGGCTCGATGGTCTTATCTTCCCTGACCTTGTTCTCAGTGTATCCGTACTAGCTAGCTTGGCTATATGCCTAAACTATAGAAATCACGATGACGATAACTAAGTGTAAGGTAGAGTGTCTATTCTAAATTGTCATACATTCTTCTTCTTCTCAACCACAGATTCCCACAAAGTCTCAGACTCCAGGAGAGGAAAATGCTTACAATAAAGAAACAGATGAAGATTGGAAATGATGCAAACAATTATAATAAATGGAAGCTAGAATCTATCTGCAATATTACATCTGATCTAAAAAAAGAAACAGATGAAAACAGTCAGAGACAGTTGTCAATTTACATTGTTACTTGTAATGTTAAAAAGGGAAGAAAAAGACAATCCCATTTTTCTAAATTAGCTAGCCATCGATGCTATTTACCATACTATAGGCAACGGATTTGAGTCACCACTTGAATAGTTATTTTTATGTTATTGAGTAGGCCTATATCTTTTATTGTTAGACATTATTAGTTTAATAATAAATATTCTTAATATTTTGTAAGAAATGTAAGGTATTTTACATGCTGCAATAAAGTTGACTAAAGTAAGCTAAGGTATTTTCACTTGATAATGAGTAATAAGTAATTATATAGAAAGTACTCATAGGTAACTATAAAGTTACACTTCACTTTAAATAGCTAAATCCTCTGTAAGAACTAGCGACAACCTTGTACTTACACGTACTGTATGTATTCTGTGGTGTATTAGTATGTTTATTTTCTCACTTGAATGGGGCTTTCAGAAGCTGATGAATAGATTGTCAAAATGGGTAACGTACTATATAGGTACACATTAATTACAAGTAAGTACCCCTCAAGATACACTTAATTTTAAGTAGTTAAATCCTGTGTAACACCTAGTAATTGCATTGTACTTATGCACATATTACATGTATTCTGTGGTGTACTTGTGGGTTTATCCTCACTTCGATGGCAAGGAGGTTCAGGTTGTCATAATGTGTAACGAATACATTAATTATAAACTGGGATGGCATCCGTATGGTAGACCCAGTCAGTGAGGTTGACCTATATCTAATCTGTTTTTTTGTAAACTCAATCAAATTAACCCAGATGGTACACTTTGGGAGCAAGAGCTAGTAACAACATTAAGTGGAGAGTTTGAAGAGTGCACATTCACTTGTAGGTAATTACAGCCTATTGCGCCTCCAACCTTTGTAATCTCGGACACCCAGCGAATCTGTCCGCAAGAGATAACAACCTTGTGACAGTAATTACTGAATTGAATGCAGCTGAAAAGAAACTAAACACGAAATTTGGTGAATTTAGTGGAAACTTGTTTGTTTGTAACAAGCATGGTAACAAGCATTTGTTGTTAAACCTCTAATTACAGACTGCAATAACCACCAGTTACATGTTGTTATTACAGTGTAATTATGAGATATTACAATTAACTATAATACTTTACAGATGTAATGCTCCAAAAAAATGGGGAATTATATTATTATATACTAATACAATTGCTCAAGAAAATAGATGTTTAACAAGTAATACTTTTTCTCTCAAAAAGGTAGGGGTCGAAATTATTTAAACCCCTGTTTCAATACCGTTCAATCCCTCACCTTGCGAGGATAGTGGCACTGAGCCTTTTTCTAAAATGTTTTATGAGTTGGAGAACACATTAGGATGGATCTTAGACCATCCTCCATAGAGAATGCTTCCAGATCATTGATATCCTTCATCTGAGCTCCCTTCTTCATGTCTGGAGACTGAGATGGCCATTGCAAAATGTAAATTTTGAAGCCAATTAACCATTTATTTGTGGATGTTGATGTGTGCTTGGGGTTAATGTCTTGGAAGATCCACTTGCAGCCAAGTTTTGGCTTCCTAGCAGAGGCCACCAGATTTTTGGCTTAAATGTCTTGGTACTGGGTAAAGTTCATGATGCTGTTGACCTTAACAATCGTGGGAATTGGCCTATATGGATAGGGCTAAAATAAATGTTTTTTATAGAAGAAATATGGAAAGCATATGCATAACCATCGTATCAATTAAAAGGGAGCAGTTGGGAAAATTACTAAAGGTGAAAATTGCTAAAGGGTTTGAGTGAGAGGCCTAACTGTCCAAGTGGCCACACACCTCTTCAAAGTGTGCACAGTTCCTAAGTATTTTCAATTTCAATTTCAAAAGAAGAGCCTTCAACGATAAGGGGATTTTTTACCCTCTCCTAGCTAGAACTAGAGCAAGCACACTGTTTTGAACACAGCCCTGCATCCCCACCTTTACACGATTACTGTTGTTTAACTTCTTTGGGATAGGGGGCAGTATTTTCACGGCCGGATAAAAAATGTACCCGATTTAATCTGGTTACTACTCCTGCCCAGAAACTAGAATATGCATATAATTATTAGCTTTGGAGAGAAAATACTCCAAAGTTTCTAAAACTGTTTGAATGGTGTCTGTGAGTATAACAGAACTCCTATGGCAGGCAAAAACCTGAGAAGGTTCTGTTCAGGAAGTACCCTGTCTGACCATTTATTTGCTTTCTTTGACATCTCTTTCAAAAACTAAGGATGTCTGCTGTTACGTGACAATACCCACGTCTCCAATGGGCTCTCAGAGCCCGGGAAAAACAGGAATGACGTAATTCAAAGCCCTGGCTGAAACAAAGGAGAGCAAAAGCTAAGTGGTCAATCAGTGGAGTAAGCCTTACGCTCGCGACCTGCCCCGCCCCCGGCTTTCGGTTTTTCCCTCAGTTTACAGACAGGCAGATTCCCGGTCGGAATATTATCGCTTTCTACGAGATAAATTGCATAAAAATTGGTTTTAAACAGCGGTTGACATGCTTCGAAGTACGGTAATGGAATATTTAGAAATTTTTGTCACTTTCTGCGCCATGCTCGTGACCGTGGATTTACCATTGGGATAGTGTCTAGAACGCACGAACAAAACGTCGTTGATGGAACATAACGATGGATTATTTGGGACCAAACCAACATTTGTTATTGAAGTAGAAGTCCTGGGAGTGCATTTTGACGAAGAACAGGAAAGGTAATAACATTTTTCTTATAGGAAATGTGATTTTGGTGAAGGCTAAACTGGTTGGGTGTCTAAATAGCTAGCCCTGTGATGCCGGGCTATGTACTTAGAATATTGCAAAATGTGCTTCATCCGAAAAGCTATTTTAAAATCGGACATATCGAGTGCATAGAGGAGTTCTGTATCTATAATTCTTAAAATAATTGTTATGCTTTTTGTGAACGTTTATCGTGAGTAATTTAGTAAATTCACCGGAAGTGTTCGGTGGGAATGCTAGTTCTGAACGTCACATGCTAATGTAAAAAGCTGGTTTTTGATATAAATATGAACTTGATTGAACAGACATGCATGTATTGTATAACATAATGTCCTAGGTGTGTCATCTGATGAAGATCATAAAAGGTTAGTGCTGTATTTAGCTGTGGTTTTGTTTTTTGTGACATTATATGCTAGCTTGAAAAATGGGTGTCGGATTATTTCTGGCTGGGTACTCTGCTGACATAATCTAATGTTTTGCTTTCACTGTAAAGCCTTTTTGAAATCGGACAGTGTGGTTAGATTAACAAGAGTCTTGTCTTTAAATAGCTGTAAAATAGTCATATGTTTGAAAAGTGGAAGTTTTCGGATTTTAGAGGAGTTTGTATTTCGCGCCCCGCCCATCATTGGATATTGGAGCAGACGTTCCGCTAGCGGAACATCTAGATGTAAGAGGATAACCTGTTGGGGCTAGGGGGCAGTATTTGCACGACCGGATAAAAAACATACCCGATTTAATCTGGTTACTACTCTTGCCCGGAAACGAGAATGTGCATATAATTAGTAGATTTGGATAGAAAACACTCTAAAGTTTCTAAAACTGTTTGAATGGTGTCTGTGAGTATAACAGAACTCATATGGCAGGCCAAAACCTGAGAAGATTCCATACAGGAAGTGCCCTGTCTGACAATTTGTTCTCCTTCTGTTGCATCTCTATCGAAAATACAGCATCTCTGCTGTAACGTGACATTTTCTAAGGCTTCCATTGGCTCTCAGAAGGCGCCAGAAAGTGTAATGGGGTGTCTGCAGTCTCTGGGCGAAGTACAGCAGCTCTGTTTGTGAGTGGTCAGCCTGGGAACAGTGACACTGAGATGCGCGTTCATGACAATTCTCCATTTTTTTCTTTCAGCCTTTGAATGAAATCAACGTCACCCGGTTGGAATATTATCGCTATTTTACGAGAAAACTAGCATAAAATTTGATTTTAAACAGCGTTTGACATGCTTCGAAGTACGGTAATGGAATATTTTGAATTTTTTTGTCACGAAATGTGCTCGCGCATCACCCTTCAGATACTGACCTGAACGCACGAACAAAACGGAGGTATTTGAATATAAATATGGATTATTTGGAACCAAAACAACATTTGTTGTTGAAGTAGAAGTCCTGGGAGTGCATTCTGACGAAGAACAGCAAAGGTAATCAAATTTTTCTTATAGTAAATCTGAGTTTGGTGAGTACCAAACTTGGTGGGTGTCAAAATAGCTAGCCTGTGATGGCCGGGCTATATACTCAGAATATTGCAAAATGTGCTTTCGCCGAAAAGCTATTTTAAAATCGGACACCGCGATTACATAAAGGAGTTCTGTATCTATAATTCTTAAAATAATTGTTATGTATTTTGTGAATGTTAATTGTGAGTAATTTAGTAAATTCACCGGAAGTTTGCGGTGGGTATGCTAGTTCTGAACATCACATGCTAATGTAAAAAGCTGGTTTTTGATATAAATATGAACTTGATTGAACAAAACATGCATGTATTGTATAACATAATGTCCTAGGAGTGTCATCTGATGAAGATCATCAAAGGTTAGTGCTGCATTTAGCTGTGGTTTTGGTTTTTGTGACATATATACTTGCTTTGAAAATGGCTGTGTGATTATTTTTGGCAGGGTACTCTCCTGACATAATCTAATGTTTTGCTTTCGCTGTAAAGCCTTTTTGAAATCGGACAATGTGGTTAGATTAACGAGAGTCTTGTCTTTAAAATGGTGTAAAATAGTAATATGTTTGAGAAATTGAAGTTATAGAATTTTTGAGGTATTTGTATTTCGCGCCATGAGATTCCACTGGCTGTTGTCCCACCTTGCCCAGGGAGGTTAATATTATAGATGCACACCAGCTGTTATTGACAAATAGACACATACCCCCACCCCTCATCTTACCGGATGTAGCTGTTCTGTCCTGCCTATGTTCTGAAAGCAAACTATATACACTGCTCAAAAAAATAAAGGGAACACTTAAACAACACATCCTAGATCTGAATGAAAGAAATAATCTTATTAAATACTTTTTTCTTTACATAGTTGAATGTGCTGACAACAAAATCACACAAAAATAATCAATGGAAATCCAATTTATCAACCCATGGAGGTCTGGATTTGGAGTCTCACTCAAAACTAAAGTGGAAAACCACACTACAGGCTGATCCAACTTTGATGTAATGTCCTTAAAACAAGTCAAAATGAGACTCAGTAGTGTGTGTGGCCTCCACGTGCCTGTATGACCTCCCTACAACGCCTGGGCATGCTCCTGATGAGGTGGCGGATGGTCTCCTGAGGGATCTCCTTCCACACCTGGACTAAAGCATCCGCCAACTCCTGGACAGTCTGTGGTGCAACGTGGCGTTGGTGGATGGAGCGAGACATGATGTCCCAGATGTGCTCAATTGGATTCAGGTCTGGGGAACGGGAGGGCCAGTCCATAGCATCAATGCCTTCCTCTTGCAGGAACTGCTGACACACTCCAGCCACATGAGGTCTAGCATTGTCTTGCATTAGGAGGAACCCAGGGCCAACTGCACCAGCATATGGTCTCACAAGGGGTCTGAGGATCTCATCTCGGTACCTAATGGCAGTCAGGCTACCTCTGGCGAGCACATGGAGGGCTGTGCGGCCCCCCAAAGAAATGCCACCCCACACCATGACTGACCCACCGCCAAACCGGTCATGCTAGAGGATGTTGCAGGCAGCAGAACGTTCTCCACGGCGTCTCCAGACTCTGTCACGTCTGTCACGTGCTCAGTGTGAACCTGCTTTCATCTGTGAAGAGCACAGGGCGCCAGTGGCGAATTTGCCAATCTTGGTGTTCTCTGGCAAATGCCAAACGCCCTGCACGGTGTTGGGCTGTAAGCAAAACCCCCACCTGTGGACGTTGGGCCCTCATACCACCCTCATGGAGTCTGTTTCTGACCGTTTGAGCAGACACATGCACATTTGTGGCCTGCTGGAGGTCATTTTGCAGGGCTCTGGCAGTGCTCCTCCTGCTCCTCCTTGCACAAAGGCGGAGGTAGCGGTCCTGCTGCTGGGTTGTTGCCCTCCTACGGCCTCCTCCACGTCTCCTGTTGTACTGGCCTGTCTCCTGGTAGCGCCTCCATGCTCTGGACACTACGCTGACAGACACAGCAAACCTTCTTGTCACAGCTCGCATTGATGTGCCATCCTGAATGAGCTGCACTTCCTGAGCCACTTGTGTGGATTGTAGACTCCGTCTCATGCTACCACTAGAGTGAAAGCACCGCCAGCATTCAAAAGTGACCAAAACATCAGCCAGGAAGCATAGGAACTGAGAAGTGGTCTGTCGTCACCACCTGCTGAACCACTCCTTTATTGGGGGTGTCTTGCTTATTGCCTATAATTTCCACCTGTTGTCAATTCCATTTGCACAACAGCATGTGAAATTTATTGTCAATCAGTGTTGCTTCCTAAGTGGACAGTTTGATTTCACAGAAGTGTGATTGACTTGGAGTTACATTGTGTTGTTTAAGTGTTCCCTTTATTTTTTTGAGCAGTATATTATCCTTGTCGTCGTTTAGCCACAACTCGGTGAAACATAAGATATTACAGTTTTTAATGTCCCGTTGGTAGGATAAGCTGTATTATTCAGTGATTGCATATTGGCTAATAGAACAGAGGGTAGAGGCAGGTTACCCACTTGCCGATGAATTCTCACAAGGCACCCTGATCTCCACCCCCTGTATTTCCTTTTTTTCTTCAAGCGAATGATAGGGATTTGGGCCTTGTCCAGACCAGGAAAATCCCAGGATCAACATTGTATACTTCGCGTTCAATTCATTAACCTGTTGAGGACAGACGTTCCGCTATCGGAACCCCTAGCCAACAGCCAATGGCATCGCACGGCGCGAAATACAAAACCAACTAAAATACCACAATTCAATTTTCTCAAACAATCAACTATTTTACACCATTTTAAAGATAAGACTCTCGTTAATCTAACCACATTGTCCGATTTCAAAAAGGCTTTACAGCGAAAGCAAAACATTAGATTATGTCAGGAGAGTACCCAGCCAAAAAATAATCACACAGCCATTTTCAAAGCAAGCATATATGTCACAAAAACCCAAAACCACAGCTAAATGCAGCACTAACCTTTGATGATCTTCATCAGATGACACTCCTATGACATTATGTTATGGTTGTCTCGATGTATTGCTCACCCAAAGTAGATTACCTCATGATAAGCTGTAGACCACGCTATCTACCAAGAAATGTTTAATCTATATTTTTCGTGGCCATCTATTTACCACCACAAACCGACGATGGCACTAAGATCACACTCAACGACTTGTATAAGGCCATAAGCAAACAAGAAAATGCTCATCCAGAAGCAGCACTCCTAGTGGCCGGGGACTTAATGCAGGCAAACTTAAATCTGTTTTATCTAATTTCTACCAGCATGTCTCATGTGCAACCAGAGGGAAAAAACTCTAGACCACCTTTACTCCACACACAGAGACGCATACCAAGCTCTCCCTCGCCCTCCATTTGGAAGATCTGACCATAATTCTATCCTCCTGATTCCCGCTTTCAAACAAAAACTAAAGCAGGAAGTACAAGCGACTCGCTCAATACGAAAGGGCTCAGATGATGCGGACGCTACACTACAGGACTGTATTGCTAGCACAGACTGGAATATGTTCTGCGATTCATCAAATGTCATTGAGGAGTATACCATCTCAGTCACTGGCTCCATCAATAACTGCATCAACGACTTCGTCCCCACAGTGACCGTACGTACATATCCCAACCAGAAGCCATGGATTACACCGAGCTAAAGGCTAGAGCTGCCGCTTTCAAGGAGCGGGAAACTAATCTGGACACTTCTAAGAAACCTGCTATGCCCTCAGACGAACCATCGAACAAGCAAAGCGTCAATAAATGACTACCGCCCCGTAGCACTCACATCAGTAGCCATGAAGTGCTTTGAAAAGCTGGCCATGGCTCACATCAACACCATCATCCCGGAATCCCTAGACCCACTCCAATTCGCAAACCGCCCTAACAGATCTGGAGATGACACAATCTCAATCGCACTCCACACTGCCCTTTCCCACCTGGATAAAAGGAACACCTATGTGAGAATGCTGTTCATTGATTACAGCTCAGCGTTCAACACCATGGTGCCCTGGGAGTAAACACCTCTCTCTGCAACTGGATCCTGAACTTCCTGATGGGTCTCCCCAAGGTGGCAAGGGTAGGCAGCAACACATCTGACACGCTGATCCTCAATACGCTTAGTCCCCTCCTGTACTCCCTGTTCGCCCACGACTGCGTCGCCAAGCACAACTTCAACACCATCATTCATTTTGTATACGACACAACGATGGTAGGCCTGATCACCGACAACGATGACACAGCCTATAGGGAGGAGGTCAGAGAGCTGGCAGTGAGGTGTCAGGACAACAATCTCTCCCTCAATGTGACCAAGACAAAGGAGATGATCGTGGACCACAGGAAAAGGAGGGCCCAACAGGCCCCCATTAACATCAACAGGGCTATAGTGGAGAGGGTCAAGAGTTTCAAGTTCCTTGGTGTCAACATCACCAACAAACTATCATGGTCCATACACACCAAAACAGTTGTGAAGAGACGACAACACCTTTTCCCCCTCAGGAGACTGACAAGATATGGCATGAGTCCCCAGGTCCTCAAAAAGTTCACCGCCTGGTATAGCAACTGCTTGGCATCCAACCGTAAGTTGCTACAGAGGGTAGTGCGTATGGCCCAATACATCACTGGGGCCAAGCTTCCTGCCATCCAGGACCTATATAGTAAGCTGTGTCAGAGGAAGGCACAAAAAATTTGTCAAAGACTCGAGTCACCCAAGTCATAGACTGTTCTCTCTGCTACTGCACGGGAAGCGGTACCGGAGCCCCAAGTCTAGGTCCAAAAGGCTTCTCAACAGCTTCAACCTCCAAGTCCTAACACTGCTGAACAATTCATCAAATGACCATTCAGACTATTTACGTTGACCCCTCCCTTTTGTTTTTACACTGCTGCTGCTCGCTGTTTATTATCTATGCATAGTCACTTTATCCCTACCTACAGTACATGTACAAATGATCTCGACTAACTAGTTTTTTTCAGAGTTCCCAGTTGTCTTGATAGCACCATACATTTAAAGAATGCCAGACTTTGATGACAAACTTTGCCCACAAGAAGAACCGCCGCTTCACCTTTCTGTTCAAGTGAGCACAGCACAACAAGGTGAGTCCAAAAATGTATTGTATAGTGCTGCATAAATGATGTCATATGCCAGGCAGATATGTACAGTACCAGTCAAAAGTTTGAACACAACTACTCATTTTTCATAATGTATTTATTTTTATTTCACCTTTATTTAACCTCTTGCGTATATCCTACCACTGGGGGCGCCACAGCGCATTTTGGAAAAAATTTGTTCCCATTATCAACGGCCTACTAATCAAACTCAGAAGCTAGGACATGCATATACTTATTTTATATGGATAGAAAACACCCTAAAGTTTCTGAAACTGTTTGAATGGTGTCTGTGAGTATAACAGAACTCGTATGGCAGTCAAAACCCCGAGACCGATTGAACCAGGAAGTGGGATTCTGAATTGTGGACTCGACTTCACAGCCTTCCCTGTAATTCACAACGTGAAAAAATGATAATTGAGCACTTTCCAGTGCATCCACTAGATGTCCCCAGTCTTTACAAAGTGTTTTGAAGCTTCTGCTGTCGAAACTCAGTGCAGGAGACGATGTGGCAATTGGTCACAGTAGGAGGGTCTTCAGCATTGTGACGTCGGCGGCCGTGTCTGCCCCCACCTTTGGAAACGTTTTGAAACACAATGAAATCGTCCCACTCGAATCTGATTGGCTCTCTTGTTGAAACAGGCCCTGAAGATTAATGTTATACAACGTTTGACATGTTTGAACGAACCTAACTGAGGGAAAATAGTCATTTTTCGTTAGCCAAGTGCCGCGCACGGATCAACATTTGGTTACAGCCTTAGGACGCGCTAACCACAGCAAGCTAATGGAACATAAAGGATGGACTTTTTCGACCGAAAATACATTTGTCGTGGACCTGGGATACCTGGAAGTGCTTTCTGATGAAGACAACTAAAGGTGAGGGATTATTGGCAATATTATACAAGATCAGATGTGATGTGCGATTGTTCCAAGATGGCGACGAGCTAGGCTTTCTAGCTCATTTTCTGAGTATCGCATCCCCTTTTATCTCAAAGTGTGATTACCCTGTAAAGTTAATTTAAAATCTGTTATGACGGGTGTTTTCAAGAGATATTCATCTATAAATCTTAGATTGACAATATAAAAAAAAAAAATCGTTTTCGAATAGTAATTTATAAAATTGTAGCACTGTTTCCCGGGACGCATTTTATGAAAAAATAGTTAGTCAACGTCAGGTGCCGATGTAAAATGCTGTTTTTATATAGAAATATGACCTTTATTGAACAAAAGATTGCATGCTGTGTGTAACATGATGTCCTAGGTGTGTCATCTGATGAAGTTTGTAAAAGGTTAGTGCTGCATTTAGCTGTTTTTTGGTTATATGTGATGCATGTGCCTGGTCGGAAAATTCATATGATGCTACTTTTACCATGTACTCCTCTAACATAATCTAATATTGTGCTTTTCCTGTAAAACCTTTTTGAAATCGGACAACGAGGGTCGATTCAAGAGAGGTGTATCTATAAAACGATTTGAGACAGTCCTATATTTGAAAAAAAAAAATTATTGAATTTCGTTATGCTAATGTCGCTAGGAGTTTTTCGCTGGAAAATGATCCCGCTAACGGGATGAGAGTCTCAAGATTAACCAGGTATGCCAGTTGAGAACAAGTTCTCATTTACAACTGCGACCTGGCCAAGATAAAGCAAAGCAGTGTGTCACGACTTCCGCCGAAGTCGGTCCCTCTCCTTGTTCGGGTGGCGTTCAGCAGTCGACGTCACCGGTCTTCTAGCCATCGCCGCTCCACTTTTCATTTTCCATTTGTTTTGTCTTGTTTTCCCGCACACCTGGTTCACATTCCCTCATCAGACTAAATGTATATTACCCTCTGTTTCCCCCATGTCTGTGTGTGGAATTGTTCTTTGTGTAGGGTGTTACGCTACAGGCTGGCTTGCGCTAGGTTTGTTTGTTTTGTTTGTGCTTTGTGCTGCCTCGCCTGTGCCTTTGGGCCAGGGTGTATATTAAAGTTCTCCTGTTATCACTCATCTCTGTTCTCCTGCGCCTGACTTCACGGAAACCAGTCCCCCCCCTCATTACACAGTGTGACAAAAACAACAACACAGAGTTACACATAAACAAACGTACAGTCAATAACACAATAGAAAAATCTGTGTACAGTGTGTGCAAATGTAGAAGAGTAGGGAGGTAAGGCAATAAATAGGCCATAGAGGCAAAATAATTACAATTTAGCCTTAACACTGGAGTGATGCAGATGATGCAGATGCAGATGATGATGTGCAAGTAGAGATACTGGGATGCAAAAGAACAAGAGGATAAATAATAATATGGGGATGAGGTAGTTGGGTGTGCTATTTACAGATGGGCTGTGTACAGGTACAGTGATTGGTAAACTGCTCTGACAGCTGATGCTTAAAGTTAGAGAGGGAGATATATCTCCAGCTTCAGTGATTTTTGCAATTCATTCCAGTCATTGGCAGCAGAGAACTGGAAGGAAAGGCGGCCAAAGGAAGTGTTGGCTTTGGAGATGACCAGTGAAATATACCTGCTGGAGCGGGTGCTGCGGGTGAGTGTTGCTATGGTGACCAGTGAGCTGAGATAAGGCGGGGCTTGACCTAGCAAAGACTTATAAATGACCTGGAGCCAGTGGGTTTGGCGACGAATATGTAGTGAGGACCAGCCAACGAGAGCATACAGGTCGCAGTGGTGGGTGGTATATGGGGCTTTGGTGACAAAACAGGTGGCACTGTGATAGACTACATCTAGTTTGCTGAGTAGAGTGTTGGAGGCTACTTTGTAAATTACATCGCCGAAGTCAAGAATCGGTAGGATATTCAGTTTTACGAGGGTATGTTTGGCAGCATGAGTGAAGGAGGCTTTGTTGTGAAATAGGAAGCCAATTCTAGATTACATTTTGGATTGAAGATGCTTAATATGAGTCTGGAAGGAGAGTTTACAGTCTAGCCAGACACCTAGGTATTTGTAGTTGTCCACATATTCAGAAGTCAGAACCGTACAGAGCAGTGATGCTAGTCAGGTGGGCGGGTGGGGCAACAATCGGTTGAAGAGCATGCATTTAGTTTTACTAGCATTTAAAAGCATTTAGAGGCCAGGGAAGGAGTGTTGTATGGCATTGATGCTTGTTTGGAGGTTTGCTAACACAGTGTCCAAAGGGCCAGATGTATACGGAATGGTGTCATCTGCGTAGAGGTGGATCAGAGAATCACCAGCAGCAAGGGTGACATCATTGACATATACAGAGAAGAGAGTCGGCCCAATAATTGAACCCTGTGGCACCCCCATAGAGACTGCCAGAGGTCCGGACAACAGGCCCTCCGATTTGCAACACTGAACTCTATCAGAGAAGTAGTTGGTGAACCAGGTGCGGCAGTCATTTGAGAAACCAAGGCTATTGAGTCTGCCGATAAGAATGTGGTGATTGACAGAGTCAAAAGCCTTGGCCAGGTTGATGAAGACGGCTGCACAGTACTGTCTTTTATCGATGGCTGTTATGACATAGTTTAGGACCTTGAGCGTGGCTGAGGTGCACCCATGACCAGCTCGGAAACCAGATTGCATAGTGGAGAAGGTACAGTGGGATTCAAAATGGTCGGTGATCTGTTTGTTAACTTGTCTTTCGAAGATTTTAGAAAGGCAAGGCAGGATGGATATAGGTCTATAACAGTTTGGGTCTAGAGTGTCTCCCCCTCTTGAAGAGGGGGATGACCGCGGCAGCTTTCCAATCTTTGGGGATCTCAGAAGACGAAAGAGAGGTTGAACAGGCTAGTAATTGTCACGACTTCCACCAAAGGTGGCTCCTCTCCCTGTTCGGGTGGTGCTCGGCGGTTGTCGTTGCCGGTCTACTACCTGCCACCGGTCCTTTTTTCTTTTTCGTTTGGTCTTGTCTGTTTTGATTGTGCACCTGTGCCTTGTTTAGGTTGTTTCATTTTAGTATTTATTTTCACCCTTACCCGCTTTGTTTCATGTGGGTTTGTTTCGTTTTCCCTGTTTGTATTTTGGGTGACGTTATTTTGTTCATTTTGTCATTCTGGTGTATTCCCTAGACTTTGTTCTAGTGGTGTTTTTTGGACTGTGTTTTGGTCCGGTGCCTGTATGTTTTGGATGGACTTTATTAAATACACTTTCTACAAATTTACTACTCTCCTGCGCCTGACTTCTACACCCACCTCTCGTAGAGAGCCGTGACAGTAATAGGAGTTGTAACAATTTTGGCGGATCATTTTAGAAAGAGAGGGTCCAGATTGTCTAGCCCAGCTGATTTGTAGGGATCCAGATTTTGCAGGTCTTTCAGAACATCAGCTGTCTGGATTTGGGTGAAGGAGAAGCTGTTGGCCAGGGTAGGGGTAGCACGTTGGAAAGCATGGCCAGCCGTAGAAAAAATGCTTATTGAAATTATCGTAGACTTATCGGGTATTTCTTTATTTTTACTATTTTCTACATCGTAGAATAATAGTGACGACATAACAACTATGAAATAACACACCATGTAGTAACATCATGTAGTAACCAAAAAAGTGTTAAATATAAAAATTATTTTCATTTGTTTAAGATTCTTCAAAATAGCCACCCTTTGCCTTGATGACAGCTTTGAACACTCTTGGCATTCTTTCAACCAGCTTTATGAGGAATGCTTTTCCAACAGTCTTGAAGGAGTTCCCACACATGCTGAGCACTTGTTGGCTACTTTTCCTTCACTTTGCGGTCCAAATCCTCCCCAACCATCTCAATTGGGTTGAGGTTGGGTGATTGTTGAGGCCAGGTCATCTGATGCAGCACTCCATCACTCTCCTTGTTGGTCAAATAGGCCTTACACAGCCTGGAGGTGTGTTGGGTCATTGTCCTGTTGGAAAACAAATGACAGTCCAACTAAGTGCAAACCAGATGGGATGGCGTACTGCTGCAGAATGCTATGGTAGCCATGCTGGATAAGTGTGCCTTGAATTTAACCTCTCTGGGCTAGGTGGCACCAAATCGTCCCACCTACGTAACAGCCAGTTGAATCCTGTAGAAATAGAAATGCTATTACTTCAATTTCTCAAACATATGACTATTTTACAGCTATTTAAAGACAAGACTCTCGTTAATCTAACCACACTGTCCGATTTCAAAAAGGCTTTACAACGAAAGCAAAACATTAGATTATGTCAGCAGAGTACCCAGCCAGAAATAATCAGACACCCATTTTTCAAGCTAAGATATAATGTCACAAAAACCCAGAAGACAGCTAAATGCAGCACTAACCTTTGATGATCTTCATCAGATGACACACCTAGGACATTATGTTATACAATACATGAATGTTTTGTTCAATCAAGTTCATATTTATATCAAAAAACAGCTTTTTACATTAGCATGTGACGTTCAGAACTAGCATACCCCCCGCAAACTTCCGGGGAATTTATTAAATTACTCACGATAAACATTCACAAAAAACACAACAATTATTTTAAGAATTATAGATACAGAACTCCTCTATGCACTCGCTATGTCCGATTTTAAAATAGCTTTTCGGTGAAAGCACATTTTGCAATATTCTAAGTAGATAGCAGAGCCATCGTAGGGCTAGCTATTTACACACCCAGCAAGTTTAGCCCTCACCAAAGTCAGATTTACTATAAGAAAAATGTTATTACCTTTGCTGTTCTTCGTCAGAATGCACTCCCAGGACTTCTACTTCAATAACAAATGTTGGTTTGGTTTGGTCCCAAATAATCCATAGTTATATCCAAATAGCGGCGTTTTGTTTGTGCGTTCAAGACACTATCCGAAAGGGTAAATAAGGGTTACGCGCCCGACGCGTTTCGTGACAAAAAATTTCGAAATATTCCATTACCGTACTTCGAAGCATGTCAACCGCTGTTTAAAATCAATTTTTATGCCATTTTTCTCGTAAAAAAGCGATAATATTCCAACCGGGAAAGCGTGTTTAAGTTCAAAGAGAGAGAAAATAAAAACATGGGATCCTCTCGTGCACGAGCCTCAGTCTGATGGTCCTCTGATCGGCCACTTACCAAAGGCGCTAAAGTTGTTCAGCCAGCGGCTGGAATTACATCATTCAGCTTTTTCCCGGGTTCTGAGAGCCTATGGGAGCCGTAGGAAGTTTCACGTTACAGCAAAGATCCTAAATGTTCAATAAACAGAGCCAAGAAGCTCAAGGAATGGTCAGAGAGGGTACTTCCTGTTTGGAATCTTCTCAGGTTTTTGCCTGCCATATGAGTTCTGTTATACTCACAGACACCATTCAAACAGTTTTAGAAACTTTAGGGTGTTTTCTATCCAAAGCCAATAATTATATGCATATTCTAGTTTCTGGGCAGGAGTAATAATCAGATTAAATCGGGTACGTTTTTTATCCGGCCGTGAAAATACTGCCCCTAGCCATAACAGGTTAAACTGATTAATCGTTTAACTGTAATTAACTAGGAGATCGGGGCACCAAGGAAAATATTCAGATTACAAAGTTATAATTTTCCTAATATAACTTTCCTATATTACAACATTATATATTCTATTATAGTATAGGCCGATTATCTTCTGGTTTAAATGGTGTATTTTACCTCGCGTCAGTCTCATTCCAAACGTCGTAAATTGTTGTATCTGCACGAACCCAATCTTTACTCAAAGTCATCCATACATCAATTGCCTTAAAATCATTTATTTACTAAACTAAGTAATTCACAAAGCATACAAACAGTAATTATCGTCACAAAGAATTGGTAGAGAAATGTGCCCTAGTGGGCTAAACCGGCATGGCTGGTGTCTTGTTAAACAAAGGGTCCTAAAGGGCAGCTGAGGAGGCACACAGAGTTCATTAATATTAACAATTGATATGATAATCCTTTGCACATGAACGCTCACTCATTCGGGAACAATTGCAATCAATATATATTTACGCTCAGTGTGTGTGGGGATCCTTGTTGGAGAGTTCTGTTCTGTTGGAGAGTTTTGTCCGCATTCTCTCTCTCTCTCACTCTCTCTCTCTCTCTCGGTTAGAATGGATCTTTCAAAGTGACATTCATTAATGTCATAGAATAGATGTTTCGTCGGTCTTCACATTCAATGATACCGAATTCTAGCTGCAGACTAGTACTTAATATCAAAGACTTGTTCTTATTCTGTATCAATAGTTTAACCACGTGGTATGGTTAAAGTTCAGTAGAGGAATGTATGGTCAAACCTATTGGCCAAATCGTAATGGAGTGGAGGCCTGGTCTGAAGAAAGTAACCCTGGGTTTTATTCGGAATGACAGAAAAAGGCTGTCTCATGACGCCAGGTCTTGGCTGTGTCCCTGGGGGCGTGCCGATGACTGAGTTAAGCTTTGAACAGAAATACAATTCTATCACATTAACATCAGTACATAGCATCTCAACATATTCCAAATAGCTTTAATCTTATTAAATCATTGTATACAACCATTTAGATGCAAGTCCCATAGCTGAGGCTTAGTATGGTAATATATATATATATATATATATATATATATATATATATATATATATATACATATACCATACCTTAGTATGGTAATATGGTGCTGTTGTCTCCAATGGGTATCACAAAATTGTACCAAGCGGACTAGTTCGTAGCTGGATTCTTCACCGATCTTTTATACCTTCTCCAGAACATAAATGTCGTTTGGTTCCCCAATTCTGTGAGTTGGAAGAATTTCCTTTGTCTCTCTATGAAACCCCTCTCTGTCTCAACTGGGCCGTGCGGCAGGACATTCTCCTTTAGATTTTTACGACCGCCTTCACAGGGCCTGGGTAGGGAGAGGTAGGTAGGGGGATGGTGCAAGGGGGAGGGGGTCAACTGTGCTCCCTGTTCCCAGAGAGAGGGCACGTCATGACAAATGTATGGTCTATGAATTATTTTGAACTTTTAACTTAAAAAAATTGTTCACAATAATTTGTGAAATTAAATGCTTATTAATGTGAACCTTGTCAAATAAATTGCTTGAAATTCTTGTCTTTGCCTTTGTGTGTATTTCATTGTTGTGGCCACCTTGTAGACAATATTTTTAAATCTTTATTTTAACAGGGAAAACAGACTGAGACCTGGATCTCTTTTACGGCTGTGCCCTGTGTAAACATGTTGACATGTACAGTTTTAGGCATACAGACAAGATCATTTCAAACATACAAAACAAAGACACAATTCAACAGAAACAATCACAGACAACATCATATTGATCCTCCATAACATTTCTGAAATGGGCAAGAGACACCAGAGTGTCTAACTTAAGTTGGATCTGCAGTTTGTTCCATAAATAAGGTGCAAAGGAACTAAAGGCAGTCCTACCCAACTCTGTGGAGACCGCAGGAGTCTCTAATGGAATCCACATCTGTGATCTGGTTTTAAAATTTGTATATCTAGTGGAAATTAATGATGATATATAGAGGTAGTTTTAAAAGAAGTGCTTTATAAATAAACAAGAGAGCATGTTGCTCTCGCCTCACAGATAGAGAGGCCCAACCCACATGTTGATGTAGGATACAGTGATGAGTTTTGTAACTATCACCCGTGATAAACCTGAGTGCACAATGGTAAATAGCATATCTGACATGGCTATGTATTTACATGTATCTCTGGAATACATTTTCAGGCATATGCATTTGAGCAAAGATGCAAATGTATCTACTGAAATATATTTAAATGTTGTTTTTTTTCGTAAGGGGATGCAGCCACCACCATGCTTGAAAATATGAAGAGTGTTATTCAGTAATGTTGTTGATCCATCTTCAATTTTCTCCTATCACAGCCATTAAACTCTGTAACTGTTTTAAAGTCACCATTGGCCTCATGGTGAAATTCCTGAGTGGTTTTCTTCCTCTCCGGCAACTGAGATAGGAAGGACGCCTGTATCTTTGTAGTGACTGGATATTTTGATACACCATCCAAAGTGTAATTATTAACTTCATCATGCTCAAAGGGATATTCAATGTCTGCTTTTATAAGTTTACCCATCTACTAATAGGTGCCCTCCCTGGTATTTTTGCTCGAAATGCATTGCTCGACTGAGGGACCTTACAGATAAATTACAGATACATTTATGTGTAGGGTACAAAGATGAGGTAGTCATTCAAAAATCATGTTAAACACTGTTATTCCATGCAATTTATTATGTGACTTGCTAAGCACATTTTTACTCCTGAACTTATTTAAGCTTGCCATAACAGGGGTTCCCTCTGGCTCAGTTGGTAGAGCATGGTGTTTGCAACGCCAGCATAGTGTATGCAACGCCAGGGTTGTGGGTTCGATTCCCACGGGGGGCCAGTACAAAAATAAAAAAATGCATGAAATGAAATGTATGCATTCACTACTGTAAGTTGCTCTGGATAAGAGCATCTGCTAAAAGACTAAAATGTAAATGTAATAACAAAGGGGTTGAATACTTATTAACTCAATGTCATGCCTTGGTCTGTTTCACCTCTCTGTGTGGTTGTCTCCACCCACCGCCAGGTGTCTCCTGTTTTCCCCGGTGTATTTATTCCTGTGTCTCCTGTCTTGTCTTGTTTTGCCAAGTCAACCAGCATTTTTCCTAGCTCCTATTTTTCCCAGTTTCTGTTTTTTCCTAGGCCTCCTGGTTTTGACCCTTGCCTGTCCTGACGCCGTATCCGCCTGCCTGACCACTCTGCCTGTTCTGACCTCGAGCCTGCCTATCGCCTGGTACTGTTTGGACTCTGACCTGGTTTATGAACTCTCGCCTGTCCCCGACCTGCCTTTTGCCTACCCCTTTTGGTGTAATAAATATCGGAGCTCAACCATCTGCCTCCTGTGTCTGCATTTGGGTCTCGCCTTGTGCCCTTATACTCAAGACATGTCAACTTTTCATTTTTTATTAATTTGTAAAAATTCAGAGAAACATAATTCCACTTTGACAATATGGGGTATTGTGTGTAGGCCAGTAACAACAAATCTCAATTTCATCAAGTTTAAATTCAGGCTGTAATGCAACAAAAATTGGAAAAAGTTGAGGGGTGTGCATACTTTCTGTACATGATTCCATTGTGTATGTTCATTTATCAGTTATTATTCAGCATTATTCAGCATATCCTCATTCCTCACCTGAAATTGTTTACTCACAACCTCTTCGTTCAGTTAATCTGACTATTCTCTCATCATTGATTTGATTTAGCGCTTTCTGTATAGTGGTCTAATGTTGGTGGAGCATTTGACCCTGTTTTAATGTTACTCCTGAATTACAATGATCAATAAAATAGTTTTTCTGGAGTGTACTTTTAACAGAGCTGAGATGTACTTCAAATTGCATTTCAATAAGACGATGGAGAGATGCTCAGCTGTATAGAATTAATAAATACTGCTAATTTGTGAGAGGTAGTGGAAGTGTATTCATAATTTGTGCTAATCCAACAGATTCCCATCTTTCAATGAAAAACTGATTTTAATTACATCATTTAGGTGTGTTGTAAATGTTGCCAAAAAATGACAAACATATATTGCCAAGAAAGTGAGAGTAGTGTGACTTCCCTAGTGGGTCTCAAACCTAGGCCACCAGCACCAATGACTAACACCCTAACCATTGTCCCAGTAAGGGATATGCCTAGGGCATGTGCTTATTAGGCCCTAGGTCCAGAAGCAAACCCCAACAAGTTCTCCCTAGGCCAGCCTTTCTTAAAGTATGGGCTTGGGTGACGGTTCTGTTAATGGTGGTAGAGACGTGTCAGAGTAAATGTATAATTATTTCATTAATTACTGGAATTGATTTGGCCAAGTGCAACTGCGCTCTCTGTTCAGTGCGCTCTCCGCTTAGCAACGGTCTCTGCTCAGTTTGGCAGCTGTGCGAGTGGGTGAAGGAGATGCCCATGTGCTTCGCGGTTTACCAGATCTTTTTTTATGCAGTTTTCTTGACGATCACTCCGGGACACACACACTGCTGCGCTGTTGTTCAGCAGCAGAAGCGCTGTCAGCCACTGACTTGTCATTCTCACTCGCCATCACTCACCGCTGTCATCAAATGGACTCATGCTAGCCACAAGTTCCGACTGAGCTCAATCGTCATGAAACGCAAATAAACCGATGAGTTTCTCTCTCTTTCAAACAAACTTTGAGAAATAACGAGGAGCGCCCACAATGTGTTTTGTTTGCTTAGTAATGAGTCTCTCAAACAAACAAATTAATGTAACGACACGTCATCCACAGCATGACGGTAAACCCAGGGAGTTCTTACAGAACAGGGCAGAATGCTTCAGGAAACAGTGCTTCGACAGTGGAGAAGTAAGTCATCTACCAAGGCATTGTTGTCATTTTATAACAGGTGATGATATGCAGAAATAAGGGAGTACTATCTCTCATAGTAGTAGATTTGTGAGTTTCTCTTTCGAACAATCCCCTGGCCTTGTACACACTAATAGCTAACGTTAGCCAAAGCAAGCTAGCTAGCAACCCTAAGTAAGAGTAGCAGATGAAGATGAAAAATTATCAGGCCTACTGTACATCTTACTGTAGAAATGATTGTTGAAAAAAAGTCTAGGTTGGAACTGTTGCTGTTAAAATAGAAGTAATATTTTTTATTCTGAACTGGAATAAACTGATTGGGACCCTCAATGTTCTTGCAAAGTGTCAAGTATTTTATATTCTGAGAACATGGCAATCATGTTCTGTGTATGTTTGGTGGGACATTGATAGAATATTCGGTAACACTTTACTTGACAATCAGCGCTATGACACGGTCAAAACCATGTCATAACAGCTGACATAACTTGTCACATATAACCTGTCATAATGTGGTCATAACACTGTCATGACCCATATATTTACACCTGTTGTGACATATATTCTGTTGTTTTATGGCTGGTTATGACACCTACATAAGAGTGTCAAAACCCACATTTATTGTGTGTTTTCCCTGCCAAGAAGTTTCCATTCATTTGAAAGTTTGTTTCTTAATTGCTTTGATGTTGTAAGGAATTCTTTACAGTTGTCACGTCCTGACCAGTGAAAGAGGTCATTTGCCATAGTAGAGTGGTCAGGGCGTGGCAGGGGGGTTTGTTTTGTAGGTATTTGGGGGTTTCTATGTGGGTTTGTTCTAGTTATCATTTTCAATGTGTTGGTTTTCATGTTCGGCCGGGTATGGTTTCCAATCAGAGGCAGGTGTCTTTTGTTGTCTCTGATTGGAAGCCATACTTAGGCAGCTTGTTTTTCCTTTGGGGTTGTGGGTAGTTGTTTTCCGTTCTAGTCTAGTGTACCTGACGGGACTGTGTTGGTCATTTGTTATTTTGTCAAACGTGTTCATTAAAAAGTTTGAAAATGAGCACTATCCGTGCTGCGTCTTGGTCTCCATTTTACGACCCCTGTGACAACAGTCATGTTTTTTCCCATCATATTTTAAATAACTTGTAGAAAATACATTTATGACACTATCATGAAGCATTATGACCATCTTGTGTCACTTGGACTAAGAAAATAAGCATTATAATCATATAAACCAGACAGGCCTACTACGTACTGTACTGTACATGTCAGTCATAGGTCAAAAAGAGGGTGTCTTGCTCCTGAAATCTGCTCCCGCAGGTAGGTGCATGTATGACATCAATGTGTGCGCAATTACAATGATAATGTTCTATAAAATAAACATACTGTTGACAAGAAGCCTATGGTGTACTGGAATGTTTTTCCTTGTGTGGTAGGTTTCGTGGGTTTTGACACTCTTATGTAGGTGTCATAACCAGCCATAAAATAATGCAATATTTATGTCACAACAGCTCTAAATATGAATTGCATTCGGAAAGTATTCAGACCCCTTCCCTTTTTCCACATTTTGTTACATTACAGCCTTATTCTAAAATGTATTAAATAAATCAAATCCTTATCAATCTACACACAATACCCCATAATGACAAAGCAAAATTTTTTTTTTGAAATGTAGAATAAAAAAAACAGATACCATATTTACATAAGTATTCAGACCCTTTGCTATGAGACTCGAAATTGAGCTCAGGTGCATCCTGTTTCCATTGATCATCCTTGAGATGTTTCTACAACTTGATTGGAGTCCACCTGTGGTAAATTAAATTGATTGGACATGATTTGGAAAGGCACACACCTGTCTATGTAAGGTCCAACATTTGACAGTGCATGTCAGAGCAAAAACCAAGGAATTGTCCGTAAAGCTCCGAGACAGGATTGTGTTGAGGCACAGATCTGGGGAAGGCTAGCAAAAAATGTATGCAGCATTGAAAGTCCCCAAGAACAAAGTGGCCTCCATCATTCTTAAATGGAAGACGTTTGGAACCACCAAGACTCTTCCAAGAGCTGGCCACCCGGCCAATCTGGGCAATCGGGAAGAAAGACCTTGGTCAGGGAGGTGACCAAGAACCTGATGGTCACTCTGAAAGAGCTCCAGAGTCCCTCTTGTGGAGATGGGAGAATCTTCCAGAAGGACAACCATCTCTGCAGCACTCCACTAATCAGGCCTTTATGGTAGAGTGGCCAGATAGAAGCCACTCCTAAGTAAAAGGCACGTGACTCCTGCTTGGAGTTTGCCAAAAGGCACCTAAAGAACTCTCAGACCATGAGAAACAAGATTCTCTGGTCTGACGAAATTAAGATTGAACTCTTTGGCCTGAATGCCAATCATCACATCTGGAGGAAATGAGGAACTGCGCATCACCTGGCCAATACCATCCCTACGGTGAAGCATGGGGGTGGCAGTATCATGCTGTGGGGTAGTTTTTCAGCGGCAGTTCAGTCAGGATCGAGGAAAAGATTAACGGAGCAAAGTACAGAGAGATCCTTGATGAAAACCTGCTCCAGAGCGCTCAGGACCTCAGACTGGGGCGAAAGTTCTGAATGTCCTTTAGTGGCCCAGCCAGAGCCCAGACTTTAACCTGATCGAACATCTTTGGCGAGACCTGAAAATAGCTGTGCAACGACGCTCCCCATCCAACCTAACAGAGCTTGAGAGGATCTGCAGAGAACGACGGGAGAAATTCCCCAAATACAGGTGTGCGTCATACCCACATTAAGCGTCATACCCAAGAAGACTTGAGGCTGTAATCGTTGCCAAAGGTGCTTCAACAAAGTACTGAATGAAGGGTCTGAATACTTATGTGAAATTTAAGTTTAAAATCTTTAATACATTTGCAAAAAGAAAAAAATATATGTTTTGCGTTGTCAATATGGGGTATTGTGTGTAGCTTGATGAGATGTAACATAAGAAAATGTGGAAAAAGTCAAGGGTCTGAATACTTTCCGAATGCACTGTATGTGACATGACAGGTTATGTCAGCTGTTATGATATATTATGACATAGTTATGATCATGTCATAACGTGTTATGTTGCTGGGTGTCAAGTAAAGTGTTAGAGAATATTCTCCTAACCCACAAAAACTGGTTATATGAATGTTCATGCAACGCTCCCATGAAATATGTCTAGAACTTTAATATTTTATATTCTGAGAACATGGGACAACTGAATCCATTAAACCGAAATGTGTTTTCCGCATTTAACCCAACCCCTCTGAAACAATCCTATGAAAACGTTGGGTAATGACTTAATGAGACTTAAGGAAACGTTCTCTAAAGTTATGGGAACGTTTGTTGTTAGCTGTGTAGTGTTATGATGGGACTGCAGCCCCGCATCAGTAGCCTACTACAGCTACCACTTCATCATGACCATCATAGGTAGGTTCAAAAGTCAATAAGGCCAGGTGGTCAGATTCTTTTTTAATTCAGTCATAACATTCTATGTAATAGACTATGTAATTCCGATAATGTTTGCGTTTTCTCTCTTGACCTATTCCCTTCCCAGAATGAGTATGTATCATAGAACAATAACCGTTCACTCCAGAAAGTTTATATTCAAAATGTGCAAATAGATTTGTTTCTCCCACATTGGTAGAATGGTATCTAGATGCTCTACTGGACTCGAGGGCAGTGGGAGACTGTGTGTGTGTGTGTGTTTGTGTGTGTGTGTGTGTACGTCTGTGCGTGTGTGTGTATGTGTGTGTGTGTTTGCGGGGGAAAAGACATTGGTATAAAGGATGAAATTGAATGGATTAGCATTGGCCGTTCTGCTTTTGATTGCCTCTGACTGAAAATTTTAGAAAGCCACCAGGGGCCCCTCAGATGTTATGATATGGTCAATTCAGGCCCCTGTGCGTTTTGCGACGGGTCCCTGTTCTAGAAATTGAATTGATATTTTGTAAACTTCATTTACGGATAATGTGATCTGACAGGGACAAATGCACAGCTGAATTGTTTTCAAACCGACTCCAAATGAAACTTATTATAGGGTAAATGTGGATTCCTTTGTCTTCCCCTCTTCCCCTCCTGCATTGCCCCCAGTCCCTTTATACCCTGAATATGTATCCATTTTCAGGGTAATTGAATTGATACTGTCATGTGTGGGTCAAACAAAATCACGCAGCAGGGCGAATAGTCCAGGTGATTGAATTGGAGAGGGGAGAAAAAATGTCCTTCTGTGCGAGCCCACTAGGTCACAGTGCCATCATAAGATAGACACACCTCACTGTTTTCTGATTACACAGACCGCCCCAATTGTCTTTCCAATAATCTCCGTCTGATATAATGCAGACTTTTCCAATTCCACAGGCTCCAGCCAGACCTCAGATGTGTTACATATTAATTTCCTTCCCTGGAAAATTTGCTCAGCTTTAGTTCAAATTCAGTTAGCTGGATTGATGAAAGTGGCAAAAGGATACGACGTTTACTGATTCTCCCTTTTCACCTTTGATTAGCTCCACTTGTGAATTATTCCTTTGCTGTCACTGTGCTATTAAGCTGCCTGGAGGCCCGGACCACAGTTCCACAGAGGGAAAATAAGGTGGGCCAGCCATTGCAACCTGCTGAACATTGCTCTCTCTACACTTGCCCTCGGGCTAGGCAAAACATACAGGGGGAAAAGAGCTGTTTCATACCAAAACGAATGTGTGTGGTGGAGTAATGTCAAGACGATAACACAGAGACACCTGATGAATTCTGTTATAATGCAGATATGTGCTGGGCTGGCCTTGGGGGAAACACAATGTCAACTGACACATGTTGGGCCTCCCGAGTGGCGCAGTGGTCTAAGACACTGTGCTTGAGGTGTCACAACAGACACCCCTGTTTAAAACCAGGCTGTATCACAACCCGCCGTGATTGGAAGTCCCATACGGCGGCACACAATTGGCCCAGCATCGTCCGGGTTTGGCCGGTGTAGGCCGTCATCGTAAATAAGAATCTGACTTGCCTAGTTAAGTAAAGAATATGTTTAAATAAAAAAACAAGGTTTGGGAGTAACTACTTACATATAATCTGAATACAAAAAAAGTATAACCAGTTATGTTACCAGATATAATATTGTAATCAGATTACAGATATATTTGAAAAACTAGATTGGATTACTTTTAAATTCAAAAGGATGTTTGCAAAAAAATACATTATGACACATTTCTGTTTTCTCACAGACATTCAATTGATCATTGAATAAAGTCACAAGTTTCAGTTTGTTCCACCTAAGCGAGTCTGACCACAAGTCAGAGACAACTATGATGACACACCCAGGGTTGGGTAGTTTACTTTCGAAATGTAATCTGTTACGTTTACTAATTACCCAGTAACTCAGTAATGTATTGTGATTACTTTCCCCTTAGAATTAGAAGACAAAATGTAATATTACCAATTGAACAACATCTATTGCTGTAACGGCTGTCGTCTAAATGAGACCAAGGTGCAGCGAAGGGTGTGTTCATCATGAAAGGATTTAATGATCGAATGAACACTATACAAAAGAAACCAAAAAAAAAGACTAGCAACAGTTCTGTCAGGAACACACTAAACAGAAAACAATCACCCACAAACCCCAAAGGAAAAACAGGCTGCCTATGTATGACTCCCAATCAGCAACAACGAACTACAGCTGTTCCTGATTGAGAGCAACACACGGCTAAACCAAAGAAACAAACCAACATAGAAAAATAAACATAGAACGCCCACCCATGTAACACCCTTGCCTAACCAAAATAGAGAACTAAAAACCCCTCTCTATGGCCAGGGCGTTACAGTACCCCCCCCCCCCCAAAGGTGCGGACTCCGCCCGCAAAACCTGACACTAAAGGGGAGGGTCCGGGTGGGCCTTCCTATGGCGGCGGCTCTGGTGCGGGCCGTGGACCCCGCCCCACCTTCGGCTTAGCCCACTTAGGTGGCGCCCCTGGCTGCGCCGGAGGACTGGCGGGTGACCCCGGCTGCACCTGGCTGGCGGCCGACTCTGGCTGCGCCCGCTGGCGGGTGTCTCTGGCTGTGCCCGGCTGGCGGGCGTCTCTGGCTGCGCCCGGCTGGCGGGCAACTCCGGACAGGTGGGCGACTCTGGTGGCTCCGGACAGGCGGGCGACTCTGGCTGCTCCGGACAGGCGGGCGACTCTGGCGGCTCCGGACAGGCGGGCGACTCTGGCGGCTCCGGACAGGCGGGCGACTCTGGCGGCTCCGGACAGGCAGGCGACTCTGGCGGCTCCGGACTGGCGGGCGGCTCTGGCCCAGGATTCACCAGGCTGGGGAGACATGCAGGAGGCCTGGCTCTGGGCGCAGGCACTGGACTCACCAGGCTGGGGAGACCCACAGGAGGCCTGGTCCTGGGAGGAGGCACAGGATAGATAAGGCTGGAGAGACCCACTGGAGGCCTGGTCCGAGGAGGAGGCACAGGATAAACCGGGCTGTGGGGGAGCACTGGAGTTCTGGTACGTAGGCTTGCCACCCATACTCCAGGCTGAATGCCCACTTTTGCCCGGCACGGGCGGAGCGCAGGCATAGGCCGAACTGAGCCCTCCCAGTGCCCCGGAGACACAGTGCGCAGCACCGGTGCAGGATAGCCTGGACCGAGACAGCGCACCGGAGACCAGATGCGCTGAGCTGGAACACTCCGACCTGGCTCGATGCCCACTCTCGCATGGCACTTGCGGGGGGCTGGCCTATAGCGCACCGGGCTATGAACGCACACTGGAGACACCGTGTGCTTCACAGCATAACACGGTGCCTGACCAGTACCACGCTGCTTCCGGTAAGCACGGGGAGTTGGCCCAGAATTCCATCCTGGCTCTCCCACACTCCCCGTGTGCCCCCCCCAAATTTTTTTTGGGGGGGCTGCCTCTCGTGCCTGTTGCACTCCCTTGCCTCATACCAGCGCCTCTCCGCTCTCGCTGCCTCGATCTCCCACTGCGGGCGGTGATACTCCCCAGCTTGAGCCCATGGTCCTTTACCGTCCAGTATCTCCTCCCATGTCCACGAGTCCATACTGCCCCTCTCCTGGTGCTTCTCCTTCCTCCGCTGCTTGGTCCGTTTTTGGTGGGTGATTCTGTAATGGCTGTCGTCTAAATGAGACCAAGGTGCAGCGGAGGGTGTGTTCATCATGAAAGGATTTAATGATCGAATGAACACTATACAAAAAATCACCCACAAACCCCAAAGGAATAACAGGCTGCCTATGTATGACTCCCAATCAGCAACAACGAACTACAGCTGTTCCTGATTGAGAGCCACACACGGCCAAACCAAACAAACAAACCAACATAGAAAAATAAACATAGAACACCCACCCATATAACACCCTGGCCTAAGCAAAATAGAGAACTAAAAACCCTTCTCTATGGCCAGGGTATTACAATTGCAGGATAAATCAATGTTAAAGTTTACATACTTGGCCATAAATGGATGTTGCATTTTACTTTATGGGTTGGTTATGTAGGCTTCTTCTAACCCATTGTTTTCTACTACAGATAATATGATTAGGCTATATCTTTACATTCAAAATAAAATTCTGGCAGATTTCCAGTCATTCCAATTAATGTAACACCCCTTGATCTTCAAGAACAAGACTTGGAAATATTGAAATATAGATTAGCCAAATTGTTTTACCTAGGCATAACCTAAAAACAAAGGACTTATTAGCTGACTACCATGGAGTGGAGTTTAGTCAGCTAAGAACTTATTAGCCTGTGTTGTTTATTTAGTTATCATGGAGGACTGATTGTGTTCATTGCTTCAAGTTGAAAATGAATGCCAGAAGCTGCATTTTTGTTGGTGAGACTGATATCTTGCACCATCGGAAGACTGTAGCATACACAAGCCTATTCCTGCTCTTTTCCCGTGATCCAATAAACACATTTGGTGTATCATCATAGCGGTTTCTGACTTGTGGTCAGACTCGCTCAGGCGAAGCAAACTTAAACTTGCGCCTTTTTCAATGCTGATTTGAATGTTATATTACATTTTTTTATTTAAGCTTTATTAAACTCGGCAAGTCAGCTAAGAACAAATTCTTATTTACAATGACAGGGAACAGTGGGTTAACTGCCTTGTTCAGGGGCAAAATGACAGATTTTTACCTTGTCAATTAACCTCTATGGGCAAGGTGGGACATCACCGTCCCACTCTATTCAACAGCCAGTGGAATAGCGTGGCGCGAAATACAAAACCTCAAAAATACAATAATTTCTATTTTTCAAACATACGACTATTTTACACCATTTTAAAGACAAGACTCTCGTTAACCTCTCTAGGGTAGGGGGCAGTATTTGCACGGCCGGATAAAAAAACGTACCCGATTTTAATCTGGTTATTACTACTGCCCAGAAACTGTCCAATTTCAAAAAGGCTTTTACAGAGAAAGCAAAACATTAGATTATGTCAGGAGAGTACATAGCCACAAATAATCACACAGCCATTTTCCAAGCAAGCATATATGTCACATAAACCCAAAACACAGCTAAATGAAGCACTAACCTTTGATGATCTTCATCAGATGACACTCCTAGGACATTATGTTATACAATACATGCATGTTTGTTCAATCAAGTTCATATTTATATCCAAAACCAGATTTTTACATTGGCATGTGATGTTCAGAACTAGCTATCCCACCCAAAACTTCTGGTAAATTTACTAAATTACTCATCATAAACGTTGACAAAATACATAACAATTATTTTAAGAATTATAGATACAGAACTCCTTTATGAAATCGCTATGTCAGGTTTTAAAATAGCTTTTCGGCAAAAGCACATTTTGCAATATTCTGAGTACATAGCTCAGCCATCACGGCTAGCTATTTTGACACGCGCCAACTTCGGGGCAAACTAATCTCAGAATTAGTATTAGAAAGATTGTATTACCTTTGCTGATCTTCGTCAGAATGCACTCCCAGGACTGCTACTTCCACAAGAAATGTTGTTTTTGTTCCAAATAATCCATAGTTATGTCCAAATACCTCAGTTTTGTTCGTGCGTTCAGGTCACTATCCAAAGGGTAACGCGCGAGCGCATTTCGAGACCAAAAAATTCAAAATCTTCCTTTACCGTACTTAGAAGCATGTCAAACGCTGTTTAAAATACATTTTTTATGGTATTTTTCTCGTAAAATAGCGATAATATTCCAACCCGGACAATGGTGTTTTCATTCAAAGAGGAAAAGAAAAAACAGCATGGTCGCGGGACCGCGCATATCCCATCTCTTAGTCACCAGGCAGACCACTGATAAACTGAGCTACCATACTCTGCCCAGAGACAGGAGACGCCTCAATCCGCTTTCTGAAGGCTTTAAGAGAGCCAATGGAAGCCTTAGAAAGTGCTACGTAACCCCAAAGATACTGTAGTTTCGAAAGGGACGAGAAAGAAGAACTACAAATTCGCAGACAGGCCACTTCCTGCTTGGAATCTTCTCAGGTTTTGCCTGCCATATGGGTTCTGTTATACTCACAGACACCATTCAAACAGTTTTAGAAACTTCAGCGTGTTTTCTATCCAAATCTACTAATACTATGCATATTCTCGTTTCTGGACAAGAGTAGTAACCAGTTTAAATCGGGTACGTTTTTTTATCTGGCCGTGAAAATACTGCCCCCTAGCCCATACTGGTTAAGGGATTAAATCCAGCAACCTTTCGGTTACTGGCCCAATGCTCTAGCCGCCCCAGGTAGTCATTGAGAAAACAGAAAGGTGTCAACAACAAAAAAATCACTAACATCCTTTCTGAATTTAAAAGTAATCTTAGAAGTAATCAACTTTTTCAAAAGTATCTGTAATCTGATTACAATATTTAGCTGGTAATGGATTACAGTTAGTTTTTTGTAATCAGTTACACATTGACGTATGTTTTTTGTCTTCTTCTAATGCCTCTTACTGGAAATTAATACAAATGTAACTGAAAGTAATCCGTTTCCGAGTTTGGGTAATCCAAAAGTGACAGGTAACGAGTAACTGTAACGGATTACAATAACAAAGTAACCTACCCAACCCTGGACATAAACCACTTATTAGGTGGGATGTTAAACTCGTCCTGTACAATACAAAAATGTCCATACAGCCAAACAACAGAAAAACAGAACTGTATGATCTTGTATTTACACAATAGGTCTTTGTTAGGCAATTAAGCTTGTGTTTACTCACTATCTCATGTGAAATTATTTTGTATGGACATTTAGAGGACATGTAATCGCTAAGGTCATAAACACTAACTTCTGTCTGCAGGACATGACTTGAATTCTGCAATAAAAATAATCTCCGATGGCAACCTGCCAAGCCAGCTTGATGTTGGTCGCTTACACTTTGTCATAAAATACAAATTGCTTATTGAACATGACCCTATATGGAGATAAGAGGTAGAGAGCACCAAGCATAAAGGAGCAGCTATCACGTGTCATTTGGAAATGTGATGGGAGGTGGTGAGTACTTGGTGCAAGTGTCTGAGAAATCTATGTACCCCATATTCATATTTATGTCCACAGAGACTGTCCAAGAATTTAAGGTGAACCCATTGCCATTTTGCCCTGCTGTATCATCAACAACATCCCTTAATTCATTCTCAGTATGTTCTTCACCCAATTCATGGTGTCACTGCAATCAGTGCGATGTGAATATGGCAGGTGTGCATTTGACCATTTAACAGTGAAGGGAGAGACCCTGGCGGCATTGCAGACAGACAGGCAGCCAGGATGACTGTCATCCATTCAGTGACATAGACACAGCAGCACCACCAACCTTTACATTATAGGAAGCTAAAGACATTTGACTGATAATGCACAAAATGGTGTATTACCTGCAGTAGAGGTGTGTGTGTAAAATCACTGAGTAAGCCAAGCCAAGCCAGTAAAAAAGCAATATTACAACCTGTTGTGATATTGGCGTTGTTTGCTGTCACGCCCTGACCGGGTGAACTCGGGTGTTTTGGGTCAGGGTGGTTTATGTTGGGTGGTTTTCCTGTGTTTGTTTTCTGTTTTGCGTTGGAGCCTTGTGTTGGCTCTATTGGGGAGTATTTCTATGTTGGTTTCTGTCTTCCCAATCAGAGACAGCTGTCGCTAGTTGTCTCTGATTGGGATCTCATTTAAGTTCATTTTCCCCCACGCTGTTCGTGGGGAATTGTATTTGCATTGCTATTCGTAGCCTGTGAAGCTGTTCGTTCATGGTATCGTTTATTGTTTTGCTGGTTCACCGTTCTAATAAAAATGATGATGAACCAAACCTCCGCTGCGCCTTGGTCCCTCTATAACGACGAACGTTACATTTGCTCTATCATCTATTCATTCATACTCCACCGTGATATACAATAAGGCTGTGACAACAAAAAGACAACAGTCACACAGTGGTGGAATAAATTAGACTACACATATTGTTTGATTCATCACAAAACCAGAGAGCAACATTTGTGTGAAGTTCACAAAGCAAAAATTGCATGTAACAAACAGTTATATCACCTGCAGCATGGTCAAGCAAGTTAATGTTTTCAACAGTTTACTAAATAAACAACTACTGATTTAGAACCATGGAGTTACCACTAGTCAGCACAAAGACAACAGGAGCACTGCTTCCGCCATTCCAGTACCATTTCAATTTAAACATTTAACCCTCTAGAGTCTAAGTGTCACGACTTCCGCCAAAGTCGGTCCCTCTCCTTGTTCGGGCGGCGTTCGGTGACCCTTCTAGCCATCGCCGATCCACTTTTCATTTTCCATTTGTTTTGTCTTTGTCTTACACAGCTGGTTTCAATCCCCCAATTACTTGTTAATTATTTAACCCTCTGTTCCCCCATGTTTGTTTGTGAGTAATTGTTTCTATGTAAGAAGGTCTGTTATGTGGGCTCACTTTATTGTGTCATATTTGTCTATTTTGAGTAAATTATGTTTATTTACTCATATCTGCTGTCCTGCATCTGACTCCTCTACACAAGCTACACACAGACCACATTACAGAATTACTCACCAAGAATGGAGTCAGCAGGAGCAGACGCCCTCCCTGTGGCGATAGAGGAGCGCGTCCAGCAGCACACGACCATATTGCAACATCTGGGCACCGCCATGGATTGAGTGCTGCAGACGATGGATCGTTGGGAGAGAGGAGGAGGTCGTCCAGCGCCTCCACCAGCCCTACTACAGCAGGCCCAACTGTCCACCCCTCCTTCACCCGGTCCCAGCGGAATTCGGCTCGTGCTCCCGGGGGAGTATGATGGGATGGCTGCTGGATGCCAGAGGTTCCTCCTCCGGCTTCAGCTCTACTTGGCGACCGTCCACCCGGCTCCTTCGGGACGTGAGAGCGTGGCCGCCCTCGTCTCCTGCCTCTCAGGCAAAGCCCTGGAGTGGGCCAACGCCGTATGGAGTGAAGGAGACACGGCGTTGGACCATTACGCAGAGTTCACCCGCCGCTTTCGGGCAGTTTTCGACCACCCGCCTGAGGGTCGAGCGGTGGGTGAACGTCTGTTCCATCTGAGGCAGGGGACGAGGAGTGCGCAGGATTTCGCTTTGGACTTCCGGACCCTGGCCGCCAGCGTGTGATGGAACGACAGGGCCCTGATCAATCACTACCGGTGCAGTCTGCACGAGGACGTCCGTCGGGAGTTGGCCTGACGAGACGCCACCCTCACGTTGAACCAGCTGGTGGACCTGTCCATCTGGCTGGACAACCTGCTGGCTACCCGCGGACGTCCGGATCAGGGCCTGTCAGTTCCAACCATTCCCTGCACCATCTGTGGCCGCAGAGGGCACACTGCTGGTCGGTGCTGGGGGGGTTCCTCAGGGAGTTGAGGCAGCAGGCAGGGCACTACCATGTCACCCCAGGTGAGTCAGCACCAGGCTCACCCAGAGCCCCCTGTTGCTCACATGATTGTGTTAATTAAATTTCCTGAGTTTTCCCCACATTCCGAGCATAATGCGCTCGTAGATTCAGGCGCAGCTGGGAATTTTATTGACCGCTCATTTGGTCATAGTTTAGGGATCCCCCTTGTTCCTGTAGATATGCCCTTCCCTGTGCATGCCCTAGATAGTCGACCATTAGGGTCAGGGCTGATTAGGGAGGCCACCGCTCCACTAAGTATGGTTACGCAGGAGGGTCACAAGGAGAGAATCAGTCTCTTCCTTATTGATTCTCCTGCGTTTCCCGTGGTGCTGGGACAGGCCTGGTTGGCCTGTCATGACCCCACTATTTCGTGGCAACAGAGGGCTCTCAAGGGGTGGTCACGAGAGTGCTCAGTGTGGGACTATCAAATCGGTGCGACCATGGTGGAAAGTCCAGACCAGTTCTCCACCGTGCGCATCCCCTCAGAATATGCCGATTTGGCTCTCGCCTTCTGTAAGAAGAAGGCGACTCAATTACCACCCCATCGACGGGGGGATTGCGCAATAAATCTCCTGGTAGACGCAGCACTTCCCAGGAGTCACGTGTATCCTCTGTCACAGGAGGAGACGGCGGCTATGGAAACATATGTCTCCGAATCCCTGGGGCAGGGATACATTCGGCCCTCCACTTCACCTGCCTCCTCGAGTTTATTTTTTGTGAAGAAGAAGGATGGAGGTCTGTGCCCGTGTATTGACTATCGGGGAATCAATCAGATCACAGTGAGGTACAGCTACCCACTGCCTCTCATTGCTAGTGCGATCGAGTCAATGCACAGGGCGCGCTTCTTCACAAAATTGGATCTCAGGAGGGCTTACAACCTGGTGCGTATCCGGGAGGGGGACGAGTGGAAGACGGCATTCAGTACCACCTCAGGGCACTATGAGTACCTCGTCATGCCGTATGGGTTGATGAATGCTCTGTCAGTCTTACAGGCCTTTGTTGACGAGATTTTCCGGGACCTGCACGTGCAGGGTGTAGTGGTGTATATCAACGACATTCTGATATACTCCGCTACATGCTCCGGACATGTGTCCCTGGTGAAACACCCTTTCTTCATCTGGACTGACCACCGCAATCTGGAGTACATCTGGGCAGCGGGGAGACTGAACCCTTGCCAGGCAAGGTGGGCCATGTTCTTTTCCCGTTTTGTTTTCACTCTGTCCTACAGACCAGGTTCCCAGAACGCTAAGGCAGACGCACTGTCCCGGATGTATGACACAGAGGAGCGGTCCATCGATCACACTCCCATACTTCCGGCCTCTTGCCTGGTGGCACCGGTAGTGTGGGAGCTAGACGCGGACATCGAGCGGGCATTACGCACAGAGCCCACTCCTCCTCAGTGTCCAGCTGGGTGCCTGTACATTCCGTCTGCTGTCCGCGACCATCTGATCTATTGGGCCCACATGTCACCCTGGTCATCCTGGCATCGGTCGGATTGTGCGTTGCCTTAGTGGGAAGTACTGATGGTCCACCTTGGCCAAGGACGTGAGGGTTTATGTTTCCTCCTGCTCGGTGTGTGCCCAGTGCAAGGCTCCCAGGCACCTGCCCAGAGGGAAGTTACAACCCCTACCCGTTCCACAATGGCCGTGGTCGCACCTGTCGGTGGACTTCCTGACGGATCTTCCTCACTCACAGGGCAACACCATGATCCTGGTCGTTGTGGATTGGTTTTCTAAGTCCTGCCGTCTCCTCCCTTTGCCCGGTCTCCCTACGGCCCTACAGACTGCGGAGACCCTGTTCACTCACGTCTTCTGGCACTACGGGGTGCCTGAGGCCATAGTCTCTGATCGGAGTCCCCAGTTCATGTCCAGGGTCTGGAGAGCGTTCATGGAACGTCTGGGGGTCTCGGTCAGCCTCACCTCAGGTTTTCCCCCCAGGGTAACGGGCAGGTGGAGAGAGTAAACCAGGATGTGGGTAGGTTTCTGCGGTCATATTGCCAGGACTGGCCGGGGGAGTGGGCGGCATTCGTCCCCTGGGCAGAGATGGCCCAAAACTCGCTCCGCCACTCCTCCACTAACCTCTCTCCCTTCCAGTGCGTACTGGGGTATCAGCCGGTTCTGGCACCTTGGCATCAGAGCCAGATCAAAGCTCCTGCAGTGGACCGCCACCGGGTCTGGCTCTCGACCCGAAACCTGCTCCTAAGCCTGCCCTGCCGGAAGCTGGATCCGTGGTTTGTGGGGCCATTCAAAGTCCTGAAGAGACTGAATGAGGTATGCTACAGGTTACAGCTTCCCCCAGATTACCGTATTAATCCCTCGTTCCATGTGTCTCTCCTCAGGCCGGTGGTGGCTGGTCCACTCCAGGAGTCTGAGGTGCGGAAGGTTCCTCTGCCCCCTCTGGACATCGAGGGGGCCCCGGCGTATGCTGTTCAAGCCATCCTGGACTCGAAGCGTCGGGCGAGGGGCCTTCAGTACCTCGTGGAGTGGGAGGGGTATGGTCCCGGAGGAGAAATGCTGGGTGCCGGTGGAGGACGTCTTGGACCCTTCGTTGCTGCGGGATTTCCACCGTCTCCACCCGGATCGCCCTGCTCCTCATCCTCCGGGTCGTCCCCAAGGTCGGTGTCGGTGCTGCTGGAGCCGCACGTCAAGGGGGGGTACTGTCACAACTTCCGCCGAAGTTGGTCCCCCTCCTTGTTCGGGCGGCGTTCGGCAGTCGACGTCATCGGCCTTCTAGCCATCGCCAATCCACTTTTAATTTTCCATTTGTTTTCTCTTTGACTTACACACCTGGTTTCAATCCCCCAATTACTTGTTCATTATCCCTCTGTTCCCCCATGTTTGTTTGTGAGTAATTGTTTGTATGTTAGACGGTCCGTTATGTGAGTTCGCTTTATTGTATCATATTTGTCTATTTTGAGTAAATCACATTTATTTACTCATATCTGCTGTCCTGCGTCTGACTTCTCTACACAAGCTACACACAGACCACATTACACTAAGCCCTGTCTGAGGGGGGAGAGGGGGATGGGTTCTAAGCTAACATATGGAATTGTTTTAAGATGGTCATACCAAGGATCAATTAGCCAATTGATTTAGAATTTTAAGACCCCTTAAAAATATACATAAAAATTGGATGAAACATTGAATTTTGCGTTACTGCTATTAGCCAATAGAAACACATTGAATAACAGATTCACTACACGGAACAAGACAGTTTCCCCAAAAAATATAAAGGAAGTTTGCTCTGAAGTGTCTGTCCTATATCTGAGAGATATAAGACAGATCAAGAAACTCTTTTAATTGTTACATCTATTTATCCCCTTATTTTCGGCACTAAACTGTCTACATATATACTGTACATCCATACATTTTTTAAACTGGTACCAGAGGCCTTCATATGAGGCTTGTGGGGCTTGTGGGCGTCCTAGAGCAAAATGGAGAACACCACGGTGTTTGGAAGAGTCTCAGATATCCACAGATGGGTCATAGTGTGTAGACCGTTCAGACTCTACAGTCAGAAGTTGTCATAAGAGGCTGTACCGGCTTCAGACAAGTCTTGTGAGGCTTGTGGGCATCCTAGAACAAACCATTCGGATGCTGCAAACATTTTCGTGAGATGACCAATCCTCGTGATGTCTCATGGTCTGACAAACACTGCTCTTGCTCTGCCACCTTTCGACGCAGATGCGGAAGGGTGATAACGGCAGATGCGGTGGATTGAGATGCAGCCCATGCAAAAGACACAGATGGATTTTGATGGGGATTTTTTTATTATGTTAATTAGATTTCTGCAGGGCCGCGGAAAGTGTAGGCCAAGAGGTTAAACATGATCAAATCAACAAGGCTTAGTTAATTACATTGAAAATAAACTTAATGATACCAAAAGCAATTTAGTCTAATCCATGTTACTAAATATCATGTGGCTGTCCATGGTACTGATTTCTGTGTTTGTGTGTATGTGTGTACAAGTAAAACAAAACATGTTGACTCACCCTACTTGTAGACTAGTTGAATGCCAATGCCATCCTCCTCTCTTTCATGTTGGCAAAACGGTCTATGGCTCTGTTATACAGTACACTTTAAGTTTTGTTGTCATAGGCTACCTAGCTAAAATGCTTGCTAACCTAACTTCCTGGCATGGGCAACAATAAACAAGCTAAGTTAGCTAGCTAGCTAGTTAACGTGAGCCTACTAGGCTACATCTAGGCTACATATTGAACTTCAATAGTCCCAGGCCAGTCACACAACATATTAATTCATGGTTAGATCAGAATCACTGTCATAATCAGAGATTATGTACAGAGTACAGAGCATGTACAGAGAATTAAGTCAAAACCACAAGTCCAAATCACTATCTCCATCCATGGCTTAGGAAAGGGACGATTTAGAAAGCTAGTCTGGCTTCCATTGGCATCCATAAATACACGCCACTGATTACCAGCAAATATTTAAGGCTCCAGCTAAGTGGACTGTTAGTGGATTTGGCTTGGATCATCGTGATAGACTTGGGCTCTCGAGGACACTCAGAGACAAAAGTTGATGGGGGCAATTCCAATTAAGGTGGGTGAATCCATTAGGACTAGGGCGAGCTGATTAGAAGTAACCACACAGACACTATTGAAACTATCAATGATACGTCTTTATTTGCTCTCTATTACATTGAATAGTAGGATCTATTAACAGATAAAAGGACTTGGTCAGTTTATTTCTCAGATATAACAACGAGATTGTTTGGTTCTGTAGCTATTATTGATTTATCCTATATTCCTAGTGCTCACTATCAGTTTATTGAAAAGGGCAACTTCTCAATTAACCTGCTTGGTAGAACAATTATTAAATGTATGAATAAAACAGAGAAGCATATTTTACAAACATGTCTTATGGTTGTTATAGATGTACTGTACTTGCTGACTTTTATCTAACTGTCTGTGGTCAATCACTATCCTTCTTAAAACCGAACATCAATTAATAATTTTCTAACCTTTACTCCTTTTATGAAATCACTGAAGTTGCTGCTCTGTGATTGGGAATGGTGCCCTTAGGATAAATCTATACTTGCTTAATGTTCTGTTCTGTTCTGTTATGTTCTGATGCAAGCAAGAACAACTTTTACATTGCATTCAACCCCTGCAGCTAAATTAATGTACAGTACATTCTTTTCATATAGCCCCAAAAGTGCAATGTCAACAAACATGGGAGCAGATAACACTGTGTAAAATAGAAAGCCATATAAAATACTAATTTGGTAATTTAGACAACAGATCGAGTTAGGAGATACAGGAGTTAGGAATAGATACAGACACCAAGTAGCCCTGCTGATTTTTTTCCATGCAATGAAATGCCAGCCAAATGTAGTAAGCTCCCTCCCCTCTGCAACTGAATGCGTTCCATTACTATGGTGTGGATGGCTAGGACAGGATTAATATGAGGCGGTGTGGGCTGTTATTATTGCTGGAGATCAGGATGCAACGCTCAGTACGTACACAGGGAGATAAAGTTAAGGATACACACCGATACAGAGCTCCCCAAGGCCTGATGGCCTATCATTTCTGCCTCATAACTTCAGAATTATTGTCCTGAAAAGGAATGTGCTCTTCAGATAATTAAAAAATTCACAGACCAGATCCAATTTGAGATTATTCTATAATATTATGACGTATGTGTGTGTGAGGGAGAGAGGGTAACAAAAGAGTGTGTGAGTGTACCTGTGTGAGTGTATGTGCACCTGTGCTTGGACGTGTGTGTGTGTGTGTGTGTGTGTGTGTGTGTGTGTGTGTGTGTGTGTGTGTGTGTGTGTGTGTGTGTGTGTGTGTGTGTGTGTGTGTGTGTGTGTGTGTGTGTCTCAAGAGGTGACCTGGCATGGAGTAAACGCTAAAGTGCCAAAACAAACATTAAGAGAAATGATGATCACAATGGAACAAAGACTACCACTCCCAGGTGGTGCTTAGGGCAATAGGCAATAGGTTGAGAGAGTTCCCTCAGGCATATCCTTATCAACTTCCTCACTACAACTTTACACACAAAATGTTGTGTGCCTTTAACAAAGAATCAATTAAAATAGCCTTCTATATCATTATCAATCAATAGACAGCCAATGCTTTGCAGCCAATATTCCCAAATGTCTACGATACCACACTGGAAACTCCCACAAAAACCTTATGTACAGTATAGTAATACCACTTTAAAATTGTGAAATATGATTTCAAATGAAGTCCATTTCTTCTCTCTGTGATCTTCTCAAGCGAGCGTCAAGTATCCCAGAGCAGCAAGCAGCTGCATGTTTTTTTCTCTGGTTCCAGATGCAGAAGTAGAGCAGAGAGAGAAATGACTCCTTATCCTGCTCCTGCTCCGTGGCTCAGTGCCAGCCACTGATGGTACCACTTTAACCCCCCCCCACCCCAAAAAAGAGAGCGCAAAAAAGCCACAGAGAGAAATTTGATTCCTTTTTCCATTTATACAACTGTGATAGCAAGTAAAAAGACAAAACATTATTTGAAGATAGAAGATACAGGGCCCATGATAAGGGTAGGTGGCGGGCCATGGTGGAGCTATGACTATTTCATCTTCCATGGTAACTTAAACACCAGACAAAGGCCTTCACACTCCATGGCCTACTGCTGGCTTGCCGAGATTGACTGGGATTGCAATAATTCATAGAGTTTGGGTTTCGTTCTAGCCGAGGTGAGGAATCGCATTATGCTCTGATGTGATGCTCATTGTGGCCAGCCTGGGAGACTCTCTCTCAGCTCTGTGTCTGTGTCTGTGTGTGTGTGTGTGTGTGTGTGTGTGTGTGTGTGTGTGTGTGTGTGTGTGTGTGTGTGTGTGTGTGTGTGTGTGTGTGTGTGTGTGTGTGTGTGTGTGTGTGTGTGTGTGTGTGTGTGTGTGCGTGCGGCTGGTCAGTCTGTTCTAGGGGAGAGAGAGCGAGGGAGGGAACGAACTGGAGAGAGCGGCGGCTGCATTACATAACTCTATTTCTGGACATCCATTACCCTTCCCTCAGGGCCTCTGGCCCGCTGACATTATGAATGTATTTAGATACAGGGGGCCACTCGCTCCTTAGACTGCGTGACATTAGGAAAGCATGTTAAATTCACAGGCCTGGGGTGAGAACTATCACCGTCCTTGACCTGAAGTTAAATATTCTAGTTGCTCAGGGATGGACAGGCTGGTGGTCTAGGAGGATAAAATATGAAACGCTTTGGTTAGACAGATAGGCACAGTTACCTACAGTATGTGACTTAAAACAGTGGACCGATGATGAAGCTCCTCATAACAAGTATCTTCCTGATCTAAATTGCATCAACTACATTGCCTTCACTCAGGGAAATCTTTAAACATCCTAAACCTTTTTCTCCTGAACTGTTTTGAACCAAGGTCTAGAAGGCCATTGATGATGACACCTGCCTAAACAATTTGGATGACAGCTAGGCCCTGAGACTCGCTTTCTCGACCACCATGCATGCGCAAAGCCATCCCCCATCCCCCATTCTCATCATTAGCCATTTTCCATTGGATACTGCTACAAAATAAGTAGCCTTTACAGCCTTTATTATACTGTAATTTAGGCAACTGTGCATGAAGAATCTTCAGATAACGCTCAGAGCTGATGCAGAACCAAGTTTTTGAATCATAGCCGTCTGCAGGGTGCTTAATTCACACACCACACTAAAGAATTGGAGGGTTTCATTAAAAAGGAAGTCACTCAGCAAGACAAATACTTTCAAAGTGAAGGGAGGGGAAAACATCAACAAAATGCACCAAAATATGCTGGTCTGAGTGTGTGGGGGGAACAATTGTGTTTTATTTCCAAATTGGATGTTTTGCTAGTTATCATTAGAGCATAACAAGGAGGTAGAAAATTGCATAAAACACGAGATTCAGTCTTTGTTGCATCTTTCTATGTTTATGTCTATGTTTACATACACGTAGGATGGAGTCATTAAAACTCGTTTTTCAACCACTCCACAAATTTCTTGTTAACAAACTATAGTTTTGGCAAGTCGGTTAGGACATCTACTTTGTGCATGACACAAGTAATTTTTCCAACAATTGTTTACGTACAGATTATTTCACTTATCATTCACTGTATCACAATTCCAGTGGGTCAGAAGTTTACATACACTAAGTTGACTGTGCCTTTAAACAGCTTGGAAAACTCCAGAAAATTATGCCATAGCTTCTGACAGGCTAATTGACGTCATTTGAGTCAATTGGAGCTGTACCTGTGGATGTATTTCAAGGCCTAACTTCAAACTCAGTGCCTCTTTGCTTGACATCATGGGAAAATCAAAATAAATCAGCCCAGACCTCAGAAAAAATATTGTAGACCTCCACAAGTCTGGTTCATCCTTGGGAGCAATTTCCAAACACCTGAAGGTACCATGTTCATCTGTACAATCAATAGTACACAAGTATAAACACCATGGGAGCACGCAGCTGTCATACCGCTCAGGAAGAAGACGCGTTCTGTCTCCTAGAGATGAATGTACTTTGGTGTGAAAAGTGCAAATCAATCCCAGAACAACAGCAAAGGACCTTGTGAAGATGCTGGAGGAAACAGAAATAAAAGTATCTATATCCACAGTAAAACGAGTCCTATATCGACATAACCTGAAAGGCCGCTCAGCAAGGAAGAAGCCGCTGCTCCAAAACCACCATAAAAAAGCCAGACTACGGTTTGCAACTGCACATGTGGACAAAGATCATACATTTTGGAGAAATGTCCTCTGGTCTGATGAAACAAATATTGAACTGTTTGGCCATAATGACCATTGTTATGTTTGGAGGAAAAAGGGGGAGGCTTGCAGAACACCATCCCAACCGTGAAGCACGGGGGTGGCAGCATCATGTTGTGTTGGTGCTTTGCTGCAGGAGGGACTGGTGCACTTCACAAAATAGATGGCATCATGAGTGGATATATTGAAGAAACATCTCAAGACATCAGTCAGGAAGTTAAAGCTTGGTCGCAAATGGGTCTTCCAAATGGACAATGACCCCAAGCATACTTCCAAACTTGTTGCAAAATGGCTTAAGGACAACAAAGTCGAGGTATTGGAGTGGCCATCACAAAGCCCTGACCTCAATCCTATAGAAAATTTGTGGGCAGAACTGAAAAAGTGTGTGTGAACCAGGAGGCCTACAAACCTGACTCAGTTACACCAGCTCTGTCAGGAGGAATGGGCCAAAATGCATCCAACTTATTGTGGGAAGCTTGTGGAAGGCTACCCGAAACGTTTGACTGAAGTTAAACAATTTAAAAGGCAATGCTACCAAATACTAATTGAGTGTATGTAAACTTCTGACCCACTGGGAATGTGATGAAAGAAATAAAAGCTGCAATAAATCATTCTCTGCTATTATTCTGACATTTCACATTCTTAAAATACAGTGGTGATCCTAACTGACCTAAGAAAGAACATTTTTACTAGGAATAAATGTCAGGAATTGTGAAAAGATTTGTTTAAATCTATTTGGTTAAAGTGTATGTAAACTTCCAACTTCAACAGTAAATATTTTCATACTGGCCCCCTGTGGGAATCTAACCCACTACCCTTGCATTGCACGTGCTATGCTCTACCAACTGAGCCACACAGGACCCTTGAGCAGCAGAGGACCTCTTAAGATTCAAAAGTAAAAGTACAAGTATAAACAATTTCAAATTCCTTAAATTAAGCAAACCAGAAGACACAATGTTCTTCTTTATTGTTTTATGGATTGTCAGGGGCACATTCCAACACTCAGACAGAATTTACAAATGAAGCACTTGTGTTTAGTGAGTCTGCCAGATCAGAAGCAGTAGGGATGACCAGGGTTGTTTTCTTGATAAGTGTGTGAATTGGATCATTTTCCTGTCCTGCTAAGTATATTTGGGGTTCAGGGAAAATGTTTGGAGTAAAAAGGTCATTATTTTCTTATCAAATGTATTTCGAGTAAAAGTAAAAGTTAAATCGTAAAGTAAAGTACAGATACCCCAAAAAACTATTTAAAGGAAAACTCCACCCAACTCTTGGTATTTGTTCCAAAATGCATCATACAGGGATGATTTCTGTATTTTGAAAGTTACATATCGTTAAAATTTGATTGCTGACAAGGAAAACATTTTGGTATATGTCAACAAGCACATACCATAATATAGTTTTGGGGTGGAATTTTCCATTAAGTAGTGCTTTACAGTATTTTTACTTAAGTACTTTACACCACTGGGAAAATGTTACAATATTCTGTAAGAAATCATTTAAAATATTTAATTGTTAACATGGCATCTAGATTGTATTTCCATACTAATTCAAATTGCAGGTGGCTTTCACAGCACTTTGCATGTTTTGTTATCTTTTTCTTAATACAAAAAATGATACTCTGCTCTCAACATGTGAACATGAGATAGATATTATGAATAGCGTTTCTGGTCTGAATAAACTGCCACTTACAGACACGATCTGAGCCTTATTGTGACCACTCTACATCTGTAAGAGTCATTCATTCACAGGAGCACTCCACTTTCAAAAAGCCCTCCTGCATTACATACATCAGACAGTGGAGATAGCATCAGTTATAGGGCTCGTTCATGATGTGCTGCCTTTCGGCAACGTAGCTACGTAGCTTGAATAGCCTCTCTCCACTACCGTTTTTTAAACACAGTAAAACAGCACTTGAAAGAAATATATATTTTTGGAAGATAAACTCAATTTCTGGCAAATATTCATTGAAATGATATAATAACTGACATGGAAAGGGGTAGACCGAGGGTAGAAAAAATAACTAGATACATTTGGTATTTTCAAGTTCCTTTGTGGTCTGGTCTTTTATAGCGAGAGGAATTTAAACACCCAGAGAGACAGAGTTAAAGTGAATGCCAAAAACCCTCTAAGCTTATACGTCTAAAAAGAAATTCAATTAAATGGGATTTTAGCCTTCTGAATGAGCCAGAGTCTTCTATCCACTGATAAGGGCTCCACCAAGCTGAAACCACCTTTATGCCGGTGAAATATCTGCTGCCTCTAAACATGTAATCCTTGCTCAAAGCACAATATGGATGGCTGAAATATCAATGCACCCTGGAACCAATTTTAACACATCAAATCAACGGAAGAGGTTAGAGTTGAAGATGGACTTCCTGGGGCTTAGTCAGGAGGGCAACACATAATTTGTCGTCCCACTCTGAAAAAGCCCAGTGAATCTCTCACAAAGGCTCCCATCCCACTCGTCTCAGATACCCACTCCTTATTGTTGCCTCTGGGTGGCAGAGATTCCATTTCTCTTTTCATTTCAAAGAGATTAAGTACCTGCTTTACTGTAACTACTACAGATCATGTATCTATGAGTCTCTTATGAGTTCCGCAAGGGTGAAAAATGGTGGCCATTGAAGCTTTGCAGGTCAGAATAAAAATGTAAGCGTGTACTTTAGGTATCCGACATAAGCCTGTATTCACACTAGTACGCTGTACTCACACTAGTAGTCTGATTATCATTCTGGATTTAGAGGAAGGATCATTTAGATTTTAAAAAGCATGTGGTTAGTTTCAAACTATCATAAATCACTCAACTTACAGTAATCAACAATAATGTGCAAAAGACCAGTGGTAAGTGCACGTTCTGTAAACGCTGTTTACGCACCATTTTTTATTTTGTGCGGGCATTTACCACCTTTTGCAGTGAAATGCATTGAAAGTATATTGAGCGTTAAAGAGATCAGCATTTAGTCTCAAAAACCCGACGCTAGGCAACAACAGTGACTAGGGTCTGGTTTCAATGATGGACTCTTTTGTCTTAGAGGAACTACATCACTGTCTAGTTCAGTAGTTTATCCGCTTTAACAAAATACAAAATATTAGCTAGCAAAATGGAGTTCACGTAGGTTATTTTTAATGAAGGGATTTCACAAGTGACGAGTTGGCACCAACTACCTCAACTAAAACCACGTGCAAAGGCTTTGCCTGCAAACTTTGGTTTTGAATCCTGATGTTCTGGCATGTCTGCCTCTTGATTTTGCTTTATTGACGTACAGTAGGCAGTGATGTGGTTCCTCTATGCCAAAAGAACTGTCACGGCTGTCGAAAGGAGCAGACCAAAGTGCAGCATGGTTATAGTTCCACATTTTATTAAATCCGTGAAACTTTGCAAAACATAAATAACTGAATTGACAAAAACAACAAACTGTGACGCAGAGAGAAACAAACACTACTCAAAATATAATAACCCACAAAGAAAACCCCCTACTTAAATATGATCTCCAATCAGAGGTAACGAGGACCAGCTGCCTCCAATTGGAGATCAACCCAAACAACCCCAACATAGAAATAGAAAAACTAGAACTTAAACATAGAAATAGAAAACATAGAAAAACACAAAACACCCCCTGTCACGCCCTGACCTACTCTACTATAGAAAATGACATCTTACTAGGGTCAGGACGTGACAAGAACCCATAATTGAAAGCAGATCTTAGTCCAGCGTTTCCCAATCCCGGTCTTCGGGACCCAAAGGGTGGCACATTTTTGTTTTTGCCCTAACACTATGAAGCAGATTCAAATGATCAAAGTTTGATGATTATTTGAATCAGTTGTGTAGTGCTATGGCTAAAACCAAAATGTGCACCCCTTGGGGTCCCGAGGACAGAGTTTGGGAAACCCTGCCCTAGTCATTGTGTTGCCTTGGTATCAGGTTTTCGAGACTAATCAGTGTCACCTATTACTTTCACCGCTAGATCACTGCACAAGACCAATGTTTAAGATACTATAAAAACAACTCTTTTGATGGTTGACTTTCACATTACAGGATTATCAAAATATATATATTTAATCAAAATGAAAGTTGTATATTATTGACATACAAGTTTGAGAGTTTGGCAGTATTTGATTAACATTGCAATAACCTACAGACAGTCACATGAATTTAGTCTGAAAGACAAAAATGAAATCTAAAAGGGACTATAATTGCTTCAATAAAGGAGTTTATCAACAGTGTCCCTTTAACAGAGTAATACAACTTAAAGGCTATTGTAAAATGGGATCTGTATGATAATGTCCAAGACTGTTAATATAAGAACCACAGCAGATCAGCTACTGTATGATAAAATGGAGAATTAAAAAGAATGTTTGGGGCTCTATTTTAACAAACCTAACACAATGGTAAATCTTAGTGCTGGTGGTAGGGCTATAGCTCTGGGGGCATGTCAGAAATATTTGGGCTATTTTCACTGCGGGAATTATGAGAGCAAAAGCTACCGGTGGCGCGAAAGGGCTGGGTTTTAATGAATAAATCAATTATAGGTGTGATGAGGGCTTGGTCACGCACTGGCTAATCAACACGTTTCATGGCTTAATATTGTATGCCATTGTCTCAACTTCTGTAGCTTATTGGCGGTCTTAGCATTGTCATGAACTTCAATTCGGCTGTGGGCATGGAATATTCTCTTCCTCGTCCATTGAAGATTGATACAGTTATTTAAAAGTATTGGCTACTGTAATGAGTAATAGCAACAGTAAAAAAAAAAATCACTTCTCAAATAAAAAATACTAGGCTCCCGTAAATTGTATTGTATGTGTGAGGCATGTTCTCAATAAGAAAGATTTAGCCTAGGCCTACCGTTGATATGGCATTATAGGACTGAATATTTTGAATATGTTTGGAGTGTGTCTTTGGTAACAGGACAAGAGGCACTGTTTGGAAATGGGAATGGATACAAGCCGAATGGAGTAGCCTATGAACTGCAGGTAGGCCAATGTGAGTTGTGAATCATGCAAAAGCATGATGGCAAAAGCCTCACGATTATACCATTTAGAAACCTTTTATGGATAGGCTACTTGGCTAATGCATGGCCAGGGTAGGAAAGACACCAGACACATTGCTGTTGAACCATCATTTGTTATAGTAGGGTATGGGTAGCCTATATGGGCTTGTTTTTTAATCAAATGAAATGGAAAACAAGCAATTGTTACAGGAAAATAACTTCAATGTTTCTAAATATGAATGTCACCGGATCATCTCATCTCCCATTCCGCAATGGGCATATAGTCTACATGGAGGAGTTTTTACACACATCTAAAATAATAATAGGAGCTAGCAAAAATGATGTACAATAGCCTATATAGATAAAAAGGGGTTGCTCCCAAACTTAATATTTTAGTAAAGCTTTATTGATTCATATTTATTTCAAAGCATTCTCACGAGTCTAAGCCTTTATGATATTCTTGACTATTTGTCGACTGAATAGGGCAGGACAAAAATAATCAGCCTTCATTAAGAGTAGGGGAGGCTATGCTTGGTTTTTCAATCAAATGAAACAAAACTTAAAAAACATGAGTTATTTATGTTTCTAAATACGATGTTAACAGGCACAAAAAGCATGTATTTTGTGCTATGTGTACATAGGCACTGTGCGTCATGGCCGGATAGGCTGCGCTTATGCTGTTGCCACTAAAACCAGTTTTTGCTTGGTCACAAATCTCCCCAGCAGGGCTGCCTGAAATTGGCATTTCAGCGCACGTTTTTAAGGACACACTTCTGATATTGCCACCCCTCCCACACAAGCAAGCTCATATAAAACAGGTACATTTACCAATCCTGGGTCTGAAAATAGAAGAATGCTGGCTTTAGCAGGTCGAAATTACAAATGAGCGTGCGTTTGACAATTGCGCTGACATAACGGCAGCAGAAAATAGATCCCTTGGACTCTAATCCGTTCAACAAACATTTTACTTAAATCCGTTTCAGATCAGAGTGAAGTAAACAAAACCAAACCCCTCCCTTGCAGCCACAATGGAGAACCACTTTGTAGACCCCTAAATTATCCCTTCCACATGAGTAACTGAATGTCTAAGATTAGGATTAATTCATTAATTAATTACAGGCAGACACACAATGAGCAGCCATTAATGGTTCTAAGCTGTTGGTGGGATGATTGGCTACATAAATGTTCAAGCCTACATATATGAGTCAACTGGTGCGTTCTCAAATTATTAATTAAATTACTTGCTCCATTATGTACTTTAGGGCCATCAATTTGCATTGTTGAGTGTTACTTCACCTTTTCAGCAGCATCCAGATTAAAGTGCCTATTTGAAATCAATTTCTCTAATAATGATCTTAATGAGCTCATCAATTAAGCCTGCCATAATGGGATGTTACTGTGTGGTTTCAGATATTACCTTAACTCTGCCACTAATTTCCATGCATCATCTATCAAAAATGATTGGCTAATATGGTTTAACTTCTGCTCAGGGTGATAGGGAGCTCAGAGGGGCTGTGCTTAGAGAAAGTCAGAATCTTGAGCCGAGAGAAACCAGAGGGAATAACATTGACAATGAAGTGCTCCCTCATGACTGCAGTGTACGTGTGTGTGCGGGTGAGTGTCTGTTTTCTTGTGCGTGTGCTTGTGTTCTCTCATGAGTGTGCATGCGCATATGTTTGTCAGGGTGGTTTTGACTGGAGGAGGCAGGGTTACAGGCACCCTATTTGAAACTGTTATGGAAATTAGTTTGATAATGGATTTCAACGTTAGTCAACGTTATGTACATTATTCGCTCTCTTTCAGGGACGTTTATGAGCTTTATCTCAAAGTGCTGTACAGAAACCCAGCCTAAAACCCCAAACGGCAAGCAATGCATGTGAAAGAAGCACGGTGGCTAGAAAAAACTCCTTAGGAAAAACTCCCTAGAATGGCCAAAACCTAAGAAGAAACCTAGAGAGGAACCAGGCTATGAGGGGTGGCCAGTCCTCTTCTGGCTGTGCCGGGTGGATATTATAACAGAACATGGTCAAGATGTTAAAATGTTCATAAATGACCAGCATGGTCAAATAATAATAATCATCGTAGTTGTCGAGGGTGCACATCCGGTGAACAGGTCAGGGTTCCATAGCCGCAGGCAGAACAGTTGAAACTGGAGCAGCAGCACGGCCAGGTGGACTGGGGACAGCAAGGAGTCATCATGCCAGGTAGTCCTGAGGCATGGTCCTAGGGCTCAGGTCCTCCGAGAGAAAGAAAGAAAGAGAGAAAGAGAGAATTAGAGAGAGCATATTTAAATTCACACAGGACACCGGATAAGACAAGAGAAATACTCCAGATGTAACAGACTGACCCTAGCCCCCCGACACATAAACTACTGCAGCATAAATACTGGAGGCTGAGACAGGAGGGATCAGAAGACACTGTGGCCCCATCCGATGATACCCCCGGACAGGGCCAAACAGGCAGGATATAACCCCACCCACTTTGCCAAAGCACAGCCCCCACACCACTAGAGGGATGTGTCCAACCACCAACTTACCATCCTAAGACAAGGCCGAGTATAGCCCACAAAGATCTCCGCCACGGCACAACCCAAGGGGGGGGGGGGCGCCAACCCAGACAGGAAGACCACGTCAGTGACTCAACCCACTCAAGTGACGCACCCCTCCTATGGACGGCATGGAAGAACACCAGTAAGCCAGTGACTCAGCCCCTGTATTAGGGTTAGAGGCAGAGAATCCCAGTGGAGAGAGGGGAACCGGCAAGGCAGAGACAGCAAGGGCGGTTCGTTGCTCCAGCCTTTCCGTTCACCTTCACACTCCTGGGCCAGACTACACTTAATCATAGGACCTACTGAAGAGATAAGTCTTCAGTAAAGACTTAAAGGTTGAGACTGAGTCTGCGTCTCTCACATGGGTAGGCAGACCATTCCATAAAAATTGAGCTCTATAGGAGAAAGCCCTACCTCCAGCCGTTTGCTTAGAAATTCTAGGGACAATTAGGAGGCCTGCGTCTTGTGACCGTAGCGTACGTGTAGGTATGTACGGCAGGACCAAATCGACAGTGTTTACCATTCCTGCTCCTGGTACATCAATGATTACACATTGTAACTATGCAATAGACTAGAAACATAAAGGCTGATTTGTAATTCATATATACAGAATAAAAACAGTACATCCTGCCCACGAGCGTGCTGAATGACACGTGGAAGAGAGCGAGGAACGAGATGGGATTAACAATCCAGGCTATTTGCTCTGAGACGGTATAATAATGTCATGAAAAGCAGGGAGCAGGTTTCGAATACTCAACATTCTAGCCCGAAGTCCAGCACACTATCGACTGTGCCCAAATGTATTAATTGGGGTTGGGGCCTATTGTGGCTAAAAACACTATCAATTGAAGTTAGAAGCAAAAGCCTACAACTATTTTAGCATCGTTTCACACTGCTCTGAGACAAGCATGGGGAATCTGAGACAAGCCTACTCCTTCCTCCCCGTCGGGGATTTGAATCCCGGGCTCTCGTCCGCACGACACAGGGATTCATTAGCTAAATAGCCCAGTACTGTACTGCCGACCATCACATTGTACAGCACCATATTTTCCGTTCTATCCTAACAGAAACCCAGAGGGTTTGACATTTTTCATGGAATAGGAACACCATAATATTAATAAAATTAATTAAGCAAGTACCAGTCAAAAGTTTGGACACACCTACTCATTCCAGGATTTTTCTATATTTTTACTATTTTATACATTATAGAATAATAGTGAAGACATCACAACTGTAGCAGGTATAGCCCATCATGCAAATGTTTCCTATTAGCAGGACAATAGACTTTTTATAACCCAGCTACTGTTGTGAAAATCCCTCAACTTGCAATGTATTCGATGCTTAAGTACTTCAACTGACCTCATAACAGCAGACCAAGTGTAACCACGCCAGCCCAGGACCTCCACATCCGGCTTCTTCACCTGCAGGATCGTCTGAGACAAGCCACCAGCTCATGAAAGTGAGTTGTTTTTCTGTCTGTAAGAAAGCCCAAGTGGGTGGGCCTATACCCTTCCAGGCCCACCAATGGCTGCGCACCTGCCCAATCATGTGAAATCCATAGATTATGGCCTAATTCATTTATTTCAATTGACTGATTTCCTTCTATGAACTGTAACTCAGTAAAATCTTTTAAATTGTTGCATGCTGCGTTTATATGTTTGTTCAGTATAATTATAAATATGGTATAAAAATGTATTTCCACCTAGCTGATCATTGTCTTCAACCGGCTCTGATTGGGAAGTAATGAAACAGGCAGGGAGAATGAGCTCCTCTGTGGTGGTCGGCGAACCCTCAACCTTCTGGCACATAGCTCTGCATGTCATTGAATGTGCTACATAAAGCGAAGTAGATATTCACGTTTATAAACACAGGGTCACTACAGTTAGTTATTTGTGGTTGCAAACATTACTTTGAGTTAATTCTATGAGGGGGAGGGTGTTCAATTTAATTTACAGTATAATGGGAGGGTGATGACACCTTGAGTTGGACCCTCAAATATTACAAGGAAAGCAGAGATTCAGACATTCATGACATTTAGACATTCATGTTTTGGGGAGCTGGATAAGTTAAAATATCCTAGATTGTAAGCTTCAGGATAGGAAATTTGAGCAATCCTAGATCTTCTAGAATATGTGACCCAACCAACAGACTTAGATTGAGTTGAGTCGGTGGGAATAGTGAGTGCACTGTGGAGTTAAGCATGGAGGAGGGAGGAGAGGAGGCAGGCTGTACATCAGTGGGGCCGTAATGAAATGCAAAAATCACCCAGACTAACAATTGGAGGCCTGTGTAGCAGCTTAGCCTGTTGGTCCAAGGCTATTCGTCATAATCAGCGGCACTTTTCTCATTAGTAAAAAGCCATTACCATTCAACTTTATCAGCCAGACACTGTTATCGCCCCGCCGCAAAGCAATCCCAGCATGCCATGGCAGGGACGGACGGACGGCAGGCGTACGTACCAGTGCTTTAATAAACCAACCAATCCAGAACTCGGTGGTCAGGTGTCACTTAACTCAGAGTTAGTCACCTAGAGCACCCCAACTCCACCCCCACCCCACTCGTTAACTTATGCACTGCCAGGAGTACTTACCATGTGCACTAATCCTAATATATGCCTCCAACTAGGCCCTATTTTCCCCTGTAATCCTCCATGTTAGGTGCACAGCGTGGGAGCTGTGGGAGTCCAGTATGTGGCCTTTGTTATGCCTGTCAAGAAGACCTTTTGTCTTTTTGAGTGTGATGCAGGAAAATTACCTAATGTTCACACTGTGATCAGATCAGACACCATCTAATCAGTAATATGCCTTATTCATTTGACTGGACTAACGGTGAGATTTTGTCATTGTGTTTATGTTTGTAGTAGCTCTGCAAGTAACCTGAATTTTACAAAGACACTAGAGATATTAACAAACATTTCATAAAAAGACCAAGCATGTGTAGCCGTTTCAGAAAGAAGGAAAAAGTCCAAGCATATAAGATGTCATTCCTAAAATAAAAGCCTTGTATTTAGTCCAGGAAACACAAGGCTGCAGCCAGTTTAGGCTGTTCTTGCCATTTGTCTCAGGGTTCTTTTCCAAGATGAAGGTCACTGTACTAAACTTCCCACCACTTCCAGAGGTGGCACAACCATATCACTTCTGAGCATAAAATTAGATTAGATGAGTGGGGGTAGGGTAAATGTCTGTTGGGGGGGTGGGGGGGGGGGGTTATAGAAGCATGGTGAACAGGCAGTAGCTCTCATTCACCTCATTCATCACTTTATTTCCTAAGCACCAACAGCCTTCCAAAAAGGTAAATACATGACTGTCCATTAGCTGGATGCCTTAGAGCCAGCCTAACAGCCTAGCACAATGGGAGAGAGGCAGAAGTTTGTGCTTCGCGCCACACTATATTACACCTTAGTTATGACACATTCAGCCATGCACTTGAATGAGCAAAGGTCATTACGTGCAGTGTGTCGGCACGTAATTAATACTGTTTGTGTTAACATTTCAGAAGCTGCAGTCCTGAGTGAGTTGATCACAGGAGCTACAGGCCTGAAATGGCTCTGTGCTTTACGAATGGCTCTCTCCTTCCCCTCTTAATATGTATTTTACGAGTGAGAAGCTTTGCATTATGCAAATCGTTGGATGGAAACAGGTGACATTTCTAAAGTGAACACGAGCGACGGCCTGGCCTGGTCTGGGACGCTGATTTAGACATTAGTATCTGTCAGCGCAAGTGCCCAAGCCTTGATCTGCATAGCAAAATCTTTAAGGTGGACTCCAAGGAATGAGTTTGTGCCTGTGCCTGTGAATGTGTGTATGCATGTGTGTGTATACGCTTGCATGTGTGCAGTGAAAATTATTCAATTTCAAACCGTGTTATTTTTCCAGATTTTCTGATTTGATATGTGTAAGTCAGCATATATCAAAACAACAAAAATCAACAAATCATAGCTAATTCTAATAGTATTGACCTAATATGTATAGCAGAGGAAGGCGAAGGTGGGTGTCAGAATAATCATTGGCATTAAAGTATATGACATAAGCATAAGGAGAGGTATTGACACAAGGTATAACATGGACCTGCTGCCCCTATTTATCTGATAAAGCTATTGAATGCACTCATTCTTAATATTTGTCTCTTTTGCAAACAGACAGACATTTTCTAATAGTTTTCACCTATTTTGGGATATTTTTCTAGCGTAAAAAATAAAGCCACTTGTGCAATTGAAGAATATTAGAGTGGAAATGCATAAAGAAGAGCCACAAAGGTACTGGTGTTATTTTATAGTTGCCTGTGAGGGACGCATAGTGGAATTCAGTTTGAAAGTCCAGATGGTGTGCATGGTTCCACCTTAAATGAGAAGCATCAGCCCCAAGGCCCGCTGCCCCAGGCTAATGTTTGCTTCCTATAAAGAACAAATCAACACCCAACTTGACTCATCTTATCATGCAGTCAAAACTGATGATCAAAAAAGTCATAAAGATCCCATTTAATCTTTTGCCTATCTGTCATGCTGATGTCTTTATCCTCTTTGTGCAGTGGTAATATCAGCCCATTATGAAGGCAAAATGGATCTGGCGTGCATACAAGGTGAATGAAGTGCTCAGTATGATGTGACAGCGTGCTCAGTGAAAGTGGTAATCTGCAAGGAATAAAAAATATCTCAATTATTCTATAACAGTAATGTGGGAGAGCAGCTCCGAGGACACACATCTGCTTTCAAATGTGACATGCACTGATAAAACATAGTTTCCAATTTACACTCTCCCTGCTTGACTAATCTCCAACAGCACTTATAACCTCTGATCACTTCATCAGTAGTGAGAAAGGGACGGAGGGAGGGTGAGGGTGATAGAAAGAGAGCGAGAAAAGAAAGAGGGGAGGGAAAAATACAGCTAAAGAAAGAGAAAGAGGTTCAATTGGGATCCAAATGAGTGGAAGACTATCTAAAATTTAAATTGCATTTGTAAATGAACCAGGATCCTTTATAGTCAGAGAATAAGTCATTTTATCTGGTGGATGCAAAACACAAAAGGGCAGGATCCCTCTGAGGCTGGCTATAGAACACAACATAGCAGGATTGGCTGGGAGAGTTGCTGCTGACATGGCTGATCGACTCTGTCCCTATTAGAGAGGGGGAGTATGTATGCACAGGCCTTTTTATTATTTTGTCTCATCTCCAGCTATTCATATAAATGCTTTACTCTTACCTTACACCACGCACAATGTGGAAATAAAACCAGAGAGGCTCAGAAACACTGTAATGGAAGAGCAAATATATTCATAATAATGTCAGGTAAGAAAGGTTAGGGTTCCGGTTCCGGTGGCATGCATTGAAACGCGTGGCTATCTTGTGGCTTTCATTGGCAAAATTACTATGAATTAACATATTTTCAAATAACATTAAGGTGTGGAACGTTTACTGTATTACAAGGAACAATAGCAGGTTTATTTCGCTCCAGTAGTTGGTATATTCTGTCCATTCACAATTTACCTGTGGGAACATGGCGGCTCTCAACAACCGACAACAGAACGAGTTGGCCACTACGATCTGAGAGACTGTTCTTGAGGAAATTCCATCTGCCCAATACTTGCAATCTTGTACCCTGCTCACTTCTAAAGTGGATAGCTACTCAACTGAAGTGGAAAGTTTGGATACAGCGGCCAATGTGACAGAGGTGCGACTCCATGACCTGGAAACAGCACAAACTAAGCTTGAAGAGGAAATCAATTTCCCCAAAAATCACTTGAAAATGATTCCCGTAAATTCAATGTGTGGGTCACAGGACTTGAAACTGGTGTGGAAGCGGGCAACCCTACTTCCTTCAAGAGCAATCTTTTCTATGAACTGTTTGGGCAGGAGAAGATGCGTCCCATGCTGTTGATAAATATTGCGCACCGTACAGGTCCTCTCTGGAATGGATCTCGGTGTATGATTGTACGAATCAAATGGCAAATTGTTCATCTCACAGCGGAATTGGGGGTCTGACCTATGCGGAGAAGAGGATCAGCATGTACCCAGACCTGAATGCCAAACTGCTGAAACAGGGCGACTTACAACGATGTGAGATCCCAGCTACGCAAGCTAAACCTGAGATGCGCCTTTATCCACCTGGAAAAACGAATCTTGACATTCCAGAATACAACGCACATCTTTTCTACTGCCAATGAATGGAGGAGGGGGAGGGAAGGGGGTAATGGTTCATGGGGGGAGGGGGGAGGGGGCCCTGCTTTTTTTTTCACATCCATGGGCTTATTAACACTATTCAATGTTCCACTGGTCTTGATATCCTAGCAAGAAACCATATTGTTATAGTAATGTTCCAAGAAAACACACATACTCCAAAAGGATGCACATAGAAAAGAGAACCATTTGTACAAACTGGCTGCCTTTTCATCAGACCCTAACAAAACTAAAGGTGTAATGATAATGACACATAAACTCAAAATCAACATCTTTGGTAAAGGCGAAGATCAAGAAGGCAGAATCCCTTTCCTTAAATATATCCATAATGGAATGAAAATTTCCTTTATTAACGTGCATGCTCCAAATGATCCTATGATCCTATTTTTTTGGATTATCTGAACAGCATATTGTTAGAATTAACTGAATTACATCTGGTTATTGGGACAGAAATGAATCCCATTTTGGACATGCAAGACAAGTCTAATAAAACCAACTACAATCCACATGCAACCAGGGCTCTCCAGCATATACTCTCTGATTACAACCTCATTGATGCCTGGCGGGCACATAATCCTAAAGCAAAAGAGTACACTTTGTACTGCATCTGGGTTGAATACATCACAATTAAAGAAGATATCAGAATAGGAAATGTTGTTAAGTGCATTAGAGCATTCTCAAAACTATTTTCAGACCTGGTAGCTATTACTCTTTCCAAAGTCAAGACAGAAGTTAATTTATTGATAAGACAGAGAGCAGAACTTGCCACCCATCGAGTTCGACTCAACCATTACTTCCATGGTAGTCATCACAGTCGTATACTGGCCAACAAGCTATGCAGCAATGATCAATTAGCTGATGTAGCGACTCGGGGATACTGGCCTTCCAGGCAGAGTTCCTCTGTCCAGTGGCTGTGTTCTTTTGCCCATGTTAATCTTTTTTTTTTATTGGCTAATCTGGGATATGGCTTTTTTTTTTGCAACTCTGCCTAGAAGGCCAGCATCCCGGAGTCGCCTCTGCGCTGTTGACATTGAGACTGGTGTTTTGCAGGTACTATTTAATGAAGCTGCCAGTTGAGGACTTGTGAGGCTTCTGTTTTTCAAACTAGACACTCTAATGTACTTGTCCTCTTGCTCGGTTGTGCGCCGGGGCCTCCCACTACTCTTTCTATTCTGGTTAGAGACAGTTTGCGCTGTTCTGTGAAAGGAGTAGTACACAGAGTTGTACGAGATCTTCAGTTTCTTGGCAATTTCTCGCATGGAATAGCCTTCATTTCTCAGAATAATAATAGACTGACAAGTTTCAGAAGAAAGTGCTTTGTTTCTAGACATTTTGAGCCTGTAATCAAACCCACAAATTTTGATGCTCCAGACACTCAACTAGTCTAAAGTAGGCCAGTTTTATTGCTTCTTTAATCAGAACAACAATTTTCAGCTGTGGTAACATCATTTCAAAAGGGTTTTCAATTAGCCTTTTAAAATGACAAACTTGGATTAGCTAACACAATGCGCCATTGGAACACAGGAGCGATGGTTGCTGATAATGGGCCTCTTTATGTCTATGTACATATTCCATAAAAATCTGTCGTTTCCAGCTACATTAGTCATTTACAACATTAACAATATCTACGCTGTATTTCTGATTAATTTGATGTTATTTTAATGGACAAAAACAATGTGCTTTTCTTTCAAAAACAAGGACATTCCTCAGTGACCACAAACTTTTGAACGGTAGTGTATCTACAGTTGAAGTCAGAAATGTACATACATTTAGGTTGGAGTCATTAAAACTCATTTTTAAACCACTCCACAAATTTCTTGATAACAAACTATAGTTTTGGCAGTGTCGGTTAGGACATCTACTTTGTGCATGACACAAGTAATTTTTACAACAATTGATTACATAAGAGATTATTTAACTTATACCTCACCCTATCACAATTCCAGTGGGTCAGAAGTTTACATACACTAAGTTGACTGTGCCTTTAAACAGCTTGGAAAATTCCAGAAAATTATGTCACGGCTTTAGAAGCTTCTGATAGGCTAATTGACATTATTTGAGTCAATTGGAGGTGTACCCGTGGATGTATTTCAAGGCCTACCTTCAAACTCAGTGCCTCTTTGCTTGACATCATGGGAAAATCAAAAGACCTCAGAAAAACATTTGTAGACCTCCACAAGTCTGGTTCATCCTTGGAAGCAATTTCCAAATGCCTGAAGGTACCACGTTCATCTGTACAAACAATAGTACGCAAGTATAAACACCATGGGAGCACGCAGCCATCATACTGCTCAGGAAGGAGACACTGTCTTCTAGAGATGAACGTATGTTGGTGCGAAAAGTGCAAATCAATCCCAGAACAACAGCAAAGGACCTTGTGAAGATGCTGGAGGAAACACGTCTATTTATATCCACAGTATAACGAGTCCTATATCGACATAACCTGAAAGGCCGCTCAGCAAGAAAGAAGCCACTGCTCCAAAACCACCATAAAAAAGCCAGACTACGGTTTGCAGCTGCACATTTGGACAAAGATCAAACTTTTTGGAGAAATGTCCTCTGGTCTGATGAAACAAAAATAGAACTGTTTGGCCATAATGACCATCATTATGTTTGGAGGAAAAAGGGGGATGCTTGCAAGCCGAAGAATACCATCCCAACCGTGAAGCACGGGGGTGGCTGCATCATGTTGTGGGGGTGCTTTGCTGCAGGAGGGACTGGTGCACTTCAAAAAATAGATGGCATCATGAGGAAGTAAAATGATGTGGATATATTGAAACAACATCTCAAGACATCAGTCAGGAAGTTAAAGCTTGGTCACAAATGGGTCTTCCAAGTGGACAATGTCCCCAAGCATACTTCCAAAGTTGTGGCAAAATGGCTTAAGGACAACAAAGTCAAGGTATTGGAGTGGCCATCACAAAGCCCTGACCTCAATCCTATAGAAAATTTGTGGGCAGAACTGAAAAAGTGTGTGCGAGCAAGGAGGCCTACAAACCTGACTCAGTTACACCAACTCTGTCACAAGGAATGGGACAAAATTCACCCAACTTATTTTGGGAAGCTTGTGGAAGGCTACCCAAAATGTTTGAACCAAGTTAAACAATTTAAAAGGCAATGCTACCAAATACTAATTGAGTGTATGTAAACTTCTGACCCACTGGAATGTGATGAAAGAAATAAAAGCTGAAATACATAATTCTCTATATTATTATTCTGACATTTCACATTCCTAAATAAAGTGTTGATCCTAAGTGACCTAAGACAGGGATTTTTTTATAGGATTAAATGTCAGGAATTGTGAAAAGCTGAGTTTAAATGAATTTGGCTAAGGTGTATGTAAACTTCCGACTTCAACCGTAGGTGTCAAAACCAGCCATAAAATAATGCAATATACTGTTTGTCACAACAGTTGTAAATATATAGGTCATGGCAATGTTATGACAATATTATGACAGGTTATGACAAGTTATGTAATCTGTTATGACATGATTATGACCGTGTCATAATGCGTTATGATACTGGGTGTCACACTGGGTGTTACCAAATTAACAATCTTACAAAGAGAGAAAGACTTATCAGGACTATCCGTACCAACCGTACCAAACTTTTCCAGGCTCTATCATTTCGTGCCATCCTAAATTGGACTACATGTTGACTTCAATTCTTCCCACAGTTGTGTCAAGTTGGCTGGATGTCCTTTGGGTGGTGGACCATTCTTTCTAAACACAGGAAACTGCTGAGCATGAAAAACCCTGCAGCGGTGCAGATCTTGACACACTCACTACCTATTACCATACCCCATTCAAAGGCACTTCAATCTTTTGTCTTTGGTGTCTCAATTGTCTCATGGTTTAAAAATCCTTTAACCTGTCTCTTCCCTTTCATCTACACTGATTGATGTGGATTTAACAGTTGACATCAATAATGGCTCACAGCTTTCACCTGGATTCATGTCAAGGTAATTTAGGTAATATGTACATGTAGGTAGAGCAATGCAAATAATCTGGGTAGCCATTTGATTAGATGTTCAGGAGTCTTATGGTTTGGGGGTAGAAGCTGTTTAGAAGCCTCTTGGACCTAGACTTAGCGCTCCGGTACCGCTTGCCAGGCGATAGCAGAGAGAACAGTCTCGGCCCTCCATGGACAATTCCTTCGACCTCATGGCTTGGTCTTTGCTTTGACATGCACTGTCAGCGGTGGGATCTTGTAAAGACAGGTGTGTGCCTTTCCAAATCATGTCCAATCAATTGAATTTACCACAGGTGAACTCCAATCAAGTTGTAGAAACATCTCAAGGATGATCAATGGAAACAGGATGCACCTTAGCTCAATTTAGTTTTTAGCAAAGGGTCTGAATACTTATTTAAATAAGCTATTTCTGTTTTTTTTGTACAAATCATTATTGTCATTATGGGGTATTGTGTGTAGATTAATCATTTTTATTTTATCCATTGTAGAATAAGTCTGTAACGTAACAAAATGTGGAAAAAGTCAAGGGGTCTGAATACTTTCCGAATGCACGGTATATATACACACCAAACAAAATATGAACGCAACATGTAAAGTGTTGGTCCCATGTTTCATGAGCTAAAAAAAAAAAAATTGCCAGAAATGTTTCATATGCACAAAAAGCTTCTTTCTCTCAAATGTTGTGCACAAATGTGTTTACATCCCTGTTAGTGAGCGTTTCTTCTTTGCCAACATAGTCCTCGTGGTGGGTGTGGCATATCAAAAAGCTGATTAAACATCATGATCGTTACACAGGTGTACCTTGTGCTGGGGACAATAGCTGAGGGGTATTTCTGTCTGTAGTAAAGCACTTTTGTGGGGGAAAAACTCATTCTGAGTTGGCCTGGCTCCTCAGTGGGTGGGCCTGGCTCCCAAGTGGTTGGGCCTATGCCCTCCAAGGCCCACCCACGGCTGCACCCCTGCCCAGTCATGTGAAATCCATAACTTAGAGCCTAAATAAAATGATTTCCTTATATAAACTGTAACTCAATAAAATCTTTGAAATTGTAATATTTTTGTTCAGTATATATTGTTTTTATGTACAGTACCAGTCAAAAGTTTGGACACACCTACTCCTTCAAGGGTTTTTCTTTATCTTTACTGTTTTCAACATTGTAGAATAATCGTGAAGACATCAAAACTATGAAATAACACATATGGAATCATGTAGTAACCAAAAAATTGTTAAACACATAAAAATATATTTGATATTTGAGATTCTCCAAATAGCCAGCCTTTGCCTTGATGACAGCTTTGCACACTCTTGGCATTCTCTCAACCAGCTTCAACTGGAATGTTTTTCCAACAGTCTTGAAGGAGTTCCCACATATGCTGAGTACTTGTTGGCTGCTCTTCCTTCAATCTGTGATCCAACTCATACCAAACCATCTCAATTGAGTTGAGGTCGGGGGATTGTAGAGGCCAGGTCATCTGATGCAGCACTCCATCACTCTCCTTCTTGGTCAAATAGCCCTTACACATCCTGGAGGTGTTTTTGGTCATTGTCCTGTTGAAAAACAAATGACAGTCCCACTAAGCGCAAACCAGATGGGATGGCGTATCGCTGCAGAATGCTGTGGTAGCCATGCTAGTTAAGTGTGCCTTGAATTCTAAATAAATTACAGATGGTGTCACCAGCAAAGCACCCCCAGACATCACACCTCCTTCTCAACCAGAGATCATCCGTTCACCTACTCTGCGTCTCACAAAGACATGGCAGTTGGAACCAAAAATCTTAAATTTGAAGTCAGACCAAACAACAGATTTCCACCGGTCTAATGTCCATTACTCGTGTTTCTTGCCCCAAGCAAGTCTCTTCTTATTATTGGTATCCTTTAGTAGTGGTTTCTTTGCAGCAAATTGACCATGAAGGCCTGATTCACGCAGTCTCCTCTGAACAGTTGATGTTGAGATGTGTCTGTTGAACTTTGTGAAGCATTTATTTGGGCTGCAATTTCTGAGGCTGGTAATTCTAATGAACTTATCCTCTGCAGCATCGGCAACTCTGGGTCTTCCTTTCCTGTGGCTGTCCTCATGAGAGCCAGTTTCATCATAACTATCAGGAATCAAGGTAAGACCCAGATGCAGACACGTCGAATTGACAATGGTTTAATATTTCAACAGGGGCAGGCAATAGACAGGTGAAGGCAGGCATGACTGATCCATCAGACTTGGACCAGTTCCGCAATGCCGTCTACTCCCAAGGAGCCACCATTGGAAGACACGAGGAGTTACTTCAAGGTCTTATGGAAGGATCCCACCTCGCCTCTGAGGAATCCCGGAAGTTCCCGGCATCTACGTTCCTTAGAGAATCCGAGGTTACCCGAGTTCCCCCGAGAGTCTCCGAGGTGTGCCGACTCGCTTCTTCCGTAGCCGATGCAACTCTGCAGAGCTAGGCTGTCTCTACCCGAACGTTTACGCAGACTTAACACCAAGAGTTGTCTATATTGTGGGACTACCGGTCATTACGTGTCTAGCTGTCCATTAAATGATCAGGCTCATCAGTAGGTATGAGTACTCTGGTGGGCCATACAAAGTATTTTCCTTCTCCCCTTACTTTCACCCCTCTCCATGCCATCCTGCTGTGGGGCGATTCGTGTTCATCTACCTCGACTACATCCTCGTTTTTTCCTGCTCAGCTCAAGAACACGTTCTACACGTTCAACAGGTTCTCCAGCCGCTCCTGGAGAACCAGCTGTTTGTCAAAGCAGAGAAATGCGAGTTCCATCACTCCACCATCTCCTTCCTTGGATACATCATCACTGCTGTTAATGTGTAGATGGATCCCGGAAAGGTGAGAGCGTTGGTGGATTGGCCCCAACCCACGTCCAGAGTACAGCTGCAACACATCAATTTCTATTGTCATTTTATACGGGGTTACAGCACCCTGGCTTCCCCCCTTTCAGCACTCACCACTCCCAAGGTCCCATTCATATGGTCCCCAGCTGCTGACCGGGTGTTCCTGGAATGTAAGCACCGCTTCACCACAGATCCATATTAATTGATCCGGACCTGTCCCGTCTGTTCGTGGTGGAGGTAGACGCTTTGGGTGACAGAGTGGGGGCTGTCCTGTCCCAGCATTCCACTCTGGACCTTAAGTAGTATCCCTGCACCTTCTCCCATCGTCTTAACGCCACGGAGAGGAATTATGATGTGGGGAATCGAGAACTACCAGTGGTGAAGATGGCATTGGAGGAGTGGAGGCACTGGTTAAAGGGGGCGGAACATCCCTTCATTGTGTGGACGGATCACAAGAACCTGGAATATCTCTGCACTACCAAGCGTCTCAACTCCAGGCAAGCTTGATGGGCCCTGCTGTTCACCCGTCTCCTATCGCCCGAGGTCCACAGACAGTGCAGGCAGCGATGAACACAGAATATTAAGAATATTAAGCTGGATGTGCTTTCACGCCGCTATAGCACTGCTGCTACACCCTCGGATCCTGAAACCATCCTTCCTACCTCGTGTCTGGCGGCTACACTCATCTGGGGAATAGAGAACCATGTCCGTGAGCTGCAGCGTTCCCAGCCAGACCCCGAGGGGGGGGGGGGGCCCTGCTATCTGGATATTTTTCCAAGATGCAGCCTGCTTCCCGGTCCTGGAATGGGCTCATTCCTCCAGGCTTGCCTGCCGCCCAGTCTCACATCAGACCCTAGCCTTTGTGCAACAACGCTTTTGGTGGACCACCATGGTCCCTGACATCTCTGTGTTCATCGCTGCCTGCACTGTCTATGCGTAGAATAAGACTCCTCCGCATGCTCTGGCTGGCCTCCTTCAACCTTTTCCTGTCCCTCACCGTCCCTGGTCACATAAATCCCTGGACTTCGTCACTGGTCTCCTTCCGTCTGATGTTAACATTACTATGATCACAGGTTTTCCAAAGCCGCCCATTTCATTCTCCTCCCCAAGCTACTATCTGCCAAGGAGACGGCCCAGCTCATGGTGCAGCACATCTTCCAGATCCATGGATTTCCGGTGGACATGGTCTCTGACCGTGGTCCTCAGTTCTCGTCCCGCGCCGCCAAGCGTCTCAACTCCAGGCAAGCTTGATGGGCCCTGCTGTTCACCTGTCTCCCATCGCTCGGGGTCCAAGAGTGTTAAGCTGGATGTGCTTTCACACCGCTATAGCGCCGCTGCTACACCCTCAGATGCCAAGACCATCCTTCCTACCTAGTGTCTGGCGGCTACACTCCTCTGGGGAATAGCGAACCATGTCCGTGAGGCGTAGCGCTCTGGAAGGCGTTCTGCACACTCATTGGGTCATCGGCCAGCCTGTCCTCTGGGTTTCATGCCCAGTCTAACGGCCAATCGGAGCGAACTAAATCAGGACTGGAGACGACTCTTCGTTGCCTTGTCTCCGCCAACCCCACCACCTGGAGCCAGCAACTCGTGTGGGTACAATACGCATTTGGAATGAGATGTTAGCCAAGCAGGTGTCAACATACTTTTGGTCAGGTAGTGTATATACACTGAGTGTACAAAACATTATGAACACAGTCTTTCCATGACGTAGACTGACCAGGTGAATCCAGGTGAAAGCTATGATCCCTTATTGATGTCACTTATTGATGTCAATCCACTTCAGTCAGTGTAGATGAAGGGGAGGAGATAGGTTAAGGAAGGATTTTTAAGCCTCGAGACAACTGAGACATGGATTGTATATGTGTGCCATTCAGAGGGTGAATCGGCAAGACAAATTATTTAAGTGCATTTGAACGGGGTATAGTAGTAGGTGCCAGGCACACCGGTTTGTGTCAAGAACTGCAACGCTGCTGGGTATTTCATGCTCAACAGTTTCTTGTGTGTATCAAGAATGGTTCACCACCCAAAGGACTTCCAGCCAACTTGACACAACTGTGGGAAGTATTGGAGACAACACGGGCCAGTATCCCTGTGAAATGCTTTCGACACCTTGTAGATTCCATGCCCCAATGAATTCAGGCTGTTCTGAGGACAAAAGGGGGGGAGGGGTGCAACTCAATATTAGGAAGGTGCTCCTATTCTTTTTAACACTATGTGTATATACAAGTGCAGTAACAATGTTGTCCGTTAGGTGGCACCAGCCATCTAATATCAATGAAGAACACTAGCCAAAATGACATGATGGCAGGTAAATATAATTTAATTTTATATGTTTGCATTCAAATAAGTATTTTTGACATGCATGCACTATCAGTTCTATCATTATGGTCTGTTAGACTTATCTTGGCTAAAATTGTTATATTGTATCCAACCATTCATGTTTACAATTTAAAGTAGTAAGCCTAAGCCATATAATTCTCTTTTACCTGGAGTATATGGTGTTTTACGCTGGGTTATATGGTGTAGCACTTTGTGTAGCACTTTGTGATGCTGATGTAAAAAGGGCTTAATAAATACATTTGACTGATTGATTCTTCCAAGGGAAGCACAGTGGTGTCTGACTACATTTGAAGGCTGGACTGAGAGAGTGGAGGGAAAACTTTGGAATGAGAAAGACAACATTCCTCAGTCTATGTGATATTCTTCATCTTTCTCTTTTCCAGCAACAGTGTCATTACAGGAAAGCACAGTCTGTGGGGCAGCATGCTGCCATTTGTCTGTGGAGACTTGACGCTAATGTAAAGTACCGAACCATCTCATTATTGTTTGGTGTAGGTTTGTCAACTGCTTGTAAAGTCACTAATCAAATTGGCGGCTCAAATTTTTTACATTTGCATCCAGAGACCAAGAAGGCAATTGTTGGCTATTACATTGTTGACTTAACATGCTATTATTATGCAACATGAACATATTATTGTGATATAATACATATTTGCATCAATTGATGTTTGTTAAATCTGTTCAAATAAAGAATATATTATTATCTTAAACCAAAACTGGACTAATTAGAATGATATGTATTTGATCAAATCGGACATGACAAAAGTTCTGCAATGGATGGCTACAAACGACAATATGTGGTCGTGGTGGATGTTGATGGCTCGTTCTCAATGGTGTACAGTTGAGTCATATCTGAAGCTGTGTAAACTGAAGCTCCAAATGCTGTGTTTTTGGGCCTGCTTTGTGTTGTTGGGGGACCACTTTTGTGAGGAGGGACAGGGGTCCCAGCCACACGTTCAAATGTGTTTGCCAGCTGCTGAAACACACTAAGAAAGCTTAGTCTCGCTGAGGAGTTCACCTATTTGCTGAAGCTGCATTTGCTGTTCTTCTCATTTGCTGTCCATGCCACCTCTCTCAAGAGGTGGTCAGAATCTGACTTAATGAACTCTTCAAATAGTTTATTCTGCGCAATACAGGTTGCAAAATAAATGGGAAGAGATTTTCGATGTACTGATTCCATAGCATATGGTTTATGAACTGGTACAAAAAACAACACTTGATTCACCACTGAGTTTTTCAAGGTAAATTATTATAGAAAATGATTGCCACCAACATAATGCTATATATATGGGGCATACAATAATCTCAGCTCTGTAGCTTTTGCTGTGAAGAGACAAAGTCACTAGATCATATATTCTGGTATTGCCCCTTGTTTCTGGTCACAGATTCAGGAATGGTTAAAAAAAATCACAACATTCACATAAAATGAACCTTACAAATAGCAGTGTTGGGTCATTTGGAAAGCCATAGTCAGTCATTAAATAATACTCGTAGGAAAGGTTTTCATCTTTAGCTCACAATCTGTGGATACTGTACGATTAGAAAGGTTAAAGTATGTAAAACATCACAGCACAATTCAAAAATATTGTGTTTATGTTAGGTAATGTATTACTGTTATGTGACTGCTTTATAAAGAAGTACCATGTATGTAAAATGTGTATGCAAAATGTATATGTAAAATCTATGTACAGTAATAGTCAAAAGTTTGGACACACCTACTCATCCAAGGGCTTTGCTTTATTTTTACATTGTAGAATAATAGTGAAGACATCAAAACTATGAAATAAAAACCAAAAAAGTGTTAAACAAATCAAAATATATTTTATATTTGACATTCTTCAAAGTAGCCACCCTTTGCCTTGATGACAGCTTTGCACACTCTTGGCATTCTCTCAACCAGCTTCACCTGGAATGCTTTTCAGTCTTGAAGGAGTGCCCACATATGCTGGAGTCCAATTCAAGGCCATGATTATAATTTTGTAAAATCACCACCATAATAAGATTTCAAAATGTCCAGCATTTCTGCATTCACATTTCAGAACAACATGTGGATTCTTTAGACATTCATTTTAAACAGACAGCTCTGGAACTTCAGCTTCTCAACACCTCTTACAAAAACAAGTAATGAGGAAGTCAATCTCTCTTCCACTTTGTCCCATGAAAAATTGACATACATGTCATTAATGTTAGCTCTCCATGTACTTTTAAGGGCCAGCCATGCTGCCCTGTACTGAGCCAACTGCAATTCTCCCAAGACCCGCTTTGTGGCACCTGACCACATGACTGAACAGTAGTCCAGGTGAGCCAATGAAAGCGGTAATCATGTCAACGTATTGATACTTGTCCTTTTCATCCGACTGTCTCATCATTGTTGGTAATCAGGCCTACCACTGTTGTGTCGTCAGCAAACTTGATGATTGAGTTGGAGATGTGCTTAGCCACCTTCACCACTTGGGGTCGGCCCATCAGGAAGTCCAGTAGTTCAGACCCAGGGCCCTGTGCTTACTGATGAGCTTGGAGGGCACTACGGTGTTCAAGGCTGAGCAGTAGTCGATGAACAGCATTCTTACATAGGTATTTCTCTTGTCCAGGTGGGATAGGACAGTGTGCAGTGCAATGGCGCTTGCGTCGTCTGTGGATTTGTTGGGGCGACATGCAAATTGTAGTGGGTCTAGGGTGTCGGGTAAGATGGAGGTGATACAGTCCTTAACTAGCCTCTCAAAGCACCTCATGATGACAGAAGTGAGTGCTAAGGGGTCATTTAGTTCAGTTACCTTCGCTTTCTTGGGTACAGGAACAATGGTGGACATCTTGAAGCAAGTATAAATGTGTGGTTAACTATTTATTTTGTAATTCTCTGTAGAGCTGACTTCCCGGCATTTTCCCAGCATTATCTATTAGACTGTGTCTCCTATTTGATGATATGGAAATGATGGAACAAGGTGCCAGTATGGACACTGTCTGGAAATGAGATTATAATACCACAGCCCAGATCAAGTGGATCAATAATATTCAATAAACCCAAGTGTTGGAAAATAGGAGTGAAATATCCTGGGTATTAATTAATGGTAGCCTGTGATTGTCTGTAGTTATACTCCTGTAGGTAATTACTCCTTCAGCTCTGGGTTGGTCCCCTCGCCATTATTGAGCCAATTATCATACATTTCCCCCCTGCATCAATTAACAATATAGGGGGGCAGTGCTACATGTATTTTAAGTGTGTATAATTAAACAGGCTCCTTTTTTAATTAGCCCCTACTGACTCTTTGCTTTTTATACTACTCGTCTGCTCATTACCGGAGCAATTTAATTCAATTAGCACCTTAATTAGACGAACAGCCATGTTCTGATGTTTACATTCTTGTTGGAGGAACACACTGTGATTAGCTAAAACAAACACGGCATGCAAATCAACATGGGGCCGTAATGCTGGAGGGGCTGAGTGGAGGGGAGCCAGAAGAGAACACTGGGAGCAGGGCCATGGAGGGGGCGGTGGGGCTTCACCCACCCAGGGGAGTAAAAGACTATAACGTGCAGCACAAACGTCATATACATACACATGCATGCAATGCATACACATACAGTACATACACAAACTATGACAAATGTGAACAAAGATGACACACCAAACTCAACATAATGACCAAACTCAACATTATGACTTAGGAGAGATAATATTTGAAATGGCCTGTTTCAAGAGCCATTGTTTTGGGCCAGGGATAACAGCGGGCGTAATGGGTCCATTTCTCAGTTCTAGGGTGCGGTTTGCTGCTGTAACACAGCGAGGAGAATGACGTGCAAGATTAACGCCATGGGTTTGCAGCAGGGAGCTAGTCTACTCTCAGATCCCTGCTGACCCCGATAAGAAAGCCCATTTGATGACATGGAGGGACAAACACAATTAACTATAATAGAGAACGGCCATTCCGTCTGTGCTCTGACGGACGGGTACAGGGTTCACTTTTCTCTCTCACAGAGATATTAAAGCACACTGAATGGATGTGAAACAACCGCGGCCGCTTCCTGCGACAAGCCGAATCAAAGGCTATCGATGACAAATATCCTAATCTGTGGATTAAATGCTGTCTGGGCACAGTTTAATTTGAGACGGAATACAAACCATCTCCACATCAGAGGTGCTGCCCGCCTATCACAGACAGGACACACAGTCTGTGCTGCCAGTGGCAGGATACGGCTGGGGCTGAGTTGTATGGTGGAAAAAAACAATATGCCCAGCTAGTTCATTTGGTTCCTTAGAAGTTTTTGGAATGTATGTTTTTGGTTTCACATTGGTTGTGGGACCGAAGCCATATGGTTCCTGACTGGTAAAACATAATGTTTTTTATATGTTTTGAGAAAATAAGTTAATATTTTGCCTGTTCTGGGAACAATTATTCAAATTAAATAACATTCTGAGAGCATTCTCTAAATGTTGTGAAAGTTTTCTTAACTCTAAGAACAAAATGTAAAGCTTATTTGGAGGTTTTGAATAACTTCCTCAGAACATTCACTGAATGTTTCAATAAGACTTTTAATAACACTGCAAGCTTTTTGAACTCCAAGCATAGATACAGTAAGACGCATGGAATATTGCTTAGGCATTAATCAGGCAAACAATTGCTGTTTTTTGTGGCACGGCATCAGTGAGATTCAAACCAATGAGCTTCTGCTCTCTATCCCTCAAAATAGTTAACTGCGCCACCAGCGTGGTGCTAGCATGCCACATGTTTTTTTTACACAAACAAAGCTGTTCATTTTTGCCTATTCAAACAGACCTCATTTAAAAGGAAACAAGCACTCATTAAGATCAGGTGTGGCCAATCAGTGGGCGCAGCCCACACACCTTAACAATATAGAAAATAGAGAGAGTTTTGTTGACGGTGAGAACGGAATGTATATGTTTTTAAATAATATTCTTAGAATGTTTTCTGAACGTTACTGAAGTTTTCTTGTGTTTTTTTATGGAAAGTGTTCTTCATGTTCTAAGAACGGAATTGAGAGCTAATTGAAGTAATGAAATACCTATAAAATAACGTTCCTATATTGAAAGTTCCTTAAATGTGCTGAGAATGTTCCAAAGCCAATCAACTATCCTGCACCATTCCCAGAAAGTTGTGGGAAGGTTGTATGCAAAATAATCATAGGACAATCATGCTCTCACCAAGCTCTAAGAAACATATGGTTGTCAGAACATTATGTGCTAGCTGGGTGGTTTTTAAGCATGAGCATTGGCCCGTAATAATGTAGGAGTGACCTATATAACGTAAGGTTCAACAGACCATTTGTAACACACACATTTTTACATTTACATTTTAGTCATTTAGCAGACGCTCTTATCCAGAGCGACTTACAGTAGTGAATACATACATTTCATTTTCATTTCAAGCATTTAAAAAAAAAAAGAAGCTTTTTTTGTACTGGCCCCCCGTGGGAATCGAAGCCACAACCCTGGCGTTGCACACACCATACTGGCGTTGCAAACACCATGCTCTACCAACTGAGCCACAGGGAAGGCGTAATAGAGGGTAAAACAAAATTGTGATACAGATCCAACCTTAAAAGGAACCTTTCTCTTTAGTAAGTTCAGATGTAGCATGTTGGTATTGAAGGCTGTTTGAGCTTGGTCTATAGTACTCGAAACCAAATCCTTGGGGTAGAATAACGATTATGTTACAGTATGTCAAGAAAAATGCATCATTCAATCTCCAGGCCAATTTTGTGGTCTGTCCTGACCTTTATTCAAACCTTACCATGTTCTTACTGCAGAATTGTTTAGGTCAGGGATGGGCAACTTTGATGGGGATGGGGGCCACAAAGAATCTGAACTCATCATAAGGGGCCGCAGTGCGTACCCACATCCATACCTTAGCCTTTTGTGGGCCTAAGCAAAATGTTGTTAGCCATCAACAAAGTGGGTCTCTCTCTCTCAACCTCTCTAGACCTCTCTCTCTCTCAATCTCTCTCTCGACAATATCAACAAAGGACTAATGAAACAAATCCCAAAAGATAGTTTTGGGTGGAGTTTTCCTTTAAACTACCATTATCCTGTAAGAATGAACATCTTCCTTAGTACCGTTTAAGTCACAGTCCCTACATTAGGACTATTCTTTCCTTTGGAAGGTAAGCCATCTGGCTGCTAACTGGTTGTGAAATTTCTCACATTAATTAATTAGGGTAATAATCAAGTTAATGAGGAGTTGTAAATGGCCATTTTAAACTATTTTTTCAAATGCTTCTTAAATTAGGTCTCTGAGTTCTATGTACTTCTTAATGCAAGTCATGGATAATATTCAGGTGAAAGTGGTTTGGACTTGGACCAGCAGTAATTGGACAACAGGGAGCACCAAGTACAAAATGATTGAGGCTACAATTTAGAATATAGTAAAACACATCGTAGGACTGACATGAACACAATAATAGAACAGACTAATGGCATCATTCAAAAAACTGAACAGGCAAACTAAGAAAGACTGATCAACAACTTAACACTATCGGTGTGAAACTAAAGAACAAATACAAATTCTGTGTGTGCTTCAAGAAGATTAAAAGAGGGTAATGTAAAGGGTTGTGTATCTACACACTTCACAACATTCACATCATGAAATGACTCATAGGTTTGCAGAATGTATTCCTCACAAACAGAAGTGAAGTGGGATGTTTGTTTGAGCACTTGGGCTTGTGTACATTATTGACATGAGAGACCAGACCTGGCAGAAAAAAAGTCAGGAACAACAATGGGCCAAATAGGGTCCCCCATGACCGAAGGGCCCCCTGCCTCACCAAACAAATCAGTTAGCATTACTGACAACCCCAACGGGGTGATTTAAAAAAAGAGCGAGCGAGAGAGAGGGGGGGGGGGGGGAGCGGGACAGACTGTCAAAACGCCTAAACAATAGAGTGGGCTTGTAAGTATCAGCTGATAAATGGGCAGCTCTTTAAGGAACTTATCTCTTTAGCACTCGCAGCATGAGGAATGGGATCATTTGTACTGTTTGCCTGGCTGGACGAGTCAAGCTGGATCCATTTAAAAGATAGTGAGATACTGTCGACAGCAATAGACAGGGTAATTGCAGAGCCACTACTGTGGTATAAATTACATCACTCCGAATGGCAGAGGGGCCCAAGGAGAGCCCCCCAAAAATCTGACAATGCACTCCTCCTGCTGCCCCCTCGCCTGCTTATCACTGCTCAGCAGAGGGGAAAAAAGAGTCAGGTGAAAAAAGTATTGATCAAATGAACAGTTTTAACAATCCTTTAATGATGTGGTATGGTAGAGGAGAGGCGACAGTTGAATTCCAGGAACAATATGAGGTGGATAACACTTGACCTCCATAATGGTAGCTAACCATACTGGAATAGGTTTAGCTTTAGGTTTATTTGAACATCATGGTGCATATGCAGAAACATTCATAAAATGTGATATCATACAATACATAAAACACAGGTAAGATATATATCATCTTAAATGTATGGACATTGTATCATCAATAAGCTATACTGTGAATAGATCAGCATATTTCAATTCAGATAACACAAATGTTCCTGGGCTCTATGGAGCAAACTTGAACACCAGCTTATTTTGTATTCATGAAACAGTACTGAATTGCACAATGAAGCATTTTTTTTAAAGATGTTTTGTATAGATGTGTGTTTGTCAATAAGTGTTAATTTAGGTGCTAATTACACTTGTCTCCATGAGTAGACAGTCATATAGGGTTTAATTCAAGCGTAAGGCTAGTCGTTGCTGCCTTCATTTCTGTGACCAAATGTATCTGACTTTATGTAACCCTTGTAAAGATGTATCATTAGTAAAATTCCACTTGTGTCTAACCTCAGGAAGACGAAGAGATGAAACGTAGTAGGTTATTATTTTTCCACCACATAAAATATAAATAAGTTAAACCCACAACAAATAATAAAACCTTAAATCTGAATATTACTTGGATGAGGGGGAATATGATATTGCCATCTAGGAAAATGTTCCCATGCCATTGTTCTGGAAGGGGACTGTATTGTGGGAGAGCGACCGAGCTAAATACAGGCGGTGGGATTTGTTTTCTGCTTTCTGGTTTTAGCATCACCAGCTTGATTTCAATTTACATGTGTGTTCCTGTCATGTCCTGACCATAGAGAGCTCTTATTTTCTATGGTAGAGTAGGTCAGGGCATGACTGGGGGGTTTATCTAGTTTATTTATTTATTTATTTATTTATTTATTTATATGTTGTGTTCTAGTTTCTTTTTTCTATGTTGTTTTTTTGTATGATTCCCAATTAGAGGCAGCGGGTCATCGTTGTCTCTAATTGGGGATCATATTTAAGTAGTTGTTTTTCCCACCTGTGTTTGAGGAATATTATTTTGAGTTAGTGCATGTCGCACCTCTGTCGTCACGGTTTGTTGTTTGTTATTACTTTATTGTTTGTCTCGCTAAGTTTCACATTCAAATAAAAGATGTGGAACGATACTCACGCTGCGCCTTGGTCTCCTTCTTCAGACGAACGTGACAGTTCCGGGTTATGGTTGTGTTCATTTAGGTACGGTAGTTAAATCAATAGGAATACAGTGTAACCTTCCTAGCTAAGACAAGCGACGCATTATGAGGCATCAAAGCAGCCCCCGTGCCATGTAAGGGATCTTCTTTTTATTACATCAGTCACTTGTCATGACCTTGGTGATATCCCTCCATACACAGCTCACCAGACAGACATGCCATAAGGGAATACATAGATGCTATCGTTGGGTTTACTGCTACTTTCGTAACTATTTTACCACATTTTACAACAACATTTTTCTCAAAGATATAAGACAGTTGACCTGACAGTTGACCTGAGAAAAGGTTAACAAATATTAACAGAGAAACAGAGTTTCTGAAAATGGAAATATGTCTAGTACATTGGGAGTGTACAGCCATCAAATTACCTTTATTTAAAGTTGTGGTCTGATAGTTATGCATTCCAGAAAATTGCCTTTTACTAGGTACATGCCGAAAGTAGAAATTGCTAGGGACTTTAAATTCAGGCATCAAAAATGTACAAAACTAAGCGTGCCTTACAACACTATGCAGGAGCAGTTTCTCTATGCTTCTGTGATCCAGAAATTCTTCAGAGCAGATTTTTCCAAACTCTAACAGTATCTTTTCAGATAGAACGCTCCTTCTATACTGCATTATGTCCCCTAAAAAAATCCCAGATATATGTTACAGAATGTCTATCTCTTCAGCCTGGCTTGGCCTGAAACGTTTTAATTCACAGACACCTTATAGGGATGGCTTCAATTTCCAGGGCTTTTGATAAAATCACACTCTCTCTTCTGTATTGGGATTGAGTACCTGGCAATGGAGGCAGTTTAATGATGTGCCATAGTCGCACCGCCTAGTGGCTTGACATAAGTTCAGTCACAACAGGAATAAATGCCCTGTGATAAATGTGGAGGCAGCAATAATAAAATATATAGTTGTAATTGAGTTAATATGTTTTAAAATACTAACTTTTTATGATCCTCTATGGAGCTGTCATATGACTTATTTCAGGTGAGTTGCAGATGGTACAAAGTATCCACTACGTTTTATTATTTTGTTCTTGTGGATGATGCCTCTCAGACATGCTGGTTTGCGGTAGGACAGACAAGGCAGTCTTTCACGGAGCATAGTGATGTATCTATTAGATTACACTTGGGAGAATATATGAGATGACATCTAAATCAAAACACACACTCCTAGACACATCTGTCATGGTGTTGAACAGCATTGTATCAAACCCTGTGTTGGAAACCCCAATAGAGATAGTTGGGATTCATCTAGGATGCTCATGTAAAGACATCAGTCCAACACATTGTGAAATATTACTTAACCATAGCACATAGCACGCTATAATTTATTTTATCCGACCGTGGGACTAAAAATAAAGAATGTAGCAATAAGAATCATACTGAAGTGAACGGTTTGCAGCAATACATCTATGTAAACACTACATAAACTATTAGCATTAATGTGCAAAGACATCCATTTAAAGTCAAAGAAAATAATATCAGACAGACAGAAGTTAGTAATGGAACATTTTTGCCATATTCACGAAATAAAATTGTTTAAAGTCAATATGGTGAGGAACCCTTAACCCATCAAGGTCTGCCTCCAGTTAAGGTCTTCAGAGAGTAAAGCCACTGATGTATCCTGACAGCTCAGAGGAATCACTTTCCTGTTGTAAAACCCAGCCAATCGATCTTCTAACATCTCAATAGCTTCTGCTTTATTATGTAAGGTGCCAGATTACCATTATGCCAAGGACATAATGTGCAGGAGTCACTACCAGGATATCACACAGGTCACATCATTCCCCAAAGGTTGATGACTCTATTATATCTCCGGCACACTTCACTCAGCCTGGAGAATATGAGCTCAACAGAAGAGGGCAGGAGCCGAGACAGCAGTGATGGACCCCTGCTAAGGGGATAAGGGTATTGGTAGGTGTTACCGTAGGGGACAATCTACTGGTATCGTTTGTGACAAAAAATAATCACTTTGCAATAGATGAATGCATAAGGTTCTGAAAAATCGTCTAGATGAAAGACAATGCATTTTGCATTGGATGATATTTCTAATAAGGAAATACTATACTTGGGAGAAACAAGAAAGCTTTTTCCTGCAACCTTTAAAGTGCATACATCCCCAAGTGATGCCAGGTCAAGCAGTGACTGCTGTATTCATTTGTGCCGGGGAGCAAATAATCCTGACAATTTTATAAAGTGTAGGGTTAAGAAGTTATTCACTTAGAGCACCGGTCGGCTGTAATTTAAAACAACTAGCCCTCGAATTTGTGCCAGGGCTTTTTCACCCTCCCTCTCTGGTCTCTCTCAGTGAAAGTTTTCAGCAGGACATTACACACAAGAGCAGGCAGCAGATTGTGTGAGATTACGACAACATCCTGGAGCAGTCCAGCCTCTGTAATATCTCCATGTTTGCCGCCATGGCCCGTCACCCGCACTGACCAGTACGGACGTCCGGCGTTCCTCCATCAACCTCAACTGTTTTTAAATACTGACCTCCATAAAAAAAAGTACAATGTAGTGATGTTTTAAACAAACACACTTTATCATCCTCTTGGAGTTGACATTACTTTACCCTCCTGCAGCCAGCCAAGCAAGTGCACTTCAGCTGGCTGATTCGTCAGCTCTTTGGCCCCCAAAGAGGCTGGGACTGGCTCCCTTTGGTCGAGAAAACCAGAGTGAAATGTAACTCTAAGGTTGTGCATATTCTAACATTGGTTTAAAATGTCTAAAAAGTCAGATTGCATATTACATTACAATGTCCCGAGTCTTTCCCCTTTACCCCAGTATATTACAAATTAGAAATATTTAAAATTTAGTTATTCTTATGGAAACATATGGCAAGGCATATGGCAATTTAAAATCACTCCTATGGAGGACCTACGGTATAGGCTGCGTTTAGACAGGTAGCCCAATTTTATTTTCACTAATTGGTCTTTTGACCAATCAGATCATCTATGAAAAAGATCTGATGTGAAAAGATCTAATGTGATTGGTCAAAAGACCAATTAGTGGAAGAAATATCAGAATTGGGCTGCCTGTCTAAACACAGCTATAGAGAACCTTTGCTTGATAATGTCGTCTTGGATAAGCCAACAGGACCTTGGACAGCGCCAGATTCTTGACCAGGTCAGACAATGTAATACTCTACCTACTTCTGCAATCACATTAGGCTTTTTTCATAGTCATAAAAATGTAAGCATTCTCTGTTAAAATCCACACATATTCAACTTTCAAAATTGCGCCCTATTTGTACTTGTCATGGTATTTTTAGTTCTACACAATTTTGCAGATAATTATTTGCTGTGGCAGTACCAAAGACCAACATGTGAAAGAGCTGGGATAGGAATAATGACTATTTTAAACAATGACTATTTAAAAAAAGTATAATAAGAAGAAAGAGAAAATAAAATAAATGAATAGTTCCTTGACACTTCATCTTTGATGGGCTAATTTTTCTATGTTTGACTATCCATTTATTGATCCAGTAGAATGTATCACACAAATCATTTTGCACCAAATCGATAAAGAAATCTCCCGGAAAATATATATTAAAAGGCCTTTGTTTGCTTAACTGAGTTTAAGTATTGAATGCTTTGCTGATTAATTGAATAAAAGTTTACATTTGACCATCAATAACCCATTGAAGAATGAATTCTTAAATCAAGTTCTGCCATTTATGATTGAAATTAGATTTTCGATGCAATGATCAGGCTGTTACATAAATCAGCTGTGAATTTTACAGTGCAATAAACGGGACATAATTCTTATGAATGTAAGGTCTCCTCATCTTAAGCTGCAGCGTTTATGAATGTGTATCTTCGTGAGTAACTTCCCTCAGGTAGCCTACAAGTTATCTTCTGTAATAGAGTTTAAATTACTATAGTTTAAGGTGACTACTGTGTGTGTCATCTTAATTATGCAGAAATATGTTTGAGGTCAGTTTTATAATGAAAAATGAATTGATAAGAGATCATGGTTTTATTTTAAAACGTGTTTCTCATGTACCAACATCCCGTATGGATGGGTGCTTAGTTATTGAATAACAATTAAGCACATAATTTGAAGGATCTTGATAAACTGTCTAAATCCAAGACCAACTGTCAATCATAATTTGAAGATGTAATATTTGAATGCATCTTTCTAATGATTCATTATAGATTCAGCAGTCAGTTCCAAACATTGTACTTTCCATGCACCATTTCTAATGAGCTTTTAGTTTTCCACCTGATAATGGGTTGAAAAAACAGAAGTCCATGGAAAAAAAGATTCATTTTGTCCGCTAATTAAATTGTCAATGGTGAGTCCACTCTGACCCAAGTCATAAGACTATACCACCACATAGACAACACATATCAAGCACACAGGGACTGACTGCTCGCCTCACTGGCACTGAAGGGCAGATATTTTTTATATAACCATCAGTTGATCCTTTCTGTTTATTCATGTGGGGTGGATTTTGGAAGGTGAGGAGGATAGAAAGGATATCAAAAGGTAAAGATGCCCATTCAAGATGCCTAGATTGCCACTGTTAAAATACTGTAATGATCTTTTCTCTAAATGAATGGAACGGCAAGATGTTAATGTTTTAATTAATAGAAAATTAAAAGCTGAAAAAAATCAAAGGCCTGCCACATGACCTCGTGTATAATACATAAGGACACCAGCCACCCCATCCATATGAGGCTGGGGTAAATAATGACGTGAGGGCTTCCCCTTCACAGGCAGATTGAGGGGTATCTAGTAGAGGAGACCTGGGAGGTTTAGCGACAGTGCAGAATTAATGACTCAGGGGATTAAAAGATCACGCAAGTCAGGAGGTGTGCTAAGCGCAATAAAATGCAGAAATTATTCTGAAAGATATACCTGGCAGAGTCATTGGCGAGTAATGGAGGAGGACGCTGTTGACTGGGCATTCATTACACAGGCCGCCCCGCACGGTGTGGGGCCCGGGAATCAGACAGAGTGAAAAACTTATCTACATCTGGATGGCCTTCACTGTCACTACATGTGTTATACGCGTATTCTTATTCCATTTAAGCAGTCAGCCAAGGCACTTTTCCACAAATACTGCTTACCCTTTGAAATTGTCATATGAATATAGTTCTATAAACTAGTGTTGACTTCCTATGTTTAGGTAGAAACAGAGTAAAGTAGGGTGCTATAGGTAAACACAAGCATGGAACTGGATGGAATGCAACACTCAAAAGTGTTTATGCCCACTTACTGCACCAGAGAAGGAATTTTGGGAAACATCAAAATGAAGAGAGGAAGCAGGAGGTAGGGAGAAACAAATCATGAATGATCGGAATAGGAGATTGAATAAATCCTCTCGTAATTATGCAGCCAATCAGCTGGCTCTCTTCTTAATTAACTTCTTAACTAATTATGCTATCGAAAGACCTCGCCATGACACCAAAAGTGAGTCTGCCACTGCCACCCCACCCACCTCCTCCCCAAGCGGTGAAGGTGATGACCTTGTGATAACCTGTGTGTTCATCAGTCAAATTACTGTCCCCGGTCATGGTAATGCCAAAGCACTGGAACACTGGGGCCAGCTAATCTGTATTCAAATTGCACGCCACCAAACAGTGAGCTTCTCTCCTGGGCCATAACTCAGCTGGGCTGTGAGCTGTAAGGAGAGAGAGCCAGCCAGCCAGCCACCCGCCAGCCAGCCTATATCTGGGCTGGGACCCCCCTCCCCACCACCACCATTATCATACATTTCCCAGGTGTGCGAAAGACAGACAGGCCTACTGGAGAGAGGCTGATATTGAAAATAATAATCAAAGGCAAACCCACGCCGGCTTAATGGTACATTTGAATTAATTAATTGCTAATGCGTGGGAAGGAGGCACATTGATTGGTTGTGGAGAGGTGCAGTGCAGGACTGTGTTGGGGCCAAGGGTGAGCCTTGGGAATAAAGAGGTCAGCAACTCTTTAATTCTTAGCTATGTGTCAATCTGACCAGACCAAGACCCATTTTGTATAATGCTGTGGTATGGTGTTTGGCCCTGTTATTTATCGCCTTGAACCTGGCATAAAAATAATTGAAGGATAATTTTTACAACTTTAGATATGGTCACCAAGTGAACTGCGAGATTATGGAAATAGTCACTTTAAAATAGTAATGCCGTTCAGGTCTGCTTGGCCCAGGAGCAGAAAGAAATGCAAGACAATTGCAGTTGTTCACCAGCAGTTTAGGAGTATCATATCTACCACTCAATTCTGAACAATATTAGTGTCACACCCTGATCTGTTTCACCTGTCTTGTGCTTGTCTCCACACCCCACCAGGTGTCTCCTATTTTTCCCCATTATCCCGTGTATTTATACCTGCGTTTTCTGTTTGTTTGTTGCCAGTTCGTCTCGTCAAGTCGTCCCAGTGTTTTTTCCGTGTGTTACCTTCTCTCTAGTTCTTGTTTTCTAGTCTTCCTGGTTCCAACCTTTCTGCCTGCACTGACCCTAAGCCTGCCTGCCATACTGTCCCTTTTTGACTCTGCCTTGAACTACAAACCTCTGCCTGCCCTCGACCTGCCCTTTTGTCTGCCCCTTTGTCATAATAAATATTCTGAGAACCAAACCATCCGCCTTCTGTGTCTGCATCTGGGTCATATCCTAAGGCATGATTGTATGAACTAGCCATGACTGACCAGTAGACTCAGACCAGCTCCACAACGCTGTCTCCCTGCAAGGAGCCACCATTGGAAGACACAAGGAGCTACTTCAGAACCTGATGGGAGGGACTCCATACCTTGGAGGAACGCCATAACCATATGTTCAACCCACAACGGAAACCTCCCGGGTGCCCAGTAACCACGCTACTAACCATCTCCCCAGCCTACCCTGGCTTCCAGAGAACCCTGCTTACCTCCTCCAGAGCGCTATGCTGGAGATCCAGGAACCTGCCAGGCGTTCCTCTCCCAGTGTCCTCTTATCTTTGATGAGAGAACATCTGTTCCTCTCCCTCTTTGTTTCATTCAGATCGGTCAAAGATAGCGTATCTTACAACGCTGATGTCTGGAAGGGCGCTCACTTGGACCATGGCGGTGTGGGATCAACAATCCGCTATTTGCTTTAGTCTGGAGGATTTCTTGGTGGAGGTAAGGAATGTGTTCGATTCCCCGGTGTCCGGAAGAGAGGCCGGCTCGGAAGCTAGTTCCTCTGTGTCAAGACTCCCGTAGTGTAGCAGACTATGCGGTAGACTTTTGCACGCTGGCCGCCGAGAGTGCCTGGAACCCGGAATCCCTTTTCAACACCTTCCTTCATGGATTATTGGAGGTAATCAAAGACGAACTCGCAGCCTGGGAGTTACCCAGGGACCTCGGCTCCCTCATAGCCTTGACTATAAGGATCGATGGGCGCCTATGGGAGGGAGAGGAGGTCTGCTCTCAGCCACACTCGCTCGTCAATGGTTTCTTCCTCGCCTCCGAAGAACCCCAGAAGTCCCCGACGCCAGCATCCCTCAGGAATCATCGGGGACTGGTGACTCATCTCCTCCTGAGCCCAAGCAACTGGGCAGGACAAGAATGTCTCCTAGTGAACGTTTACACAGGATGAGCTCCAACAGTTGCCTGTATTGTGGTACTACAGGACATTACATATCCACCTGTCCAGTAAAAGACCAGGCTCATCAGTAGGTATTGGGTATGCTGCGTAGCCATACAGAGAGTCTCCAAACTCCCATTACTCATACTCTCCAAGTTATCCTGCTGCGGGTTGACCGGTCAAAATCTCTCTGGGTGCTCATTGACTTTGGGGCTGATGAGAGCTTAATGGACGCTGCCCTGGTATCTCTACTCATCCCTTTCCATTCCCATGGACACCAGAGCTTTGGACGGACACTCCATTGGCAGGGTCACTCAGATTACGTTCCCATTAACCTCTGACATCTAGATGTTCTGCTAGCGGAACACCGCTCCAATATCCAATGATAGGGCGTGGCGCGAATTACAAACTCCTCGAAAATCCAAAAACTTGTAGACCTTGTAGATTTTTCAAACAAATGACTATTTTACACCATTTTAAAGACAAGACTCTCCTTTATCTAACCACACTGTCCGATTTCAAAAAGGCTTTACAACGAAAGCAAAACATTAGATTATGTCAGGAGAGTACCCAGCCAGAAATAATCAGACACCCATTTTTCAAGCTAGCATATAATGTTACAAAAACCAAAACCACAGCTAAATGCAACACTAACCTTTGATGATCTTCATCAGATGACACTCCTGGGACATTGTGTTATACAATACATGGATGTTTTGTTCAATCAAGTTCATATTTATATCAAAAACCAGCTTTTTACATTAGCATGTGACGTTCAGAACTAGCATTCCCACTGAACACTTCCGGTGAATTTACTAAATTACTCACGATAAACGTTCACAAAAAACATAACAATTATTTTAAGAATTATAGATACAGAACTCCTTTATGCAATCGCGGTGTCCGATTTTAAAATAGCTTTTCGGTGAAAGCACATTTTGCAATATTCTGAGTAGATAGCCCGGCCATCACAGGCTAGCTATTTTGACACCCACCAAGTTTGGTACTCACCAAACTCAGATTTACTATAAAAAAAAATGGATTACCTTTGCTGTTCTTCGTCAGAATGCACTCCCAGGACTTGTACTTCAACAACAAATGTTGGTTTGGTTCCAAATAATCCATAGTTATATCCAAATAGTGGCATTTGTTCGTGCATTCAAGACACTATCCGAAGGGTAACGCACCGGCGCATATCGTGACAAAATTTCAAAATATTCCATTACCGTACTTCGAAGCATGTCAAACGCTGTTTAAAATCAATTTTTTTGCGATTTTTCTCGTAAAATAACGATAATATTCCGACCGGGAGACGTCGTTTTCATTCAAAGACTGAAAATGTAAAATGGACTCTTCATGTGCATGCGCACACCCGTTTCATTGTTCTCAGATCGACCACTATCCAAAGTCCGTGTTGCCCAGTGACAGCCCCAAAACATCACTGCTCTAGAGGAGATCTGCATGGAGGAATGGGCCAAAATACCAGCAACAGTGTGTGAAAACCTTGTGAAGACTTACAGAAAACGTTTGACCTGTGTCATTGCCAACAAAGGGTATATAACAAAGTATTGAGAAACTTTTGTTATTGACCAAATACTTATTTTCCACCGTAATTTGCAAATAAATTCATAAAAAATCCTACAATGTCAATTTCTGGATTTTTTTTCTCATTCTGTCTGTCATAGTTGAAGTGTACCTATGATGAAAATTACAGGCCTCTCTCATCTTTTTAAGTGGGAGAACTTGCACAATTGGTGGCTGACTAAATACTTTTTTGCCCACTAATTCTAAATTAATAATAATCAGTTTGTTTAACTTCTTTGGGATAGGGGGCAGTATTTTCACGGCTGGATAAAAAAACGTACCCGATTTAATCTGGTTACTACTCCTGCCCAGTAACTAGAATATACATATAATTGTTTGATTTGGATAGAAAACGCCCTAAAGTTTCTAAAACTGTTTGAATGGTGTCTGTGAGTATAACAGAACTCATTTGGCAGGCCAAAACCTGAGAAGATTCCAAACAGGAAGCACTCTCTCTGACCATTTAATGGTCTTCTTGATCATCTCTAACCAAAACAGGGGATCTCTGGCATGACGTGACATTTTCTAACGCTCCCATAGGCTCTCAGAAGGCGCGAGAACGATGAATGGTGGCTTTGCAGGCCATGGCTGAAAAACATTAGCGCATTTGGATAGTGGTCGATCTGAGGACAATGAGACTGGAGGCGCGTGCACGAGCCGACACCATGTTTACTTTCTCTCTCTTTGAACGAAAACAACAACTCCCGGTCAGAATATTATCGCTTTTTTTACGAGAAAAATCGCATAAAAATTGATTTTAAACAGCGTTTGACATGCTTCGAAGTACGGTAATGGAATATTTAGATTTTTTTGTCACGAAACGCGTTGGGCGCGTCACCCTTCTTTACCCTTCGGATAGTGTCTTGAACGCACAAACAAAACGCCGCTATTTGGATATAACTATGGATTATTTGGAACCAAACCAACATTTGTTATTGAAGTAGAAGTCCTGGGAGTGCATTCTGACGAAGAACAGCAAAGGTAATCAAACTTTTCTAATAGTAAATCGGAGTTTGGTGAGTACCACACTTGGTGGGTGTCTAAATAGCTAGCCCGTGATATCTACTCAGAATATTGCAAAATGTGCTTTCACCGAAAAGCTATTTTAAAATCGGACATATCGAGTGCATAGAGGAGTTCTGTATCTATAATTCTTAAAATAATTGTTATGTTTTTTGTGAACGTTTATTGTGAGTAATTTAGTAAATTCACCGGAAGTGTTCGGTGGGAATGCTAGTCACATGCTAATGTAAAAAGCTGGTTTTTGATATAAATATGAACTTGATTGAACAAAACATGCATGTATTGTATAACATAATGTCCTAGGATTGTCATCTGATGAAGATCATCAAAGGTTAGTGCTGCATTTAGCTGTGGTTTGGGTTTATGTGCCATTATATGCTAGCTTGAAAAATGGGTGTCTGATTATTTCTGGCTGGGTACTCTGCTGACATAATCTAATGTTTTGCTTTCGTTGTAAAGCCTTTTTGAAATCGGACAGTGTGGTTAGATAAACGAGAGTCTTGTCTTTAAAATGGTGTAAAATAGTCATATGTTTGAGAAATTGAAGTAATAGCATTTCTAAGGTATTTGAATATCGCGCCACGGGATTACACTGGCTGTTGAGTAGGTGGGACGCAAGCGTCCCACTGGCCCAGAGAGGTTAACATCGAGGATCGGATGTCGTCGACCTTCTTTTCAAAATGGTTGACGAAGTCATCCGCAGAGAGGGAGGAGGGGGGAGGGGGAGGAGGATTCAGGAGGGAGGAGAAGGTGGCAAAGAGCTTCCTAGGGTTAGAGGCAGACGCTTGGAAGTTAGAGTGTTATGGTGTTCTTTGGATGCAACTCAGCATTCTTTGTCCTCCAAACACGATGAGTTCAGTTTTTACCAAAAAGTTATATTTTGGTTTCATCTGACCATATGACATTCTCCCAATCCTCTTCTGGATCATCCAAATGCTCTCTAGCAAACTTCAGACGGGCCTGGACATGTACTGGCTTAAGCAGGGGACACGTCTGGCACTGCAGGATTTGAGTCCCTGGCGGCGTAGTGTGTTACTGATGATAGGCTTTGTTACTTTGGTCCCAGCTCTCTGCAGGTCATTCACTAGGAAGTTGCTCCCGTATTCGGAAGTTGCTCCCGTATTCGTGACGTGTTCTTGTAACTACTTTTTGCTTAATGACCCAAATCGCTTTTCTATCGATCACCTGTTCGCTTATCAACTGTGGTTCTGGGATTTTTGCTCACCGTTCTTGTGATCATTTTGACCCCACGGGGTAAGATCTTGCGTGGAGCCCCAGATTGAGGGAGATTATCAGTGGTCTTGTATGTCTTTCCTAATAATTGCTCCCACAGTTGATTTCTTGAAACCAAGCTGCTTACCTATTGCAGATTCAGTCTTCCCAGCCTGGTGCAGGTCTACAATTTTGTTTCTGGTGTCCTTTGACAGCTCTTTGGTCTTGGCAATAGTGGAGTTTGGAGTGTGACTGTTTGAGGTTGTGGACAGGTGTCTTTTATACTGATAACAAGTTCAAACAGGTGCCATTAATACAGGTAACGAGTGGAGGACAGAGGAGCCTCTTAAAGAAGAAGTTACAGGTCTGTGAGAGCCAGAAATCTTGCTTGTTTGTAGGTGACCAAATACTTATTTTCCACCATAATTTGCAAATAAATTCATTAAAAATCCTACAATGTGATTTTCTGGATTTTTTTTCTCATTTTGTCTGTCATAGTTGTACCTATGATGAAAATTACAGGCCTCTCTCATCTTTTTAAGTGGGAGAACTTGCACAATTGGTGGCTGACTAAATACTTTTTTGCCCCACTGTATGTAAATGCCCATTGGATATTCTCACAGATATATTATTAACCCTGCTATTAGCAGGACAATATATATTGGTCATATTGTTCATGGCTCCCGAGTGGCGCACACTGGGATTGCCTTGCAGTTCTCCAGCTGTATCCACTGAAAGTGTGCGAGGTTCAAGGCACGAGGGCAGGGGGCAAGGGATGGGCCGCAGAGCTGTGCACAAAAAACTGACCTAGCAAATGGGGAAGGGAGGAGGAGGAGGAGGAAGGGGGAGGGACCCCCACCCGCCAACACTTTAAGGGACATTGCACTAATAATGGCGCTGACAAGGGAAACTTTCCCGCTGTTCTGTTCTTAGTGCCAGTCTGCACGTTCAAACTAAAACAATGTAACTAATAACGGCATCTTTATGCTTTCGTTAATAAACATTAAAATTCCTATCTTTATTTAGTTATGGATCCACAGTAGCCTGATGGATTGTCAACGACAACAGGTTCATAAGGCATTCATAACCCACATAGGCTTCAGGTTGAATTAAGGGGAATAGGCAATGTATTCCTATGGGGATAGAAGTCATTGCAAACTGTTTGATGTAAACACCTTCTTTTCACTGTTAAGGGTTAATGCCACATGGTCAAGGTTAGGCTTGCACAGATCGGGAGGACTGAATTGAATTGTGCTTCTAACCCTAACGGTTCTCTCGCTGTCACCCAAAAGCACTTGAAATTTAGGTCCAGGCTTCATTTTGGGCCTACTTTTTTTCAAGGTCGCTGCGCTCAGACAGAGCGAGCTACGGTCAAGCGGGGCATCTCGTTGAACTCGGCACAGCCTAGAGATAATGGTAATGCCATTGCAGGCTCTGTGTGTCTTTAAGCATCGCACTGTGTCACTCCATCCTTGCTGTGTGTGTGTGTGTGTGTGTGTGTGTGTGTGTGTGTGTGTGTGTGAGAGAGAGAGAGAGATTTTCTTTGACATCTGAATTACAGAAATATCCTCCAATCCTCCATATGTAATTATTGGCGGAGAGTCACATCGTATTTTTCGATATACTGTAGGTCTATCGTAGGCGACATGAGTCTCACTAGTGTTGAGTAATGTGCTGTTAACTCTTGAGACTCATCCCGTTAGCGGGATCATTTTCCAGCGAAAAACTCCTAGCGACATTAGCATAACGAAATTCAATATATATATTTTTTCAAATATAGGACTGTCTCATATCGTTTTATAGATACACCTCTCTTGAATCGACCCTCGTTGTCCGATTTCAAAAAGGTTTTACAGGAAAAGCACAATATTAGATTATGTTAAAAACAGCATTTTACATCGGCACCTGACGTTGACTAACTATTTTTTCATAAAATGCGTCCCGGGAAACAGTGCTACAATTTTATAAATTACTATTCGAAAACGATATTTTTTTTTTTATATTGTCAATCTAAGATTTATAGATGAATATCTCTTGAAAACACCCGTCATAACAGATTTTAAATTAACTTTACAGGGTAATCACACTTTGAGATAAAAGGGGATGCGATACTCAGAAAATGAACTAGAAAGCCTAGCTCGTCGCCATCTTGGAACAATCGCACATCACATCTGATCTTGTATAATATTGCCAATAATCCCTCACCTTTAGTTGTCTTCATCAGAAAGCACTTCCAGGTATCCCAGGTCCACGACAAATGTATTTTCGGTCGAAAAAGTCCATCCTTTATGTTCCATTAGCTTGCTGTTGTTAGCGCGTCCTAAGGCTGTAAACAAATGTTGATCCGTGCGCGGCACTTGGCTAACGAAAAATGACTATTTTCCCTTCGTTAGGTTCGTTCAAACATGTCAAACGTTGTATAACATTAATCTTCAGGGCCTGTTTCAACAAGAGAGCCAATCAGATTCGAGTGGGACGATTTCATTGTGTTTCAAAACGTTTCCAAAGGTGGGGGCAGACACGGCCGCCGACGTCACAATGCTGATGGCCCTCCTACTGTGACCAATTGCCACATCGTCTCCTGCACTGAGTTGACAGCAGAAGCTTCAAAACACTTTGTAAAGACTGGGGACATCTAGTGGATGCACTGGAAAGTGCTCAATTATAATTTTTTCACGTTGTGAATTACAGGGAAGGCTGTGAAGTCGAGTCCACAATTCAGAATCCCACTTCCTGGTTCAATCGGTCTCGGGGTTTTGACTGCCATACAAGTTCTGTTATACTCACAGACACCATTCAAACAGTTTCAGAAACTTTAGGGTGTTTTCTATCCATATAAAATAAGTATATGCATGTCCTAGCTTCTGAGTTTGATTAGTAGGCCGTTGATAATGGGAACAAATTTTTTCCAAAATGCGCTGTGGCGCCCCCAGTGGTAGGATATACGCAAGAGGTTAAAAGTGGTGTAGGTCTTATTTATTTAAAGAGCATATTGAAGTTAGAAGCAATTGGATTTGAAACAATAGCCTACAACTATTTTAGCACTGTTTCGCGCTGCTCTGAGACAAGCATGGGGACTGGTGTTGATAAATCAATGAGATTTTTATTTTCACTGAATCTCTATTTGAGTATTGGTTAGACTAGAATTAGAAAATTAGAAGGGGTAGAAATGTTATGCTCTTCATGTAACCTTTATTTAACTAGGCAAGTCAGTTAAACTCTTGGCGTTCCTCTAGGATAGGGGGCGCTACAGCGATTTTTGAAAAAAATTCGTGCCCATTTTAAACGGCCTACTACTCAAACTCAGAAGCTAGGATATGCATATAATTAATACTTGTGGATAGAAAACACCCTAAAGTTTCTAAAACTGTTTGAATGGTGTCTGTGAGTATAACAGAACTCATATGGCAGTCAAAACCCCGAGACAGATCGAAACAGGAAGTGGAATTCTGAATTGCGGACTCAACTTCATCACGTTGCCTATTAATCACACCGTGAGCTATGGTTCATTGAGCACTTCCTATTGCTTCCACTAGATGTCCCCAGTCTTTACAAAGTGATTTGAGCCTTCTACTGTGAAAACTGACAGAATGACACGCTGTGGAACGTGGTCACACGGAGAGGGCCATCACCATTATGACGCCGGTGCCCCTAGCTACCCTCCCCTTTCGAAACGTTTTGAAACACAATGCAATCGTCCCCCTCGAATCTTATTGGAGCTCTAGTTGAAAAACGCCCTAAATATTTATGTTATACAACGTTTGACATGTTTGAACGAACCTAAATAAGAAAAAAATGCATTTTGTTGAAAGAGTAGCCGGAACTTTTGGTGCAGCCTTCAGAACGCGCTAACAACAAGGGCTAATGGAACATAAAGGATGAACTTTTTCGAACGAAAATACATTTGTTGTGGACCTGGGATTCCTGGAAGTGCCTAAGGATGAAGATAATCAAAGGTAAGGGATTATTGACAATAGTATACAAGACTAGATTTGATATGCGATTGTTCCAAGATGGCGCTGACCAGTATTACTAGCCTATTGTTCTGAGTATCGCATCCCCTTTTATCGCAAAGTGTGATTACCCAGTAAAGTTATTTTCAAATCTGGCATTACAGGTGCTTTCAAGAGATATTCATCTATAAATCTTAGAATGACAATATTACATTTTAAAAATGTTTTTGAATAGTAATTTAGTAAATTGTAGCGCTGTTTCATCGGATGCATTTGAGGGAAAATAGTCAACGTTACGCACCGATGTAAAATGCTGTTTTTATATATAAATATGAACTTTATCGAACAAAAGAATGTATGTATTGTGTAACATGATGTCCTAGGTGTGTCATCTGATGAAGATTGTCAAAGGTTAGTGCTGCATTTAGCTGTTTTTTGGTTATTTGTGATGCATGTGGTTGGTCGGAAAATGGCTATGTGGCTACTTTTACGATATACTCCTCTAACATAATCTAATGTTTTGCTTTTGCTGTAAAGCCTTTTTGAAATCGGACAACGTGGTTCGATTCAGGAGAGGTGTATCTATAATTTGAAAAAAAAAAAAAAAATCTTATATTTTGTTATGCTAATAGCGATAGGATTTTTCGCTGGATGTCCGCACAGGGGTTAAATGTACAGCCCTGCATCTACGTGTGTGTGTGTGTGTGTAAGCATGCAGATGCAGGACAGAATGTTATAATCACTTACCTCGGAAGGCACATTTAGGGGTCAAACACTCCAATGCACAACTCTGAAAAGGTACAGTTTTGGGAAATTTTCGGGCACGCGACCAGCAGTGTTCGGCCCTGCACACATCCCGTAAATCTTCGATAACGGACCACTTTTGTGCGCAGATGTGCAAGGATGTGTATATGTCCGGATACGGTTCAGTAAATCCCCAGAAATGACCACACACATCCACTCACTTACCAGGACACATCTTGAAATACCATTGCACTCCTTTGGCGTCAGTTGCAATACTTTTCTGTCCACGTCCACCCACGTCTCTTCCATAAATGTCAGTAAATGGCTGTGCGCTTGCTCAAGGTTGTGCATGCTTATTCACCCTACTTGCCTTAGTCACTGGTATATTAACAACACAATTAGTTATAAAATGTATTAATTAATTAATTACAGTGAATTAGGAATGAATGAATAAATAACTTATTTACTTGTATTATTAATACCATAGATCAGGATTCCAACACCCTTTCAGAAATAAAATTAAAGCACCACTATCAAGTTTTTTCCAGCACCTCATGACATCGCTATACTAAAACAACTCTTAGTTCCTTGAATAAAACACTCAAATACACTACTTGAAGGATGATAATTCATTTCAGTAAAGCAGGAGAAAGCGGGTAATGGCATCTACATTTAGGCTAAGCAGGGCCTGAAACTAAAGTAAGCTCCATGAGTCTGTACTCTGCTCAGTTCTTTTGAAAATACTTTCATGCAAGTACTCTCATTGTGCATCTAGAATCAATAGATCACAGTAAAAAATACATTATTCTCCATTCATGTATATTCATATAAAATCTAATCTTCACCCTACCAAAACCCACAAACCTTGTTTGAGAGATAGTAAAGTGGAATTCCAACCTTTAACATTTGTCACTTACCTCAAACAGTTTTTGATATCTTGTGAAATTACTGAGATTATTGGTATTATTGGACTATTGTGAAAACAATAGTTGAATTCCATCCACCTGGTTAAAAGGGGCTCCACATGCCTTTGGCTACATGTACTCGATGTATCACCCACAAACACTTAGTGCTGATCTAGCTAACGTTAGTGGTTAGCATTTAGCATGCAACTGTCAAAAATACACATTTCATAAAAAATGTACTTGTGAAATGCATATCATTTGTGTAATTCTTATGTACAAAGCTTTATAAACAGAAATAAAAATAATCTGAGACATCATCTTGTTCTCATCAATTTACAAGTTAGCTGGCTTAACTTGGTTACACTCATATGAATGAGAAAATTTCACTTGTTTTACACTCGTTCAAAACCCTTAAGTTATACATTAAAATTACCAGAAATCTCATCACAGTTTAGATAAACATGTTCTCTCTAGATTGTAAACAAAACTTTGCTTATAAATGTTACAAACCTGAAAACAGAATAAATAAGGAGACACAAAGAGTTGGCCAATTTTCACTGGGCTTCTCTTCCAACACGAGGTAGAGAGGCGTGCGCCTAAGGCAGTTGAGGATTAATATTGTTTCTGGACATTTTTGGACCGTCCATAGAAATTTCCAGAAACGTATTAATGCATAATTGAGAATTTACTATCCCAGAAATGTCCATATCACGCAACTGTTCGGGGATGCATGGAAGTCTACAAGGGTCCGCACACTCATATTGGGAATTTCCCACCCATGACCGTGCACCTTAAATTTCACGGGAATATAGCAGATCCGATTTCATCCAGAAACTCAGATTTTCATGCAGTCTTTCATCTAGTGATGTGCAGTACACAAACAATTTGTTCTTTTTGAACAAGTCATGATTCTTTTTTCCGAGTGACTCATTCATTTTAGTTGTTCGTTTGACCTGCTTGCCATAATGAATTTTACAGCAGCATTAATATGCACTCCTCTGGCTCAGCGGCTCCAGAAACGTGCTCCTACCACCAACTGTTAATCATGTGCGCGCATAAAATAGATTATGATGAAGGCACTATGGAGAAGAAAAAAGCATGTTTAGAAGTGATAATTGATTCCATGGTGCAAGAATAAATGCAATTAATTTATTATTAAATATTATCGATAGACACAGCTTTGTAGAACCATACACAGCCTTGCATCTGGTCAACACTCGAACGCGAGAACTATTCATTTGGGGGGCTGCTGCAGTTCGCGAACGATATTGTGCCAATCTCCCGCGTGGCAGTAAAGCAAAACTTTCCTCCAAGAGGGGTTCACGATCTAGTCGGTTGATACCTTGTTTCAAATGTTCTAATCTTATTTGTACTGTATGCCTAGCAATCACAAATGTAAATTGTTTGAAGCACAGTTTCATAATTCTCAGTCACAAACGACAGCTCCAATAAGCCCCCTATGGTGAACGAGAGACTTGTAGAATCATGATTCTTTCGAGTTTTTAGTTCATCATTCGCCAGTACGGGATCCTGCATGTTCTGGGCATTACTGAATTAAATCCTTGACTGAACGAGTTGCAAAGATCTGAGTCAGTAAAAAGTGGCAAACTTCCCATCACCAGTTTCTTGTCTTGCAGTCAGTCATGTGCGTGAATACTTTTCCTCAATCTATGTTTTTTGGGTCATTACTAACTTCTATAACCACATTCATAAACTCCGCCCATTTCTACAATTTATCTTCTTAAAATGTTATTTGAAACATAACCACACTGCTAACCTTATGCATAACTCTAATCTTAAATTATGGCCAAAAAGCACATTTTTGTTCCCAATTTTGACTTTGTGGCTGTGAAATCTGACTTGGTGGAAACCATGTTTTCCCCCAGATCAAATATGCAGCTGCAAAGGCCATTGGAGGTCTGCCACTAGGTATACAATCAATGGCAATCATGTTAACCAATCATTTTAAAGCCTAAAGAAAATGAGTAGCCCATTTTCTGAATGTTTCAGTATATGGAGAAGTTGCAGCCTGTCTTTAAAACATTTTCATTCTTAATTTGAATTTATTCAATGAGGTTTACATGATTATCCAGTGACATCAAAGCCAACTATGTCAAGCATAGATTTTTTTTTTTTTTACTTTTCTCCTGAAGTTTGTTTAGGTCTGACAAAATGTCTGTCCTTTGTCGCCATCCTATGGACAATGAATTTACTGCAGTCATTCACCCCTGATATCATTACATTGCAGTAAGCCCAAAGCCACTGAAACTATACTCTTAATGAAAGCAAAATTATATATATATATGTAAAATGGGATGTTCGAGCCCTGAATACTGATTGGCTGACAGCTGTGGTATATCAGACCATATACTGCTCTTATTATGATGGTAAATTTCTGTTCTGGAAGACTGTGTAAACACTCTCTCTGCAGCCGATGTGAGTAAGACCTTTAAACAGGTCAACATTCACAAGGCCGCAGGGACAGACGGATTACCAGGACGTGTACACAGAGCATGCGCTGACCAACCGGCAAGTGTCTTCACTGAGATTTTCAACCTCTCCCTGTCCAAGTCTGTAATACCAACATGTTTTAAGCAGACCACCATAGCCCCTGTGCCCAAGAACACTAAGGTAACCTGCCTAGATGACTACCGACCCGTAGCACTCACGTCTGTAGCCATGAAGCACTTTGAAAGGCTGGCCACGGCTCACATCAACACCAATATCCCAGAAACCCTAGACCCCCTCCAATTTGCATACCGCCCTAACAGATCCACAGATAATGCAATCTCTATTGCACTCCACACTGCCCTTTCCCACCTGTACAAAAGGAACACCTATGTAAGAATGCTATTCATTGACTACAGCTCAGCGTTCAACACCATAGTGCCCTCAAAGCTCATCAATAAGCTAAGGACCTGAGACTAAACACCTCCCTCTGCAACTGGATCCTGGACTTCCTGAAGGGCCGCCCCCAGGTGGTAAGGGTAGTAAACAACACATCCGCCATGCTGATCCTCAACACAGGGGCCCCTCAGGGGTGGGTGCTCAGTCCCCTCCTGTACTCCCTATTCCCTCATGACTGTACAGCCAGGCACGACTCCAACACCATCATTAAGTTTGCCAATGACACAACAGTGGTAGGCCTGATCACCGACGATGACGAGACAGCCTATAGGGCGGTCGTCAGAGACCTGGCCGTGTGGTGCCAGGACAACAACCTCTCCCTCAACATGATCAAGACAAAGGAGATGATTGTGGACTACAGGAAAAAGAGGACCGAGCACGCCTCCATTCTCATCGACCGGGCTGTAGTGGAGCAGGTTGAGAGCTTCATGTTCCTTGGCGTCCACAACACCATCAAACTAACATGGTCCAAGCACACCAAGACAGTCGTGAAGAGAGCATGAGAAAACCTATTCCCCCTCAGGAGACTGAAAAGATTTGGCATTGGTCCTCAGATCAACAAAAGGTTCTACAGCTGCACCATCGAGAGCATCCTGACTGGTTGCATCACTGCCTGGTTTGGCAACTGCTCGGCCTCCGATCACAAGGCACTACAGAGGGTTGTGCGAATGGCCCAGTACATCACTGGGGCCAAGCTTCCTGCCATCCAGAACCTCTACACAGGCGGTGTCAGAGGAAGGCCCTAAAATTGTCAAAGACCCCAGCCTCCCTAGTCATAGACTGTTCTCTCTGCTACCGCACGGCAAGCGGTACCGGAGTGCCAAGTCTAGGTCCAAGAGGCTTCTAAACAGCTTCTACCCGCAAGCCATAAGACTACTGAACATGTAATCTAATGGCTACCCAGACTATTTGCATTGCCCCCCCCCCCCTTTTACACCACTGCCACTCTCTGTTGTTATCATCTATGCATAGTCACTTTAATAACTGTACCTACATGTACATATTACCTCAATTTACCAGTGCCCCCGCACATTGACTCTGTACCGGTACGCCCCTGTGTATAGTCTGCTATTGTTATTTTACTGCTGCTCTTTAACTACTTGTTACTTTTATTTCTTATTCTTACTCATATTTTTTGTAACTGCATTGTTGGTAAGGGACTCGTAAGTAAGCATTTCACTGTATTCGGCACATGTAACTAATACCATTTGATTTAACCCGTTTATAATAGCAATAACCGCCCTTGCTGTCTCTGCCTTGCCGGTTCCCCTCTTTCCACTGGGATTCTCTGCCTCTAACCCTATTACAGGGCTGAGTCACTGGCTTACTGGTGTTCTTCCATGCCGTCCATGGGAGGGGTGCGTCACTTGAGTGGGTTGAGTCACTGACGTGGTCTTCCTGTCTGGGTTGGCACCCCCCCTTGGGTTGTGCCATGGCGGAGATCTTTGTGGGCTATACTCGGCCTTGTCTTAGGACGGTAAGTTGGTGGTTGTAGACATCCCTCTAGTGGTGTGGGGGCTGTGCTTTGGCAAAGTGGGTGGGGTTATATCCTGCCTGTTTGGCCCTGTCCGGGGGTATCATTGGATGGGGCCACAGTGTCTTCTGATCCCTCCTGTCTCAGCCTCCAGTATTTATGCTGCAGTAGTTTATGTGTCGGGGAGCTAGGGTCAGTCTGTTACATCTGGAGTATTTCTCTTGTCTTATCCGGTGTCCTGTGTGAATTTATATATGCTCTCTCTAATTCTCTCTTTCTCTCTTTCTTTCTTTCTCTCTCTCAGAGGACCTGAGCCCTAGGACCATGCCTCAGGACTACCTGGCATGATCACTCCTTGCTGTCCCCAGTCCACCTGGCCATGCTGCTGCTCCAGTTTCAACTGTTCTATGGAACCCTGACCTGTTCACCGGACGTGCTTGTTGCACCCTCGACAACTACTATGATTATTATTATTTGACCATGCTGGTCATTTATGAACATTTTAACATCTTGACCATGTTCTGTTATAATATCCACCCGGCACAGCCAGAAGAGGACTGGCCACCCCTCATAGCCTGGTTCCTCTCTAGGTTTCTTCCTAGGTTTTTTGCCTTTCTAGGGAGTTTTTGCTAGGGAGTTTTTCCTAGCAACCGTGCTTCTTTCACATGCATTGCTTGCTGTTTGGGGTTTTAGGCTGGGTTTCTGTACAGCACTTTGAGATTTCAGCTGATGTACGAAGGGCTATATAAATAAATTAAATTTAAAAAATAATAATTAAATAAGGCACCTCGGGGGTTTATGATACATGGCCAATATACCACGGCCATATACAATGCAACGCGGAGTGCCTGGACACAACCACAGCCATGGTATATTGGCCATGTATCACAAACCCCCGAGGTGCCTTATTGCTATTATAAACGGGTTAAATCAAATTGTATTAGTTACATGTGCCGAATACAGTGAAATGCTTACTTACGAGCCCCTTACCAATAATGCAGTTAAAAAATATATGAGTAAGAATAAGAAATACTTACTACATGACATTTGACTGGTACTATATATAAGCACTAAGGATGTGTGTTATATGGCCAATATACCACGGCCATATACAATGCAACGCGGAGTGCCTGGACACAACCACAGCCATGGTATATTGGCCATATAACACACATCCTTAGTGCTTATATATAGTACCAGTCAAATGTCATGTAGTAATCAAAAAAGTGTTAAACAAATCAAAATGTATTTTATATTTGAGTTTCTTTAAAGGAGCACCCTTGCATTGATGACAGCTTTGCACACTCTTGGCATTCTCTCAACCAGCATTTAAATTAACAGGTGTGCCTTGCATTTGAGCCAATCAGTTGTGTTGTGACAAGGTAGGGGTGGTATACAGAAGATAGCCCTATTTGGTAAAAGACCAAGTCCATATTATGGAAAGAACAGCTCAAATAAGCAAAGACAAACAACAGTCCATCATTACTTTAAGACATGAAGGTCAGTCAACGCGGTAAATTTCAATAACTTTGAAAGTTTCTTCAAGTGCAGTCGCAAAAACCATCAAGCGCTATGATGAAACTGGCTCTCATGAGGACAAGTTCATTAGAGTTACCAGCCTCAGAAATTGCAGCCCAATGCTTCACAATCACTCAACCTCAACCCAATTGAGATGTTTTGGGATGAGTTGTACCACAGAGTGAAGGAAAAGCAGCCAACAAGTGCTCAGCATATGTGGGCACTCCTTCAAGACTGTTGGAAAAGCATTCCAGGTGAAGCTGGTTGAGAGAATGCCAAGAGTTTGCAAAGCTGTCATCATGGCAAAGGGTGGCTACTTTGAAGAATCTAAAATATATTTGGATTTGTTTAAAACTTTTTTGGTTACTACGTGATAAGATACCACATGTGTTATTTCATAGTGTTGATGTCTTCTCTATTATTCTACAATGTAGAATATAGTAAAAATAAAGAAAACCCCTTGAATTGAGTAAGTGTGTCCAAACGTTTGACTGGTATATACAGAAAGAAATTACAAATCAAATACCTTTAATATAGCAAACACAATAAGATGTGTTATCCAGGCAGGAAACACTGTCCCCAAGTAATAAAGATGACTTCCTTCCCAGTAATTCCCCTGTTTAATAAGAATCTGCAGAAGTGATAAAAGTTCCCAGAAGCAGGGATCGACCATATAGAATTTTATGTTAGTGAATAAAAATGATATCATGAGAATTAAAGGAATTAAAGGAACTGCATGTCAGTTAACGGGATTAGTTGGACACCCCAAAGATTACTTTAGGCAGATAGTCTAGTCTCTTCTCACAGCCGCTTTGAAGATACTAAAGACAGTCTAACTCAGTGTTTCTCAACCTCTGGTCCGTGTACTAGCACCATTTCCTGGGACGATGCTGGGATTGTCCATCATGGACAGATTCTTATAGTGGCACTGGTGACCCCACAGGCACATGACAGTCACCACTGTTACCTGCTAATTATTAGAGAGTTAAGGTCAGTGAAGAAACAAATATACTTCAAGGGCAAATGTTCATGGTGTATCACAACCGGCCATGATTGGGAGACCCATAGGGCGGCGCACAATTGGCCAAGCGTCGTCCGGGTTAGGGTTTGGCCGGGGTAGGCCGTCATTGTAAAATAAGATTTTGTTCTTAACTGACTTGCCTAGTGAAATAAAGGTTAAATAAATAAAACAAATACCGACATGGTAAATATTTGTTTGGCAGGTACATGGTGTGCTAGGAGTAAATTATTTTGAGTGCCAGTACTGTTTATATTTAGGTGCAGGAATTCTAAAATATCCCTTACACAGCCTGGCGGTGTGTTGGGTCATTGTCCTGTTGAAAAACAATGATAGTCCCACTAAGCCCAAACCAGATGGGATGGCGTATCTCGTCACAGTATTTCTGTACATTGAAATTGCCGTCGATAAAATGCAACTGTGCTTGTTGTCCGTAGCTTATGTCTACCCATGCCATAATTCCACTGCCAACACAGGGCACTCAGTTCATAACGTTGACATCAGCAAACCGGTCGCCCACATGACTCCATACACATGGTCTGCGGTTGTGAGGCTGGTTAGACATACTGCCAGAGAAGCAGGCTGTGAACTGGGCCTGGGAAGCTTTTTCACAGGGAGCACCCAACCCCTGAAGTTCAGAGTTCAACAGTAAAAGTCCCTTCAGAGGCAGATCACAGAACAACTATGAGAGGTTGCCACAGTGCTTCAGCAGGAACTCAACAGGTTGAGAGTTTGGAAGTCATTGAATGTATAGAGTGAATGATTTGATAAATAGACATGCAAATTGACATTGACAACAAATTGACAACAAATGGCATATACACTGAGTGTAGAAAACATCAGGAATATTGAGTTGCACCCCCTTTTGCCCTCAGAACAGCCTCAATTCGTTGGGGCATGGACTCTGCAAGGTGTTGAAAGCATTCCACAGGGATGCTTTCCACAGTTGTGTCAAGTTGGCTGGATTTACTTTGGGTGGTGGATCATTTTTGTTACACACAGGAAACTGTTGATCTTTAAAAACCCAGCAGCGTTGCAGTACTTGACACTCAAACAGATGCATCTGGCAGCTACTACCATACCCTGTTCAAATGCATTTAAGTCTTTTTTCTTGCCCATTCAGTAAATGGCACACATTGTCTCAAGGCTTAAAAATCCTTCTTTAACCTGTCTCCTCCCCTTCATCTACACTGATTGAAGTGGATTTAACAAGTGACATCAATAAGGGATGATAGCTTCACCTGGATTCACCTGGTCAGTCTATGTCATGGAAAGAGCATGTTTTGTACACAATGTATATCAGTGGCGGTCAGAGGGAGGACAATTTGTTTTTAATGAGCATGGCCTTATTTATATTACAGCGTATTGGATGACTGTCACTCATATTCCATTCACCCAGTTCAATTCTAACATCGATAGGTTTAGGCTACTACATCATACTAGAATTTTCCCTATACCCATCATGAGGTTGCTACAACCTAGCCTATGCATGAAAGTTTAAAATGTAGGTGCACATTTTTGTAATCAAGGTGACACACTCTTTCCTGCATCAGGCTGATCTAGTGTGTAATCATTAGTCCAATAGTTGCAAAGAGAGTTTGTATTGGATAAATTCAGGTACACTACATGGCCAAAAGTATTTGGACACCTGCTCGTCTAACATCTCATTCCAAAATCATGGAATTAATATGGAGTTGGTCCCACCTTTGCTGCTATAACAGCTCTCACTCTTCTGGGAATTCCTTCCACTAGATGTTAGAACATTGCTGAGGATACTTGCTTCCATTCAGCCACAAGTGCATTAGTGAGGTAGGGCACCGATGTTGGGTGATTAGGCCTGGCTCACAGTCGGCATTCCATTTCATCCCAAAAGTGTTAGATGGGGTTGAGGTCAGGGCTCTGTGCAGGCCACTCAAGTTCTTCCACACTGATCTCGACAAACCCTTTCTGTATGGACCTCGCTTTGTGCACGGGGGCATTGTCATGCTGAAACAGGAAAGGGCATTCCCCAAACTGTTGCCACAAAGTTGGAAGCATAGAATCATTAGAATATGTTAAGATTTCCCTTCACTGTAACTAAGGGACCTAGCCCAAACAATGAAAAACAGCCCCAGACCATTATTCCTCCTCCACCAAACTTTAAAGTTGGCACTATGCATTTAGACAGGTAGTGTTCTCTTGGCATCCGCCAAACCCAGATTCGTCCAGATGGTGAAGCGTGATTCATCACTCCAGAGAACGCGTTTCCGCTGCTCCAGAGTCCAAAGGCGGCGAGCTTTACACCACTCCAGCCAACGCTTGGCATTGTGCTTGTGTGCAGCTGCTCGGCCATGGAAACACATTTCATGAAGCTCCTGACGAACATTTATTGTACTGACGTTGCTTCCAGAGACAGTTTGGAACTCGATAGTGAGTGTTGCAACCGAGGACAGACGATTTTTACCCACTATGCGTTTCAGCACTAGGCAGTCCCTTTCTGTGAACTTGTGTCACCTACCACTTCGTAGCTGAGCCGTTGTTGCTCCTCGATATTTCCACTTCACAATAACAGCAAGATGGTGCCGTATTGGATAGCTGCCCTTTTGGAAGTGCCGACCCAACTTTGCTATTATTTTGTCATTTATTTTTACTCTATTTTCACGAAATGTATTCGCTATTATTTCTTACAACAACTCTTGAACATCGGATCGGTAGTTACTTACCCTAATTCCGGCTGTTACGGATGCAGGTATCCTAAGTGTGTATCCTGTATGTGTATTTCTTTGCTCTCCTTCTCTTCCTCACAGGTGACAATCATCACTCCTCAATCAGTCCCCAATCAGAAGACACCTGTTCCTTTTCCCTCAACCAATCACATCCCCTTTCCCTTGGTTTAAAACCCAGTCAGTTGTTTTCTCCCTAGATATCTCCTCTCTCTCTCTCTCTCCTCTCTCTCTCTCTCTCTCTCTCTCTCTCTCTCTCTCCTCTCTCTCTCTCTCTCTCTCTCTCTCTCTCTCTCTCTCTCTCTCTCTCTCTCTCTCTCTCTCTCTATCTCCTCTCTCTCTCTCTCTCTCTCTCTCTCTCTCTCTCTCTCTCTCTCTCTCTCTCTCTCTCTCTCTCTCTCTCTCTCTCTCTCTCTCTCTCTCTCTCTCTCTCTCTCTCTCTCTCTCTCTCAACTACATGTCACATTTGTCCGGTTATCCTGTGAGTGTTGTTTGTTTGTTTGGTGGGAAAAGGGGGTACCAAGACAAGTCGCCCATGGGCATACATTACCTGTAGGAATACTTTGTCTAAGTACCCTAGTTAGAACTGGGCGGACCACCCACTGTATTTTTGGTTAGTTAGCTAGCTGTTCTTGAAGTAGGCTAGTCTAGTTTAGGTGTGTTTATGGATTATTGTTTCTTTGCTTGGGTCCAGCTCAGCCCCTTTTCTCACACCCCATTACCGTGTGTTTAGCAATAAACCTTTAGAGTTTGATGGTAAACTTAAGTTGTCGGTGGTTTTTCTTCTCATTGTAACTCGTCACTATTATAATTTGCATGATTTATGTTACGGGTCTCGTTGCCATCCCCCCTAGACTGCCGGGCCAAAAAGGGATTCGTAACACCGGCTTCTACTTCAACTCATCTGCCCTGGGCTCTCTATAATTCCAACACAATTTTCGGGCTACCCAAGAGGAAACGGCAGCGTTATAGAGGCAAGAGAGGGGGGATCCTGGTGAGATTAAAGCGAAGGCAAAACCAGCCACCTCTTCCCACGATTTTACTGGCTAATTTACAGTCACTTGATAATAAGATGGATGACCTCCAATCACGCATTTGCTTCCAACGGGACTCTAGGAACTGCAATAGTCTTTCCTTTTCGGATAAGATACCCCCACGGCTATCCACCTCGATGGCTTCACCGGGTGGACAGGTCAGTGGAGTCAGGCAAATCGAGAGGCGGAGGGGTTTGCCTCTTCATCAACTCCAACAAGTGTGCTAATTCCAGCATGGTGGAAGTGTTCACCAGTCATGGAAAACATGATATTATTCCTGACGTGAGAAGGGTCTTTAATGAGGTCAACACCCGCAAGGCCGTGGGCCCCAACGGTATTCCAGGGTGCGTTCTCAGAGCATGTGCAGAACAGCTGGCAGGCATATTCACGGGAATTTTCAACGTCTCCTTGTCCCAGTCTGTAATCAAATCAAATTTTATTTGTCACATGCACCAAATACAACAGGTGTAGACCTTACCGTGAAATGCTTACTTATAAGCCCTTAACTCTGTTTTCTTAAAACTGTGTTGTTTGTTAAGAAAATATTTACTAAATAAACTAAAGTAAAAAATAAAAAGTAACACAATAAAATAACAATAATGAGGCTATATAGTTGATAGTAAATAAATAATCAACTCAATTCATGTGGTACGGAATGATTAATGAGAAAATGGTTTGTGCAGAAATTAATCAATTAGTGACTGCTATGAAATCAATGTATTCTGATATTCTTTGTGTTCATTTGGGAAACGGTACCTCAATAAATCTGGTGCCCCAGATTACTGAGTTAATTGTTACATGATTCATTTAATCACGCAATAATAAACATAGTTAATTATTCAATAAATAGCATGTCATCACATTAACGATAGCAATTTCACGACAATAGCTAACAGAACTAATGCGTTAGAAAACCCGCTACAGTCATGCAGTAAAGTTACAGTTTACAGTCAGTAAGAAGTTTAGAATTTACCAGCCAGTCAAGATGCAGTGGTGTGTATTCATGGATGCCAAAAATGTACAAAGAAAAAACATAAAATAACAAATCTTTCGTCTCTGTGTTTTAACCTCTCTGGGCCAGTGCGTCCCACCTACTCAACAGCCAGTGTAATCCCGTGGCGCGATATTCAAATACCTTAGAAATGCTATTACTTCAATTTCTCAAACATATGACTATTTTACAGCTATTTTAAAGACAAGACTCTCGTTAATCTAACCACACTGTCCGATTTCAAAAAGGCATTACAACGAAAGCAAAACATTAGATTATGTCAGCAGAGTACCCAGCCAGAAATAATCAGACACCCATTTTTCAAGCTAGCATATAATGTCACATAAACCCAAACCACAGCTAAATGCAGCACTAACCTTTGATGATCTTCATCAGATGACAATCCTAGGACATTATGTTATACAATATATGCATGTTTTGTTCAATCAAGTTCATATTTATATCAAAACCAGCTTTTTACATTAGCATGTGACTAGCATGTGACTAGCATTCCCACCGAACACTTCCGGTGAATTTACTAAATTACTCACGATAAACGTTCACAAAAAAAACATAACAATTATTTTAAGAATTATAGATACAGAACTCCTTTATGCACTCGCTATGTCCGATTTTAAAATAGCTTTTCGGTGAAAGCACATTTTGCAATATTCTGAGTAGATAGCCCGGCCATCAACAGGCTAGCTATTTTGACACCCACCAAGTGTGGTACTCACCAAACTCCGATTTACTATTAGAAAAGTTTGATTACCTTTGCTGTTCTTCGTCAGAATGCACTCCCAGGACTTCTACTTCAATAACAAATGTTGGTTTGGTTTCAAATAATCCATAGTTATATCCAAATAGCGGCGTTTTGTTCGTGCGTTCAAGACACTATCCGAAGGGTAAAGAAGGGTGACGCGCCCGATGCGTTTCGTGACCAAAAATTTCAAAATATTCCATTACCGTACTTCGAAGCATGTCAACCGCTGTTTAAAATAATTTTTTATGCTATTTTTCTCATAAAAAAGCGATAATATATGTTTTCGTTCAAAGAGAGAGAAAGTAAACATGGTGTCGGCTCGTGCATGCGCCTCCAGTCTCATTGTCCTCAGATCGACCACTTACAAAATGCGCTAATGTTTTTCAGCCATGGCCTGCAAAGCCACCATTCATCGTTCTGGCACCTTCTGAAAGCCTATGGGAGCGTTAGAAAATGTCACGTTATGCCAGAGATCCCCTGTTTTGGTTAGAGATGATCAAGAAGGCCATGAAATGGTCAGAGAGAGCGCTTCCTGTTTGGAATCTTCTCAGGTTTTGGCCTGCCAAATGAGTTCTGTTATACTCACAGATACCATTCAAACAGTTTTAGAAACTTTAGGGTGTTTTCTATCCAAATCAAACAATTATATGCATATTCTAGTTACTGGGCAGGAGTAGTAACCAGATTAAATCGGGTACGTTTTTTATCCGGCCGTGCAAATACTGCCCCCTATCCCCAACAGGTTAATCATTTTCCTTCAATTTGCAAGAGGCTGAATGTATCTCACTGGAGAAAGCATCCGAGTGAGAGAAACAGTGCCCCTCTGTCTCTGAATGTGTAGGCCATCTGTCTGATTCTATCTGTTCATAAAGAGTAAGACATTGTTGCCGCCCGTAGCACTGATTGCAAGGGAAGCCAGAGAGCATTTTGCCTCCCTTGATAAAAAAGGATAAAAGAATAGACAATCAGCGTTGAGCTCAACTGTGTATGGTCCTTTTGCACCAACAAAAGTGTCAAGGGAAGCCAGTTTGGATTTGGCTTCACTCATACCACATCAACAGAAATACTGTACCAATCAAAAGTTTGGACACACCTACTCATTCTCATTCACTCATTCTTCTACATTGTAGAATAACAGTGAAGACATCAAAACTATTAAATAACACATATGGAATCATGTAGTAACAAAAAAAGTGTTAACCTCTCTAGGGCAGGTGGCACCAAATCGTCCCACCTACGTAACAGCCAGTTGAATCCTGTGGCGCGATTTTCAAATACCTTAGAAATGCTATTACTTCAATTTCTCAAACATATGACTATTTTACAGCTATTTAAAGACAAGACTCTCGTTTATCTAACCACACTGTCCGATTTCAAAAAGGCTTTGCAACGAAAGCAAAACATTAGATTATGTCAGCAGAGTACCCAGCCAGAAATAATCAGACACCCATTTTTCAAGCTAGCATATAATGTCACAAAAACCCAGAAGACAGCTAAATGCAGCACTAACCTTTGATGATCTTCATAAGATGACACTCCTAGGACATTATGTTATACAATACATGCATGTTTGTTCAATCAAGTTCATATTTATATCAAAAACCAGCTTTTTACATTAGCATGTGACGTTCAGAACTAGCATACCCCCCGCAAACTTCCGGTGAATTTACTAACAATTTACTAAATTACTCACGATAAACGTTCACAAAAAGCATAACAATTATTTTAAGAATTATAGATACAGAACTCCTCTATGCACTCGATATGTCCGATTTGAAAATAGCTTTTCGGTGAAAGCACATTTTGCAATATTCTAAGTAGATAGCCCGGCATCACAGGGCTAGCTATTTAGACACCCAGCAAGTTTAGCCTTCACCAAACTCCAATTTACTATTAGAAAAGTTTGATTACCTTTCCTGTTCTTCGTCAGAATGCACTCCCAGGGCTTCTACTTCAATAACAAATGTTGGTTTGGTCCAAAATAATCCATAGTTATGTTCCAACAGCGGCGTTTTGTTCGTGCGTTCAAGACACTATCCGAATGGTAAATAAGGGTCACGCTTACGGCGCATTTCGTGACAAAAGATTTCTAAATATATCATTACCGTACTTCGAAGCATGTCAACCGCTGTTTAAAATCAATTTTTATGCCATTTTTCTCGTAAAAAAGCGATAATATTCCGACCGGGAATCTGCAATTAGGTAAACAGCCGAAAGAAAATATATCATTGGGTCGACTCGGGCGCCTAAGCCCTTTGTCCTCTGATCGGCCACTTGGCAAAGGCGATAATGTGTTTCAGCCAGAGGCTGCCTCGATATCGTTCAGCTTTTACCCGGGCTCTGAGAGCCTATGGGAGCCGTAGGAAGTGTCACGTTACAGCTAAGATCCTGACTCTTCAATAAACAGAGACAAGAAGAACGACACCTTGTCAGACAGGCCATTTCCTGCATGAAATCTTCTCAGGTTTTTGCCTGCCATATGAGTTCTGTTATACTCACAGACACCATTCAATCAGTTTTAGAAACTTTACGGTGTTTTCTATCCAAAGCCAATAATTATATGCATATTCTAGTTACTGGGCAGGAGTAGTAACCAGATTAAATCGGGTATGTTTTTTATCCGGCCGTGTAAATACTGCCCCCTAGCCCTAACAGATTAAACAAATCTAAACATATTTCAGATTCTACAAAATAGCTACCCTTTACATTGATGACAGCTCTGCCCACTCTTGGAATTCTCTCAACCAGCTCCATGAGGTAGTCACCTGGAATGTATTTAAATTAAGATGTGTGCAGTGGTTAAAGGTTAATGTGTGGAATTTCAGTTGTGTTGTGACAAGGTAGGGGTGGTATAAAGAAGATAGCCCTATTTGGCAAAATACAGTAGCTTGCGAAAGTATTCACCCCCTTGGCATTTTTCCTATTTTTTTAACTTACAACCTGGAATTAAAATGGATTTTGGGGGGGGTTGTATCTTTTGATTTACACAACATGCCTACCACTTTGAAGATGCAAAATATGTTTTCTTGTGAAACAAACAAAAAATAAGACAAAAAAACTGAAAACTTGAGCGTGCATAACTATTCACCCACCCAAAGTCAATACTTTGTAGAGCCACCTTTTGCAGCAATTACAGCTGCAAGTCTCTTGGGGTATGTCTCTATAAGCTTGGCACGTAGTTGGCAAGTAGTTTTTTTGTGGTTTCTGTACTTTACTTTTTTTTCAACTTTTACTTCACTACATTCCTAAAGACAATTATGTACTTTTTACTCCACACATTTTCCCTGACACCCAAAATTGTCATTACATTTTGAATGCTTAACAGAACAGGAAAATGGTCCAATTCACGCACTTATAAAGAAAGCATCCCTTCTGCCTCTGATCTGGGCAACTCACTAAGCACAAATGCTTCATTTGTAAATTATGTCTGAGTGTTGGAGTGTGGCCCTGGCTATCAGTTCATTTAAAAAACAGGAAAATCGTGCCGTCTGTTTTGCTTAATATAAGGAATTTGAAAAAATGTATACTTTTACTTTTGATACTTCAGTATATTTTAGCAATTACATTTACTTTTGATACTTAAGTATATTTAAAACCAAATACTTATAGACATTTATTCAAGTATTATTTTACTGGGTGACTTTCACTTTTACTTGAGTCCTTTTCTATTAAGGTATCTTTACTTTTACTCAAGTATGACAATTAGGCACTTTATCTTTTGCAGGGTCGCTGGTTCAAGACCCACTCCTGTTCATCAAGGGGCCGATTCAGACTTAGGAGGTTTACGCCTTTCCCATGCACACCTTTCCTACAAACTTCTCAGTAGTTGGTATTCAGACTTACCTTATGCAAGTGTGTAACGGGCTTTCCAGACGTGGTTTCCTTGCGTGTACTGAATACATTTCATTCAGCCACTGAAAACCCTCCCACTTGCTGGGTCTTCATTCAATAGGGTTTTCAGTACATTTATCTAAAGCCATCCATTTAAATTTGGTGTACCATTCATTTGAATTTTCTTGACAGACTCACTAGAATATATGAAGAGAACGGTTCCGAATGTTAGGGCTCAATGAAAAAAGCAATGTAGATACACGCATATATTCATCTCCTTTTCAGCACCAATTTGTAGATTCAAAAAATATTCTGATCTTGTATATTATTTAGGGTTAGAAAAATATTTAGCCTTAGCCTTTACCCTCTAAATATATATTGGTGAATCAAAAATACAGTAGTTTGATTCATCCGGAAAGGTGCCATATTCAATTGTTCAATCCATTAAATATAAATTGAGCAAAAATATAAATGCAACATGTATCATGTTTCATGAGCTGAAATCAAAGATCTCAGACATTTTCCATATGAACAAAAAGCGTATTTCTCTCAAGTTTTGTGCACAAATTTGTTTACATCCCTCGGATGTGTACAATAGTGGTTTGAACAGTAGTCCTACAAATTTGCCTTAAGAATCCTCACTAATCTTGGAACTGTGATCACAATGGTCCAGTCCTCGTGAACCATGTGTGCCAAGCTCCAGGTTTAAACTGCTATGGTCTGCATTCCATAATGATTCAAGATAGGCTACATGTTCCAAATTATTGCACAACTTGTAATACTGTAAGCCAAATATGACTCACTATTGCTAGTGATCCTAAGGAACAACCACACGAATGTGTAGAAGAAAGGTAAACAAACAATGTAATGGAATGATGCTAAATATAAGGAAACTAATACTAAAGTCAGTGCAGTTGTAAATGTATGTGGGTATAACTGAAAGTGGCTACTGCCTACCAGTAGTGGCATATAACTAAAACATTCTAGAAATTATAAATCAACCTGGTAAATCAACCACTATACTGTCATTTGTGCATGGCTACAGAAACCTATAGCTTTGATCTCCAAATTTCATCCCAAGTTATAAGACCAGCATTTCAGAAACTTCAGTGTGGAAAAGGTGTTGGTATGCTTCAGTTTGCTGCCATATGACTGGTTTCACATTTGTCTCTAGTAATCATAAGGTAAAATAGATTTAATATAATTGTCATTTATATTTACAATCCCCTTATCCAAACGGCTTACTCATTTACCTAGCTCTTATCAATAGCTCTTATCAATTTGTAAATTACAGTGCTTGGATAATGGTGCTATTTCGATCGGAAAAGATTAAGTATAGATGTTGTTCCACTTGGAACCGACAGGTTGCTTGACCTTATTTACCGTTTCATTGCCCATAAAGGAAGTGGAATTATGAGGGAATTAAGTCAAAGTCGGAATATGGCATATCTGTAGACACACCTCCACCACACCTTAATTTCTTCGATCTCCACCCCCAACGAATAGCGGATGAATAGCATTTTTTTCTCATGCCTAAATTCAAGGTCTGAATACCTGTAAAGAGAAAAGTGCATAAAAAGGGAATTATGTTCCATTTACGAGCGCCTAACTTGGATCGGAATAGGACTACAATAGTCAAATTATTAACTAATGCAGTGTAATGCATGTTTAAATTGGTTGGAAAGAGGCAAACTGAATGCGCACAACAGTAAACAGATAATCTCATAGATAACCTCACCTGAAAACAGGTGAAAACTACACTTTAACAAAGACCCTTACAGAAAAGCTATAAATTACCACACCAGAGCAGCACAGCAACAGTGCCAGCTGGAAATATTTACTCTTGAGGCCTGGTGGTGGACTGGCATCAGCCAGGGCAGAGTACATGCCAGAGCAATTTAATATCAGGAGGAAGAAGCAGGTCGCTGAGCACTCTGCCCAGGAACAACTGGAGGCCTTTGTGTTTATAAAAGAAAGAGCTAAAGCCAAAGCTTGTTTGGATCTCTCCACTCAAGAAATTGACATTAGGGCTGGTCACTGATGCTAAAAAGTTGTATGTATGACATACAGTAGTTTGGCCCTTTATCTCTATTACATGAAAGGCTTCCTATTTATTTTCTGTGTACAAAATATTTGTTTGACTTCTGCATGTGTACCGACCAACTGATCTGTTTAATAATACCTTCAAATATTTACATATTCAAATTTTAGTCAGAAAGGGCCTTCATGCACACAGACAGACAGACAGACAGACAGACAGACAGACAGACAGACAGACAGACAGACAGACAGACAGACAGACAGACAGACAGACAGACAGACAGACAGACAGACAGACAGACAGACAGACAGACAGACAGACAGACAGACAGACAGACAGACAGACAGACAGACAGACAGAGGAGTTATTCTGCAGTAGGTGGCAGCACTGTACTAACTTCTTCCAGTGCTTCAATAGATCTGAGGACTGTTCCCTCTATTAGTCTGCCCTGTTCCAGTGGATGTCACAGTATGTATGAAAAACATTATTTTCAATAAACAGACAGATCAAAAAGTATAGGCTATCACTGTTACCATGTGCACTATAGTGGGTTTATTTAAGTTTCTCATGCTCAATAAAGACCCCCCAAAACTCTTTACCCCAGCTCTCATGTATAGCCTATGTAAAATGTATTTGCAATGCATTGTGATATAAAACGTGTTATTATACAGCATTTATGACAATAATTATTGCCATTATAATTGTCCTGTAGGCCTGTCCACAAAAGTCACCATAGTGGGTTAATCTGTTATTACGCACTGCAAGAACGATTTTGGGCGGTCTCTCGCTGTAGGCGGCGTGGCGACTTATCTCACCGACAGGGGCTTATATGTAAACTGAGGCTAAACAAATACAGATGAACCTTAGAGCACATTCACAAAAAATACTGGCAATTTTGGATGGTTCAGAAGACGCTCTGAATCCACGGGAGCAACACGCGCCTGCACATGCGGTCTATTCTTGTTGTTATATATAGGCCTGTAAGCTTGTTGATGCATATCTATCATTACAATCAGAGTGCTGCATTGCAAAGGGACCTGTCCGACTATGTTATATTGATTCAATTACAATAGAATATTATTATTGTACTGTTGCGCAATATTGCTACCTACATATTTCGTTTATAAGGCAGTGGCACTGTTGGTTTTCAATTGTGCATAGTGCGTATTTGTGTTGAAATGAGGAATCCACATCTACTCAGCGATGGCTGGAAAACAATCAACGCAAAGGATGCAACTGGGAATAAAAAGTTTAAACGAAAAGGTCGGGACCCAAAACGTGTCAGCAGTGAAGAAGTCCAAAGTTACGAGCATGATTTAAGAATGGAAGACGACTCTATGGGGGAACTGATGGAAGAGACATGTAGAAACCGTGTCCAAAAAAGACTGCAGGACCCTGGTACAGTTTTATCTGTGGAGAAATCGATAATTTCAACTGAAAACCCGAATATTGCTATTGACATGAGGATAAATGCTTTTCCATCTACAGTTACTGGGACGCTCCCATCACAGTTGCAGCCTTTATCCGAGTCAACATCAATAAGCAGAGACTCTTTTCACAGCACATTCCCACAGGTTACAAGTTATGACCATCAACAGTCATTTGTGTCTGATCACACATTACAGTCCCGGATCGTCCTGTGCCAGCGCTCCGAGAGGTCCCTCTCCTCAGCTTCTCAGGCATCCTACATCAATAGCAGCGACCTGATGGAATCGCCAAGGAAACGGCTGGGGGAAACGTCTGGCGTCATCACTGAGATCAGAGCTGTTCAGCAGACACGGAGGCTACTGGCGAATGCCAGAGAGAGGACCCGGGTGCATACCATCAGTGCAGCCTTTGAGGCGCTGAGAAAGCAGGTATTTCCACTGAATTCACTAAACACACAATGAGGCCTCTTGTACAGAATGTTATGTTTATGCTGAACTCAGAGTAAATTGTTGCACTTAAATTCCCATTTGAGTGTCAACTGTATGGAGTTATGTACATTATGAAAATGACGGTGCATTTCACTATACAATAGACCTACTTGAGTACTAACTGTATGGCCCCTTTTATAGATAGTTTATTAAATGCATTTCAGTGTAGATAATGCACAGTTTGCTAGGCCACATTAAAGATATGAGAATGAACAGTACAAAATCTTTAAGGCATGTCAGTCCAAACAGTTCAATTGTCACTCTGATGACACAATTTACAATTACAATTTAGTCTTTTAGCAGACGCTCTTATCCAGAGCGACTTACAGTAGTGAATGCATACATTTCATGCATTTATTATTATTTTTTATTTTTTTTGTACTGGCCCCCCGTGGGAATCAAACCCACAACCCTGGTGTTGCACACACCATGCTATACCAACTGAGCCACAGGGAAGGCCTGTGGCTCAGACACCTCTCACAATGGCAGAAACAAGATGTCAAATGCATAGGAAACAGGGAACAAGTTTCTTAATGACAAAGGATAGCTCTTCACACTCCAATAGGCCTGATACAGCATGAACAGAGATCAAAAGTATTTGATCCCCTGCTGATTTTGTACGTTTGCCCACCGACAAAGAAATGATCAGTCTATAATTTTAATGGTAGGTTTATTTGAACAGCGCGAGACAGAATAACAACAAAGAAATCAAGAAAAATGCATGTCAAAAAAGTTATGAATTGATTTGCATTTTAATGAGGGAAATAAGTGTTTGACCCCCTCTCAATCAGAAAGATTTCTGGCTCCCAGGTGTCTTTTATACAGGTAACAAGCTGAGATTACGAGCACACTCTTAAAGGGAGTGCTCCTAATCTCAGTTTGTAACCTGTATAAAAGACACCTGTCCACAGAAGCAATCAATCAATCAGATTCCAAACTCTCCACCATGGCCAAGACCAAAGAGCTCTCCAAGGATGTCATGTACAAGATTGTAGACCCACACAAGGCTGGAATGGGCTACAAGACCATCGCCAAGCAGCTTGGTGAGAAGGTGACAACAGTTGGTGGGATTATTCGCAAATGGAAGAAACACAAAATAACTGTCAATCTCCCTCGGTCTAGGGCTCCATGCAAGATCTCACCTTGAGGAGTTGCAATGATCATGAGATTGGTGAGGAATCTACACGTAAGGATGTTGTCAATGATCTCAAGGCAGCTGGGACCATAGTCACCAAGAAAACAATTGGTAACATGCTACGCCGTGAAGGACTGAAATCCTGCAGCGCCCGCAATGTCCCCCTGCTCAAGAAACCACATATACATGCCCGTCTGAAGTTTGCCAATGAACATCTGAATGATTCAGAGGACAACTGGGTGAAAGTGTTGTGGTCAGATGAGACCAAAATGGAGCTCTTTGGCATCAACTCAACTCACCATGTTTGGAGGAGGAGGAATGCTGCCTATGACCCCAAGAACACCATCCCCACCGTCAAACATGGAGGTGGAAACATTATGCTTTGGGGTGTTTTTCTGCTAACGGGACAGGACAACTTCACCGCATCAAAGGGACGATGGACGGGGCCATGTACCTTCAAATCTTGGGTGAGAACCTCCTTCCCTCAGCCAGGGCATTGAAAATGGGTCGTGGATGGGTATTCCAGCATGACAATGACCCAAAACACACGGCCAAGGCAACAAAGGAGTGGCTCAAGAAGAAGCACATTATTAAGGTCCTGGAGTGGCCTAGCCAGTCTCCAGACCTTAATCCCATAGAAAATCTGTGGAGGGATCTGAAGGTTCGAGTTTCCAAACGTCAGCCTGGAAACGTTAATGACTTGGAGAAGATCTGCAAAGAGGAGTGGGACAAAATACCTCCTGAGATGTGTGCAAACCTGGTGGCCAACTACAAGAAACGTCTGACCTCTGTGATTGCCAACAAGGGTTTTGCCACCATGTCATGTTTTGCAGAGGGGTCAAATACGTATTTCCCTCATTAAAATGCAAATCAATTTATAACATTTTTGACATGCGTTTTTCTGGATTTTTTTGCTGTTATTCTGTCTCTCACTGTTAAAATAAACCTAACATTAAAATTATAGACTGATCATTTCTTTGTCAGCGGGCAAACGTACAAAATCAGCAGGGGATCAAATACTTTTTTCCCTCACTGTATGTGTACTATGAACTATCAATGTCAACTAAAACAAATAACTCTTACTTTCCCAAATCCAACATGAAATATCTATCCCTTTGAAACAAAATCAGGGAAGTTTTCGCTTTGAACCCTTTTACTGTGTCATGTCATCACCAGCTGTTTTGGCACTTAGAAAGACATGGTGGAAAACTGTCACGTGACACCAACTGACACCAACAGGAGTAACTAAAGAGCATATACAGTAGCCTAACTAAAAATCTCCTAAACTTGGTTGTACCATCCGCTCATATCAGTATATATCCTCTCTAGGATATGTGGGACGAAATCGTCCCACCTACGTAACAGTCAGTGGAATCCTGTGGCGCGTTATTCAAATACCTTAGAAATGCTATTTACTTCAATTTCTCAAACATATGACTATTTTCACCATTTTAAAGACAAGACTCTCGTTAATCTAACCACACTGTCCGATTTCAAAAAGGCTTTACAACGAAAGCAAAACATTAGATTATGTCAGCAGAGTACCCAGCCAGAAATAATCAGACACCCATTTTTCAAGCTAGCATATAATGTCACATAAAACAAAACCACAGCTAAATGCAAAACTAACCTTTGATGATCTTCATCAGATGACACCCCTAGGACATTATGTTATACAAAACATGCATGTTTTGTTCAATCAAGTTCATATTTATATCAAAAACCAGCTTTTTACATTAGCATGTGACATTCAGAACTAGCATACCCCCCGCAAACTTCCGGTGAATTTACTAAATTACTCACGATAAACGTTCACAAAAACCATAACAATTATTTTAAGAATTATAGATACAGAACTTCTCTATGCACTCGCTATGTCCGATTATAAAATAGCTTTTCGGTGAAAGCACATTTTGCAATATTCTAAGTAGATAGCCCAGCCATCACGGCTAGCTATTTACACACCCACCAAGTTTAGCTCTCACCAAAGTCAGATTTACTATAAGAACATTTTTGTTACCTTTGCTGTTCTTCGTCAGAATGCACTCCCAGGCCTTCTACTTCAATAACAAATGTTGGTTTGGTCCCAAATAATCCATAGTTACATCCAAATAGCGGCGTTTTGTTTGTGCGTTCAAGACACTATCCGAAAGGGTAAATAAGGGTTACGCGCCCGACGTGTTTCGTGACAAAAAAATTCTAAATATTCCATTACCGTACTTCGAAGCATGTCAACCGCTGTTTAAAATCAATTTTTATGCCATTTTTCTCGTAAAAAAGCGATAATATTCCGACCGGGAAAGCGTGTTTACGTTCAAAGAGAGAGAAAATAAAAACATGGGATCCCCTCGTGCACGAGCCTCAGTCTGATGGTCCTCTGATAGACCACTTAACCAAGGCGCTAAAGTTTTTTTAGGAAGTCTCACGTTACAGCAAAGATCCTAAATTTTCAATAAACAGAGCCAAGAAGCTCAAGGAATGGTCAGAGAGGGTACTTCCTGTTTGCAATCTTCTCAGGTTTTTGCCTGCCATATGAGTTCTGTACTCACAGACACCATTCAAACAGTTTTAGAAACTTTAGGGTGTTTTCTATCCAAAGCCAATAATTATATGGATATTCTAGTTTCTGGGCAGTAGTAATAACCAGATTAAATCGGGTACGTTTTTTATCCGGCTGTGTAAATACTGCCCCCTAGCCCTAACAGGATATACCATGAGTGTACAAAACATTAGGAACACCTGTTCTTTCCATGACATAGACTGACCAGGTGAATCCAGGTGAAAGTTATGATCCCTTATTGATGTCACTTGTTATTGATTTCAATCAGTGTAGATTAAGGGAAGGAGACAGGTTAAAGAATCATGTTTAAGCCTTGAGACAATTGAGACATGGATTGTGTATGTGTGCCATTTAGAGGGAGAATGGGCAAGACAAAATATTAAAGTGCCTTTGAATGGGGTATGGTAGTAGGTTGCCAGGTGCACTGGTTTGATTGTGTCAACAACTGCAACGCTGCTGGGTTTTTCACACCAACTAGAAGGATATCCAGCCAACTTGACACAACTGTGGGAAATATTGGAGTCAACATGGGCCAGCAATGCTGTAGAACGCGTTTGACACTTTATAGAGTCCATGCCCTGACAAATTTATGCTGTTCTGGGGGCAAAAGAAGGGTTTGGGGAATGCAACTTAATATTAGGAAGGTGTTCCAAATGTTTTGTACACTCTGTGTATGACCAAACCTAACCAAATTGTAACCCTATACAGGTGCCCTGCTACTCCTATGGACAGAAGTTGTCAAAGCTGGCTATATTAAGAATCGCCTGCAACTACATCCTGTCGCTGGCTCAGCTTGCAGACCTGGACTACACCCCAGATAACGGCAACATGAGCTTCAGAGAGTGTGTGGAGCAGTGCACCCGCACCCTGCAGGCCGAGGGACGCTCCAAGAAGAGGAAGGTAAATTGGATCTAGGGAAGAGAAGAGAAGGGAAGGCGAGATTCAGTATTTAGGCTTTTGTCTGATGACAGTCTGGCCTGGGATTTTACCCTGTGCATAAAAGTCTGGCCTGGGATTTTATCCTGTGCTTGTCTTCTTTGGCTGAAGGCCGCATGCAGCAATGACAAGGTGGGTTGAGACACTGACATGGAAATGGACTCCTGCAAGTGGAAAGTACTCAAGCACACAGATGGAGACATTGCTGAGGTATTGTAATAAGTTTGCTATAAAGTTCAAGGCCATCAAAAACGGAGCAGGGACGCTGAAGCATTACTAGTTACAGAGAGGGAATGGAAAGCCAAGTCAAAGCCAGCTTCTAATTCAAACATGTTTTTGACAATATAGCATATCAATAACCTTGAAACATAAACTATGCTTATAAACAAGCCAATGATAAATAGCAACAGGTGACCATACAAGACCAATAAAATAATTGGTCATGGATATTTAACTTTCAAATAAAGCTAATTGAGTAGAGCTTTTCTTTCTACTAGTTAAACACCTCTCCTCCTTCACTGTCATGTCATTTCCTAACGAAACTATATGACGCTTTTGAATGACTGGTGAATTGATGATATCACAGCAGTGAAAACTTCCCTTTTTACTGATCATGAAGCTGCAAAGATAACTTTGATGGTTCCTGTCGGAAAACATGGGGCAGTGTGACAGACAGAGGGATGGTAATTCTAACGATAATGATAACAAAAGAGGAAAGAATACACTCTCACCAATTAAGAGAGGCATTCCTTTGCCTAATAGGGATCCCATTAAATTAAATCATCATCAACTCGTGTTTGAAAGGGAACTGGGTGTTCCGCCAGTTTTTTGTCCAGAACAGAAGAAAAAGTGCCCCGGGTGAATAAAAGGGGTGATTGATGCCTTTGTGTGCAGTTTTATGACACTGGGAGTCATGTAAAATGAGGCTGAACGTCCTCCAGCCCTCTCCTGGATCCACACATCTGCATGGCCTCTCTATAAATCAACAGGGTTTTTAATGCACAGATGAGATCCAAGCATGGAGAATGTTAATTTACACATTAATTAACGTTTTAACACTGTTCTATCGATTACTTTCCCCCCAGTTCCTCATCTGTCCCGTCAGTCTTCTCCTCTGTCACTTTATCTCTCATTTATTCTCTAGATCACCCTCTCATTCGCTTTCCCCCATTTTCTTTCTTGGTGAAACATTATAATTTAATTTACATTTTAAAACACACTGTTAGTAATTTAGTCATATCTGGAAAGTAAATGCCCAAAAGTATTTAATTTTAAAAAAGTATGTAATTTGGGTAAATTTCACAGAGAGGATTCCAGCTGCTCTTCATCTATTTCCAAAACTCATAACACAATTGTTTTCAAATAGGTTGGTTACCCCTGACTATTCATTAAAATATTGATTAAATAAATAAAACTGTAAACAAGTTGTATTTCATATACATTACAAACACATTTTGTGAACCACAAACCACAAACTACAACTTCAAACTTTTTTTTTACATCCCCTGTTGATGAAAATATTTGAAAACTTTTCTTAAAGAAAATAATAATACAATGATGGTGTTTGTTCATAGATTACATATCCTACATAATTACATGCACATAACTTTTCCCTGCACTCCCAGTGCTCTGCTCCCTCTAGCTCTTTCTCCCTCACTGTGAGCTAATGTGTTTCCTTAGCATAAGAGCATTCACAAGGAAACTTGCTGAGCTGCTTTTTTCCCTGGCAGTCCCAGACACCAGATGTTCGTAACGCTAGTTGGGAAGTCCTGCTGGCGCCACTCAGGGCAGAGGGCAGGGTGAAGGCACGCGAGCTGAAGCCCAGAGAACTCACTCGCTGCAGGAATTGGCACATTCCCCAGCGCAGTGCTGGCACATTCCCCAGCTCTCCCCTGGCCATCTGTTCCAAAAAAACACTTTGAAAAACCCCCCCCAAAAAACACTGATCATCACTCTCTCAGGATACAACATTGAGCAGCAGCTGTTACAAGAGAGGGGGTGGGGGGGCTGTGTAAGAAATAAATCCCTTTGTCAGAGAGAGCCAGTGAGTCTGAGGGGAAACTTGAGGGGGAAAAAAGTTTTTTTCAACGCATAGTGATTTAAGAAATTTAGAACTGATTCCTGCACTCATTTAAAGCCCTGAACTCTGCTCTGAATTCACTTACTGTCTACTCAATGGAACTTTTTCCCAATGAAATTTTAAATCTAGCATATAAGTAATACTTATATGTATAATGTTTTAAACATAATGTTAATTAAATCAAAGATTTGTGGATATTCACATGTAAAATTAAATACATATTGTCAGAAGTATTTGGAAAACAAATGAATGGAAATATAATCATAAACACTAAACAGTTTACTGTAAAAAGTTAAGTACCCAAAACAAAATACCACCAAGTCATAAACAAATGTTCAAATTCTCTGGCATGTGTCCTTGCCCTCAATAAGTAGGTAAAGAGGGGAAAGAAGAATCTGTCTCTTTATAGAAACACAATAAGGAACATGTTTTGGTTGGTTTGCATCCAACGCTAAAGAGAAGACCAAAGAATTTGGTTGTGCCCCACTCAATTCTACACTGCATCTGATCTGACAAAGCAGTTATTTTCCTGGAATGGGTTATATTTTTCTACCCCATGTACTTACATTGACAACTCGGGCACCTATGAAGTCATTGGATATGCATGCAAGCTTTATTTTTACAGTTCTATTTGTACACATCCCACCACCTCTTGATATGCACACACAGAAGATTGTTTTCACATCTTGATACATGCTTTTATGTTTTTTGCAGGACTAAAATCAGTGGAGTGAGCCAGACTTCATAACAAGGCCCTTGAAATAAAGAAACCCTTCACACCTCTTGAGGTTCTTCAAGGCCACTCCTGGGAGGGGACTACAATCAGACACTTAGACATATGATGGACCTAATTTCATAGGTCTACTTGATACCTTTTGAGCTAGCGGACATATCAACAATCACCAGTTATGGATATGTTTCTGCCTGTCATGAGTTGGAATGAACAGTTAAAAGTGGAAGACAGCATTGGATGTTCTTCATGCAAACAAGCAAGCATGCCTGGTGGATGATATCAGATTGTTTAATCACATGACAATTACATTTTAGTCATTTAGCAGATGCTCTTATCTTGAGCAACTTACGATAGTGATCGCATACAATTTTCATACTTTTTTTCTGTACTGGTCCTGGTAATTGAACCCACAACATAAGTGCCATGCTTAACCAACTGAGCCACACAGGACAAACTAAAGGCAGAGACAGCAGTGATTATAACAGTTCATAACTGAAATTATAACAATTGTATTCAACTATAAATCCCAATGCCTTTCAATGATGTACAAGTTGTTTTCTTGACAGTATGATTTGTAATTCCTGGACGATGGAAGCTAACTATTGAAAGCGCTCATAACATATATTTGACTAGAACATAACTTGAAATAATATGACATACAGTCTGCAACTGTTTTCATGTGTTGAAGTATGAATTAAGTAAAATGGGTTATTCTCTGCTACCTGTGCTCAGTATTTAACAACATCCCAGATTGATACATTTAAAAGTGACCTCCCTTTCCTTTTCAGCATGACAATTCTCTGACTGTTGTTCTGTGCTCATCAAGCACTTTCTAACCAGAAATAAAGAAACTGTTGTTCATTTATTTGAATGGATATCCATGATCATTAAACACCTTTAAATTACTATCTCAAGTACTGCCAACCTAAATCACAACATTCATACACTACACCTTCAAACAGCTTATTGCAGCTGTAGAGAGAGCATCTATGAAATTTCCCTCTAAACAAAGTTGTAATTATGTAGATGAAGAACACATCATGACGCAAAGTAATTTAATTTTCCATCTGAAGCTACCTCGTGTGTGTGTTTAAATCTTGATGTGCTTATGTGTTATTATGTGCTCACGCTTCATCGTAGACTACAATAAGTCTCTTTCAGACAAGAGTCATAGAAAGGACATCCCAAAAGGACCTGTCAACGTCACCGCTGTTGGTGGCCCACAAGATCAGTATTTTCCAGAACTGAAGTCCATTTAATAGAATTTGGAGACTGATGAAAAATATGTTATGATAATTTGTATAGGGTATTGCGTCCAACGGTTCTTCAAAGGTCAACAGAGATTGAATAATGTTGTTCTGCATTACATTAACTTTTGCCTTTTCAACAAAGTACTACAAGTTAAAACTTTTCAAATACTTACTTTTCTAAAAGGTTTCAAAAGTCACATGGATTTAATTACAAATGTATTCTAATAAATTACATTCATTTTCATGTAATAAAGGGCATTTGTAGTAAAGAAAATAAGTACTTTACTTTCACTTCTCATGCCGAGAGGAGAATTTCAATTAATAGTAGACCTTGTATATTTAGTCTCCAACACCATTTGCAACAGGACAATCTAGTTCTTAAAGTATTTAGCTGAGCGCACTGTCAGTAAGCGCAATCTGTTTTCTTCTAGCGCCACTAAGCTTTCGAAGCTGGAACCCATTCAGGCTTTTACAGTCCTTCAAATTGGGGCTGGAGCCGGAGAGGAAACACTAGTATCCTGTATATATAACTTCTGTCTGTCTGAAAAAAGAGACAGATCAAATGGAAAGCAAGCTGTGGCTGCCAGGAATCAATCTCATCTTAAGCCATTCACCCGTTAGATTGAAAGAAGGTAGTGAAAATATAAAAATATAGTTATTTGAATTGTTGAAAGTATTTTATGTAGTGTAGATTCAATTTTTTATATCACCGATGTTCCATTTTAAAGAACGCTTAACATATTGTGCTCTCTTTTGAAAGTCTACAAGGTGAACTACAATAATAAAAATGACACTGAATATTCACATCATGAAATAAAGAGGGGGGAAAAAGGGATATGTTTACTTATTTTGGATCCTAAGGAAAACTTGACCTAGGCTAAGATCCAACACCCACAATTCAATTCTAATCTTAACCATTAGACTATAAAACTAATCCTGCACTGGAAAATGGGGTGATAAAAACATGTTTTTGAAGCCCAAATTAATGGTACATCTAGACTTTAGTAATTCCCACTCCATCTATTGGAAGAATAGCATTACTGCAGCAGGAGATTGAACTACTCTGATATTCTACAAAGGCATATTTAAAGGGTTCTGATATGTTCCATGACTACAACACCCCAAAAAACAGCTCAAACAATGTCAGTCTCTTTTCTTTACAGACAACCAGGCCAATTATGGTGATATTAAAAAAGAAAAAACATAAACCTGAAACAATTATAAATAAAAATGCTCAAAGTCATGTTGTAGTCACAGTACAAATGTACATTCAAATAAAAAAAATTAAGTGATGACAAAACAACCAAGCTCAGACATCTATTGTGTAAGAACGGAACATTAAACTTCATATCAAATCCATAAAATATAAACATCTGTTAGTGAATCTGTTGATACTACAAGAGACCAAATATTATGGGAAGTATTTTTTGCTTTTTTGCTTTACGCTACCATTTATTCTGATGAATTGTTAATAAGCTCTTTATATATATATTTTTTTTATTATTACATTTTAGCAGCAATTATACTTCAGGTATAGAGGGAATTGTAAATGGAAATACTGGTACAGTATTTAAGCCTGTTGTTTCAGCTGAGCAACAAAGTGTGCAGCTTCCTTGTTTTCCATTATGTTGCGCACATCTAGCCCATGCAAATGCCACATAGAAGAGTTTGCAGTCCAGTCAGAAAAGGTATTGACACATTTTTGATGCCCACAAAGGGAATAATAACATCTGTCAATATTGAGTTTAAGTCTGCCATCCCCTGGAAATAGGCGAGATAAAGGAAAGATAAACAATTTACCAGCTGTATAAGGGCACAGGGCAAGACCCAGAAGTAGACAGAGGAGGAATAGGAAAAGAGAGATAAGAAACAGCAGGCGCACAGAAAAGCACGCTGGTTGACTTGATAAGACAAGACAAACTGGCAACAGACAGCCAGGGAACACCGGAATAAATACCCAGGGACTTATGGGGAATACGGGTGACACCTGGAGGTGGGTGGAAACAATCACAAAGACAGGTGAAACAGATCAGGGCGTGACAAACTGGTATGATTATGTGCATAGAATTTCCAACTAGTGGAGCACCTTTATCATTCTCCCTTTTATATTAGCTAAGTTAGGGTATAAAAATATTTTGTAAGTCTGCTGTGTAATGATGTAAAGTGTGCTGTGTAATTGGTGAAAGGTTGTCTGACCTGGTCCCAGCCCTAGAGGCGTGGCTGTGCAGTAGTCCAACAGTTTCATCGCCATCTGTCTGATGATCTCCAGATTCAAGATCTGAAACTTTGATAGCCAGTCCCAAAGTGACTGAAACAAAAAACTAATCTGATGTTAGGCAAAGAAGCAGACAGGGTCATTTTTATTTCAAATCGCTAAGTCATGTCTGAGATCTTTACAAATTCAACAACCAGGCCTACCCATTACCAGATTCAATTCTGTATCTTCACATTCATATTTTGTTAATGTTTCTGGTGGTGGTCTTTGCAACTCACTACTCTCTGTCTGTTGATCATTGCTCTGATCCACTTGAAGTCTCAGCCTTGTAGACCACTGCCGCAAACTGCAACTCAGGGTCAACAAACTCCCAGACCTTGGGGCATCCCTCTGGTTAGCTCATCCTGATGGAGGTCTGGTTCCCCATGTCTTTACTGTAGTTCCGTAAAGGACCACTATTTAGCCTGTGGAGCAATGAACAGACTGTCAACATGAGGGTGACACAGATCCACTCATGTAACGATTCACGTTTGATGGTGTATCAATACACCCAGTCACTACAAAGATACAGGTGGACACAAGGCCAAATCTACACTTGAGTTGTTTACCAAGAAGAACGTGAATGCTTTTGAGTGGTCAATGTTCATATTATGACTAAAAACTACTTGGGAATCTATTGCAAGACCTGAAAATGGGTGTGATCAACAACCAATTTGAAAGAACTTGAAGAATTTTGAAAATAATAAAAATGGGCAAATGTTGTACAATCCAGGTGTGGAAAGCTCTTAGAGACTTACCCAGAACCAATCAATCAAATTTATTTATGAAGCCCTTCTTACATCAGCTGATCACAAAGTGCTGTACAGAAACCCAGCCTAAAACCCCAAACAGCAAGCAATGCAGGTGAAGAAGCACGGTGGCTAGGAAAAACTCCCTAGAAAGGCCGGAACCTAGGAAGAAACCTAGAGAGGAACCAGGCTATGAGAGTGGCCAGTCCTCTTCTGGCTGTGCCAGGTGGAGATTATAACAGAACATGGCCAACATGGCCAGAAAGACTCACAGCTGTATTCGCTGCCAAAGGTACTTCTACAAAGTATTGTCTCAGGTGTGTGAATACTTATGTAAAGTAGATACTTCTGTATTTCATTTTCAATAAATTAGAAAAAATGTAAATGTAAACACATGTATTGACTTTGTCATTGTAAATGGGTGAGAATTTTTTTTCTATTTTGAATTCTAGTCAATCGGTATGAATACTTTCAGAAGGCATTGTAACTAAAATGCTGTGTCTGGGATGATGTCTGGCCGATAAGATCACGTATTAATATTATAGGAAGAGAACCATACACCTAAAAATGTCTAAAGTTCGAGGCAATATATTGTTATTTTTAAACAAAACAGGTAGCTAGTTGGCTAATGTTAGCTAGCTAACAAGCTTTTATCACATTATCATTAATTAGCTAAAGTTGGATTCTTTGTAATGCTGGCTTCACGTGCTCATGGGGAATGGAAAACTGGGAAGTGCTAAGTCGGACATGATAGTGTTCAAATGCTTTTGAAGTTGGAACAATTCTTCAACCAATAAGATTTTATCTAGCTTGATAAGCTAGGTAACGTTGCTAATAATAAAGTAAGCTAACATTGAAAATATGGTCAAAGTAGTGTTACAGGTTTTACAGTATATTTTGAGGTTGGCACGTATAACACTTTAGCACGTATGGCGCACCGATTGGTTACCATCTCGTTAGTGGGAAGGTGTTTCACCTGTGCTGGCCCAGGTGCTATTTAAGAGTGTCTGGCCCAGTGTTCCAGTTGTCTTGAGAGATGTGGAGGGTCAAAACCTTTATTTGGCTCTCCCTATTTGATGTATAGAAAACCATTCCTTTGTCTGATCTTCCCTGTTTTAGTGTTGCTTAACTTTCTGGTTTGCTTCCTGTTTTTAAGTTTGGTGTGGGTTTGTCTTTTGTTTGCCTCTTCTTGGGAAACTTTAGTGGGAGCTCATGGTGGGTGTCATGCTCTAGATGTCACGGTATAATTAACTTGACAATGGAGACTGAAGTACTTTTACTTTTAGCTTTATATCTTAAAGACTCCCAGTTCCACAATAAATGTTTGTTTTGTTCGATAAAGTTCATTTTTATTTCCAAATACCTCCTTTTTGTTGGTGCGTTTAGTTCACCAATCGAAATTCATGAGGCGCGGGCAAGTCCAGACGAAAGTCCAGACGAAAAGTCAAAAATGTTCTATTACAGTTCATAGAAACATGTCAAACGATGTATAAAATCAATCTTTAGGTTGTTTTGATCATAAATCTTCAATAATATTCCAACTGGACAATTCCTTTGTCTTTAGAAATGAAAAGGAACGCAGCTCGCTGTCACAGCTGTGCGCGTGACTTAGCTCATGGCATTCTGCCAGACACCTGGTTCAAACAGCTCTTATTCTCTCCCCATTCACAGTAGAAGCCTGAAACAACGTTCTAAAGTATCATAGCTGTCGTAAGAATTGGACCAAGGTGCAGCGGGAACGTGTATGCACATCTTCTTTATTAAATAAAAGAAGGAAAAAACAAACACAACACGTATACAAACGTAACGAATGACACTAACAGACCTGTCAGGCGAACAGACACTAAACAGGAGACAACTACCCACAAATCCCAATACAACGACACCCCTATAAATAGGACCTTCAATCAGAGGAAACGAGGAACAGCTGCCTCCGATTAAAGGTCGATCAAAACCCTACACATATAACTAACTGCCACGTCCTGACCAAACTACAATAACAATAACCCCTTTACTGGTCAGGACGTGACATAAAGACTGTTGAAACCTAATGGAAGCCTTAGGAAGTGCAACATTACCCCAAAGACACTGTATATTGGATAGGCAATCACTTGAAAAACTACAAACCTCAGATTTCCCACTTCCTGGTTGGATTTTTCTCAGGTTTACGCCTGCAATATGAGTTCTGTTATACGCACAGACATCATTCAAACAGTTTTAGAAACTTCAGAGTGTTTTCTATCCAAATCTACTAATAATATGCATATAGTAGCTTCTGGGCCTGAGTAGCAGGCAGTTAACTCTGGGCACGCTTTTCATCCGAACGTGAAAATACCACCCCCTATCCCAATGAAATTAACCAGCATGGCTACCACAGCCATTCTGCAGCGATACAACATCCCTTCAGGTTTGGGCTTTGTAGGACAATCATTTGTTTTTCAACAGGACAATGACCCAATACACCTCCTGTGTAAGGGCTATTTTACCAAGAAGGAGAGTGATGGAGTGCTGCATCAGATGACCTGGCCTCCACAATCCCACGACCTCAACCAAATTGTGAATGTTTGAGATGAGTCGGACCGCAGAGTGAAGGAAAAGCAGCAAACAAGTGCTCAGCATATGTGGAACTCTATTCCACATCAAGTAACTCATGCAAGCAGTGAAATGAGATTTAAAAAAAGAGATAAAAAACACCTTATGGAACAGCGCATAAACACACACACACACACACACACACACACACACACACACACACACACACACTACACATTCACAATAGCATATGCACTATACACACACGTAAACATGGATTTTGTACTGTATATATGTGGTAGTGGTGGAGTAGAGGCCTGAGGGGACTGTAATGTTTTGTTATGAATTGTAATGTTTTTAAAATTGTATAAACTGCCTTAATTAAGCTGGACCCCAGGAAGAGAAGCTGCTGCCCCCACATAAATCGAATTAGCGTAACACTGTCACTGGATGTGTACTGGATGCAAAGTCAGGTGCAGGAGAGCAGAGTGAAGTGAACAGGCGTACACTTTATTCCGATAAAATATCAAAAGCACAAACAATGTGCCCAAACCACGGAACATAGACAAATGTCTGGGGCGTAACAAAATTTCCAATAGACAAAATATACGTAACACAAACAATCTTACACAAAGACATGATGGGGAACAGAGGAATAAATACACGTAGATTGATTGGGGAATGAAAACCAGGTGTGCAGGGAACAAGACAAAACAAATGGATACATGAAAAATGGAGCGGCGATGGCTATAAAGCCAGTGACGTTGACCACCGAACGCCGCCCGAACAAGGAGAGGAGCCGACTTCGGCGGAAGTTGTGACAAATACAAAAATCCCCATAAAATGTGTCAGTTTAAGCTAGAGATATCTTCTTCTTTTTTGCATTGGATGTTTCTCAATCCACCACATCAGCCTACAATGCATTCGGAAAGTAATCAGACCCCTTGAAATTTTCCAGATTTTGTTACGTTACAGCCTTATTCTAAAATGTATTTAATTGTTTTTTCCCTCATCAATCGACACACAATACCCCATAATGACACAGCAAAAAAACGATGTTATTTATTTTGTACAATTGTAAAAAAAATTGGGGGGGATATCACATTTACATAAGTATTCAGACCCTTTACTCAGTACTTTGTTGAAGCACCTTAGGCAGCGATTACAGCTTTGAGTCTTCTTAGGTATGACGCAACAAGCTTGGTACATCTGATGCAACCAGTCAGGAAGCTTGGCCCCAGTGATGCACTTGGCTGTATGCACTACCCTCTGTAGTGCCTTGCGGTCGGAGGCAGAGCAGTTGCCATACCAGGAAGTGATGCAACCAGTCAGGATGCTCTCAATGGTGCAGCTGTAGAACCTTTTGAGGATCTGAGGACTCATGACAAATCTTTTCAGTCTCCTGAGGGGGAATAGGTTTTTTCGTGTCCTCTTCACTACTGTCTTGGTGTGCTTGGACCATGTTAGTTTGTTGTTGATGTGGACATTAAGGAACTTGAAGCTCTCAACCTGCTCCACTATAGCCTTGTCGATGAGAATGGGGGCGTGCTCGGTCCTCCTTTTCCTGTAGTCCACAATAATATCCTTTGTCTTGATAACGTTGAGAGAGCGGTTGTTGTCCTGGCACCACACGGTTAGGTCCCTGACCTCCTCCCTATAGGCTGTCTCGTCGTTGTTGATGATCAGACCTACCACTGTTGTGTCATCGGCAAACTTAATGATGGTGTTGGAGTCATGCCTGGCTGTGCAGTCATGAGTGAACAGTGAGTACTGGTGGGGACTGAGCACGTACCCCTGAGGACGTACCCCTGAGGGGCCCCTGTGTTGAGGATCAGCGTGGCAGATGTGTTCTTTCCTACCTTTACCACCTGGGGGCGGCCCGTCTGGAAGGCCAGGATCCAGTTGCAGAGGGAGGTGTTTTGAGGGCACTATGGTGTTGAACGCTGAGCTGTAGTCAATGAATAGCATTCTCAGATAGGTGTTCCTTTTGTCCAGGTGGGAAAGGGCAGGGTGGAGTGCAATAGTGATTGGGGCGATATGCAAATTGGAGAGGGTTTAGTGTTTCTGGGATAATGGTGTTAATGTGAGCCATGACCAGCCTTTCAAAGCACTTCATGGCTACAGACGTGAGTGCTACGGGTCGGTAGTCATTTAGGCAGGTTACCTTAGTGTTCTTGGGCACAGGGACTATGGTGGTCTGCTTAAAACATGTTGGTATTACAGACTCAGACAGGGAGAGGTTGAAAATGTCAGTGAAGACACTTGTTGGTCAGTGCATGCTCAGAGTTGGTCAGTGCATGCTCAGATTACACGTCCTGGTAATCCGTCTGGCCCTGCGGCCTTGTGAATGTTGACCTGTTTAACCTGTCTGGGCCAGTGGGACGCTTGCGTCCCACCCTAATCAACAGCCAGTGGAATCGCGTCGCGCTAAATGCAAAACCTCATAAATGCTATAACTTCAATTTCTCAAACATATGACTATTTTACACCGTTTTATAGATACACCTCTCCTGAATCGAACCACGTTGTCCAATTTCAAAAAGGCTTTACAGCAAAAGCAAAACATTAGATTATGTCAGCAGAGTACCCAGCCAGAAATAATCACACAGCCATTTTCAAAGCAACTAGCATGCATCACAAATACCCAAAAAACAGCTAAATGCAGCACTAACCTTTGACAACCTTCATCAGATGACACTCCTAGGACATCATGTTACACAATACATGCATTTTTCGTTCGATAAAGTTCATATTTATATATAAAAACAGCATTTTACATCGGCGCATGACGTTCAGAAAATCTTTTCCCTCAAATGCTTCCGGTGAATTAGCGCTACAATTTACAAAATTACTATTCGAAAACATGGTTAAAATGTAATATTGTCATTCAAAGACTTATAGATTAACATGTCTTGAATGCCATCGCTTTTAACTTTACTGGGAAATCACACTTTGCAATAAACGACGTGGTATGCCCAGAAAAAAAGTCTAGGCTATACATGTTGGAGCCAACTTGGAACGATCAACCATCAAAAATACTATTGTAAATAATACCTTACCTTTGATTATCTTTATCAGAAGGCACTTCTAGGAATCCCAGGTCCATAACAAATGTAGTTTTGTTCAAAAAAGTTAATAATTTATGTCCCAATAGTGTTAGCGCGCTCCGAAGGCTAGTGAAAATGTACCGTGTGCGTCTGACTTGTCGTCAGGAATGAGCAAAAAAATATATATTTAAGTTCGTTTAAACATGTCAAACGTTGTATAACATAAATCTTTAGGGGCTTTTTCAACCAGGGCTTCCATAATATTCCATTGGGACGGTTGCATTGTTTTTCAAAACGTTTCGAAAAGGGAGAGTAGTCATGGGCGCCGACGTCACAATGGTAATGGCCCATCCCCTGTGACCAAGTGCCACAGCCTCTCTTTGGGTCAGTTTCTACCATAGGAGACTCAAACCACTTTGTAAAGACTGGGGCCATCTAGTGGAAGCCATAGGAAGTGCTAAATGATTCCCAAGCCCCTGTGTGTTTCAATGGCAAATGTTTGAAGTGATATCCACACATCAGATTTCAGTTTCCTGTCAGGATTTGTCTCAGGGTTTTGACTGCCATATGAGTTCTGTTATACTCACAGACACCATTCAAACAGTTTTAGAAACTTTAGGGTGTTTTCTATCCAAATCAAACAATTATATGCATATTCTAGTTACTGGGCAGGAGTAGTAACCAGATTAAATCGGGTACGTTTTTTATCCGGCCGTGCAAATACTGCCCCTTATCCCCAACAGGTTTTAAAGGTCTTACTCACATCGGCTGCTGAGAGCGTGAACACACAGTCATCCGGAACAGCTGATGCTCTCATGCATATTTCAGTGCCTCGAAGTGAGCATATTTAGCTCATCTGGTAGGCTCATGTCACTGGGCAGATCACGGCTGTGCTTCCCTTTGTAGTCTGTAATAGTTTGCAAGCCCTGCCACATCCGACGAGCATCGTAGTTGGTGTAGTAAGATTATGTTCTTATTTTTTTTGATGCAGGCTGATAAATGTGTTCTATGAGTGCAGACCTCCTAATACACTGAGATTAGGAGGGTCAAATCCCACAAATAATTCCTCAACAAAACAACTCATCAGGTGAGTCATGGAAGAAATATTGTGTATGTTTTCCATGGTCCCTATGGTATTCACAACCACCACTATGTTAATAAATGAATCTGCCAAGTGCTTTCCAAGCTTCTCTGTGCAGTTCATATTTTCATTGACTATAAATTTGGAGCAAAGCTAATGCTTATTATATCTTTGCAGTGTCATCAACTTGTGCATTTGGTTGTTGCTGTTTGTGAGACAACAGTTTAAGATTGCATTCCTCAGTGAACTCAAGCATGATACACAGAATAGACTCTTGTCAGCTCTGCTGACTTGTGTCTTGTAAATTACCAGTCTTACAATGCATCCCTCTAGTGAATGTATCTATTTTCGATAACCGTGCAACACGTCATTAGTACTATTTGTGATCCAGGTACTACAGGACTGCCTACAGCCTTGTACATGAGCTGAGAGCCCATGTGACCAACATGATGGCGATAAAGACCATAGCTGGATTCATAAACTACAAGGTGCTTTTGGATCATTATGAACTGTAATGCGGACATTGTGCTACATAAACAGTTTGCTCTAATCTTGTGTGCACAAGTAAACCGGTTGGGTTACATGTATAGCATATAAATATTTTCAGATCTGTCGACTATGCTTCCAACACAATACACCTTTGGATGCCATCGCTCAGTTCAGGAAGCATATTGATTTGGGCAAGAAGAAGATTAGCAGAGCTGGTGTTTGAGCACAAAGCGTAGATGTCAAAGCAGTAAGAAGTCAATTCCCACTTCCCTTCCATTCTTCCCTGAAGCCATCCTTAATATAACCCATCTTCACCCATTTCCTCACTCCCAGGTTCCAGTCCTTTGGCGACCTGTTTGATGAGGCGATCAAGCTGGGTCTGACCACCATCCAGACTCAGAACCCTGGCTTCTACTACCAGCAGGGTGCCTACTATGCCCAGGAACTCAAGCAGCAAGCAACTCACCTTTGTGCCCATGAGGTTTGGCAATGCATGTGTGACGCAGAAGGCTGCCATTTACAAGACAGTACAATCATTCAAGCTTACACACACGCATCCCCACCCATGACAGTTATCATCTGTTGAGAGACTGTTTTGTTACCCCAACCAAGACCCCCTGGAGATGACCACTGGACTTCTATGGGCAGAGAGCCTGGAGACAGGGCCACCAGAGGGAGTATGCCCACCTCTACACCGATTTTTTTTAATACTAGGTACTGAAAGTTAATATTTTTGTGTTTAAACTTGTGTGTACAGATATGATGTTTAGGAGTGAAACCAAGAATGCTGTCTAAGAACAGTTGCTCAGTTTTGAAATATTTTGTATTTGCAGGTATCGATCCCCCAGACGCAGAGAAGGAGAAAGGAGGCATCCTGGCACTGCAAGTGAAAGAGAAGGATGTTCTCCACTCGGTTAGCACACATTCATTCATTCATTCATTCACTCACTCACTTGTTCACCACGGCACAAACATTCTCATGTTCTACAAACTCTGAAGCCTCTCTCAGGGCACAAAGGCCACTCATTGCTGCACAGGGTAGCGCATGCAAAGTCAATGAGTGTAGACCTACAGTAGGTTAATGGATACCAAGTTCTAACCCTCATGGTAAATACACTGACTTACAGTGGAAAAAGCCCTGTGAGGTTCTCAGGTCAAGTGAGGTCAAGTTTTATGGTGTATGACAATGAATAAAACCACTAAGCACATCAAATTCAACATTTTTATGTAATTTTGATTTTGATGTTATTGCAAATACTGTAACATTTAGAACTGAAATTGACTTGGATATTTCAGGTTTGTTCCATGAACACTGAGGGTTGAATATTTATGAATTAAGTGTTAGCATTTTGCCAGGTCTGAAACATATTTTGTTTAGGGCCAAGGACATCCCTGTCTAGGGATGTAAGGCAGTATCTGGTTATAGATTATTCACTTTTAGTAAGAATACCATGAGAACTACAGCCAGTACATGTTTTTCAAGAACAAAGTTCTCTTCAACTCCTATGACAAAGGAGGAAATTAAGAAATTCTAATAGGATATAGGGTTATTAGGCCAAGCAGATACTGATTCTTCTTGGTTTAACTTGGTTTATTATGCCAAAAGCTACTTCAATAAATATTCTGCTGCTTCCTCAGATTGATAAAAATGTCCATACATTTCTTTGATCAATAGCCTATACCTTATTATCCCTGACTTACACGTATGCCTTTATTATAAGATCTCCATTACCCGCTAATCATATTATGCCGATTCCATGTCCCAATTCCAAGCAAATTGTGTTTGTGTGAGTTTGAGAGTGTCTGTCTGTGTGACAGTCTGATTTGCTCTTTTCTATATATATATACAAATGCTTATCATTGCTTTGCTCAGCAACGATGTGTCTCAGTTCAAGAAATACAAGTGTCCTCACATTAAAAGCCACCGGAGTGAGTTCTACCTGGGCTGGAGGGGCAAAGAGAGTGGATTTGGAGCATATTTAAAAAAAAAAAAATTAAGCATCACTTGTGTGTGTGTGTGTACATGTGCTCATCAAAATCTCTGTCTGTCTGTCGCCAGAGGCGAAGATGGGAGAGAAATGTTACCAAGCCAAGGACTACACCAAAGCACTAAAGTGAGCCTTACTCAGCAGACACAGTGGGACAAAAGTAAAATGTGTTACTAAGTAAATTAGGGTATAATAACAAATCCATAGTGTCAGGGGTGCATGCCTGAGACTTAAAGGCAATTACTATGACTAGACAATTCCTTATCATCTTGAGTCCTGAAAGAAAAAATAGGTGGCTTAGAATTTGCACCATCATGGCTGCCAACAATTTATTGAAGTCACCGTTTACTGTGCATTTCAGTAATTAAGCCATAACTCACTTTTATATTGGCAGTCAAATCTGGAATATTGTAAATGTAATCAGGTTGAAAATGTAAAGTTTTAGGTAAGAGAATAATTGTGCAACTTACCTATCTGTGTTTGGTCCTGAAAGATTCTCCCTTTCGATATTAAATACGTTTTCCTTTTTACAACCAAATCAAAAAAATATATGTAAATGGATTGTTATTGAAGAGTCCAGACACCTTTTTTTGTGATATCCCTTGTTTTTGATAAACTTACCCCAAAGAGCAAATCACTTCCTCATCCTCATTGTGCAGTACGGGAGCCCTGAAAATACATTAACAAAGGTTTCAAAAACACCCAAATACATCATTTTAGAAACGGCAAGCTCTCAGTATACTGATGCAGATGTTGTATACATTAAATTGTGTAGTTCTGAACTTTATCCGCAATGTTATATTCCATTAGCTGTGTAGGGGAAACGGCTTGAGTTGCACAAATTGGAATATAAGATTGCGGATAAAGTTCAGAATAACACAATTTCATGTGTACAACATCTAAAGACCTGAATCACTATACTGAGAGCTTTGCCGTTTCTAAAAGGTGCTTAATAGTTTGGTTTTTGGTTCCTTTGTTCGTGTTTTTTCATGCCCCATACTGCACAACTAGGATGAGGAAGTGATTTGCTGTTTGGGGTAAGTTTATCAAAAACAAATGAAATCTCAAAAAAGGTGTCTGTACCCTTCTATAACAAACTATTTGCGTTAACATTTGTAGATTTGGTTGTAGAAAAATAACTTCTCCGTTAAGTGTGTTAAAATGACTGTCCTGTCTGTGTGCGGACTGCTGGACTATGTGATGTGTGACTACTGTACAGAGTGCTGGTTGAGCCTGCTCACCTCCATCCTCGGCACAGCGCTATGGTGCTCCTACCTGATTGCCCACGTCAAGAAGTACATCAATTACTCCATAGAGCTGGTCGGACAAGATACACTACAGAGTATAGTACGGGACACTACACTCTCGTACAGGACATTCTTCAACTACACCCAGCTCGCCAAGATTACCTTTTCGGTAACACTTTACTTGACCCTGAGTCCGTACGGGAGTTGCAGCGATGGGACAATAAATGTCAATAAATTGTTTTTATTGCAAAATGTGCTTTCGCCGAAAAGCTATTTTAAAATCTGACACCGCGATTGCATAAAGGAGTCTGTATCTATAATTCTTAAAATAATTGTTATGTATTTTGTGAACGTTTATCGTGAGTAATTAAGTAAATTCACCGGAAGTTTGCGGTGGGTATGCTAGTTCTGAACATCACATGCTAATGTAAAAAGCTGTTTTTTGATATAAATATGAACTTGATTGAACAAAACATGCATGTATTGTATAACATAATGTCCTAGGAGTGTCATCTGATGAAGATCATCAAATGTTAGTGCTGCATTTAGCTGTGGTTTTGGTTTTTGTGACATATATGCATGCTTTGAAAATGGCTGTGTGATTATTTTTGGCAGGGTACTCTCCTGACATAATCTAATGTTTTGCTTTCGCTGTAAAGCCTTTTTGAAATCGGGATCAACATCCAGCGAAAAATCAGAGCGCCATATTCATAACCAAATGTAATAATTTCTGTTTCTCAAACATAGGACTATTTTACACCGTTTTATAGATACACTTCTCCTGAATCGAACCACGTTGTCTGATTTCAAAAAGGCTTTACAGCGAAAGCAAAACATTACATTATGTTAGGAGAGTACATCGTCAAAATAGCCACACCGCCATTTTCCGACCAACCACATGCATCACAAATAACCAAAACACAGCTAAATGAAGCACTAACCTTTGACAATCTTCATCAGATGACACTCCTAGGACATCATGTTACACAATACATGCATTATTTTGTTCGATAAAGTTCATATTTATATATAAAAACAGCATTTTACATCGGCGCGTGATGTTCAGAAAATATTTTCCCTCAAATGCATCCGGTGAAACAGCGCTACAATTTACTAAATTACTATTCGAAAACATTTTTCAAATGTAATATTGTCATTCAAAGAATTATAGATTAACATCTCGTGAATGCAACCGCATTGCCAAATTTAAAAATAACTTTACTGGGAAATCACACTTTGCAATAAACGAGGTGCTATGCTCAGAAAAATAGGCTAGGCGATACAGGTTAGCGCCATCTTGGAACCATCTAAAATCAAATATACTATTGTAAATATTCCCTTACATACATGAAGGGACATCACGTGCACAAGCCGTATGGTTAGTGAGAAAGTCCATATTGCAAATGTACGCTCCCTTACTAGACGTCCGACTACGTCCGATAAATCCGCGGACGGCGTCGGGCCGCTCACAGGGGCCGGATCTTCCAGGAAGTCATCGAACGGAGTCTCTCACACCTTCCGTTTCCGTTTAATAAAATTTTCAAATTTTGGTCATTTCTTTGCAGTCCCGGATTATTCCACGAGAGGGCGAATGGAATCATATTGCAAATGTAACATATATCACCAATCACGACACGGCTTTTTCTCCTAAACGGAAAATAATTCAAAGACGAAACTCGGTCTGCGTGGGTTTGGCATAATGGGCAGTTGGCCCCGAACAGGATGGAGTCGAGGCCTCAACGCTTTTCGAGTTAAGGCTATTTTTCTAGGATTGAAAGTCAAACAGGAAAATAGAGTGCTGATTTGACCGCTTCACATCAAACTACATGAGCCTACGGTGTCAGGAGAAAAGGAACCATGCATTTACCAATGTTCATTTCAGAGAAATTCTACAATGACACATTGGTGATATTCAACAACAAGAGTTTTTTTTTCAAAAAAGTTACATATCCAGTTGCAGCGTGTTCAGATGAGTCCGTTAAGGCAGGTTTCAGAGCTCTGCGAGATTTCTGTGATTTTCTGTGATTTTCTGAAACAACACACACTTGTTCAACCCTCTGTAAATAAGTCAGTTCTTAACAGAAACACTTAAAACTCAATATTCTATAAGAGCCTAACGTTCAGATTTCTGTGTCAACCAGAAATGCCTTAAAATGGTGTCATAGGGGCTGTTTTGAAGGGTTAAAAAGGTCAGACCTTTCCACAACTTCATATGTGTGACTAGGCAACCCTCATGAACTGTAAATCAGTCATTTATCCCATCAGATGTCAAAGAAAAGCTCTCTCAAACACACACACAGCAAGGACGGAGTGACACAGTGCGGTGCTTAAAGACACAAAGAGCCTGCAATGGCATTACCATTATCTCTAGGCTGAGACGAGTTCAATGAGACGCCCCGCTTGACCGTAGCTTGCTCGGTCTGAGCGCAGCGACCGTGAGAAAACTAGGCCCAAAATGATGCCTGCACCAATTTGTCAAGTGCTTATGGGTGACAGTGAGAGAACCATTAGGGTTAGAAGCACAATTCAACCTCAGGAGCGTTCCTGAGGTCCTCCCGATCTGTGCAAGCCTAACCTTGACCCTGTGGCATTAACCCTTCATAGTGAAAAGAAGGTGTTTAGATCAAACAGTGTGCAATGACTTCTCTCCCCATAGGAATACATTGACAATTCTCCTAAATTCAACCTGCAGTCTATGTGGGTTATGAATGCCTTATGAACCTGTCTTCTATAATAATCTATAAGGCTACTGTGAGGTCTACCTGTGTCGATTCTAAGGTTCCTGGAGCAACCGGAAAATGTTAAAATCACCCTAGAGCTATTGTCATATAAGCAACCTGCAGATAGTGAAAATCACGCAACTCAACCATCTGTCATTCAGTCAATTCTTAAGGTAGAGACTTCATATTCAGGATTCTGTTTATGTCTACCCCAAAGACAACGTGTGTTGAGTAAGAGCTTCCTGTGACAACCGGAAGTGGTTAAAAACAGCCAAGAGCTATTGTCATATAACCTGCACATAGTGAAAATCACGCAACTCAACCCTGTGTCATTCAGTCAATTCTTAAGGTAGAGACTTCATATTCAGGATTCTGTATATGCCTACCCCAAAGACAACGTGTGTCTATTCTTTTTGCAAAAAAAACAAAAACACACACACACAATTTGGCCATAGGGACATAGTGTGGGGCTTAGAGGCTTATACCGCCTTCAATAGTTACTTTCGTTCAAACGATTCAAGAACCGTCAGACCTAGAGCTCCGAAATTTTAGAAACCTGTTCTAGAGCTCAAGTCAATAGTGCACGGTGATTTATGTGGCTCTAGATTTATGTGGCTCATATTTGCAATATGTTCAATTCATTTTGAATATCACGGGCATGGCGACATGTAGAAATGTCCCAGAGTCGCAAGACTAGGTGCATTGAAACCGGCTCGGCCCATAGAGACGGACCCCAATGTCTCTGTCCGATAGCTCATTCAGGGACCCCGTAGTAACGCCCTGAAAAAGTGGATTTTCAGCACCAATTAAGGCCATTGCTCGGGCACCGAATGACCTATCAAGCCGAAACTTGGGATTCGGGGTCGCCTCACATAGGCCTACACATAATGTCAGAGCTGGACCCACAGCTATAACGTAACTATGTGTTTTATGTTTTTTTATGGTTAAAATTGAAAGCACTGTGAATTATGGGCCTTCTCTGACATATGTGATAGTTGGCTTCTATACGAGTTGGAAAAAGTGGATTTGGTGTCAGATGGTATCAGTTTGGTGTCAAAATGACATCTAATTGACTGATGGACGCTGACTGCTGGGTGACGAGCAATGGAGAGGAACCGCAGTCACTGCCCGGCCATCCCGAGTTCATCGAGCCAGTCAATTATGCATTTCTGCAGTATTTTTGAGCATGCCTAAATTCGTGATGCTAAATGCCCATTGAATCATATTGCAAACGTAATGCGCAATATTGCAAATGTAACGCGCATTTGCAATATGATTCAACAGCAAAAAATATCACCAAAGTTGACATGATGAAATCAACACATTGAGCGATGGAGAGGAACCACAGTCACTGCACGGCCCTCCCGAGATCATCGGGCCAGTCAATTATGCATTCTGAGCATTGTAAATTCGTTAAAAATGTTAAAAGCAACAGAGTCCCACTTCTCCCTCATCATACATGACAAGTAGACCATCTGCGTTGATTCATGGCTTAACATAGGGCTATATATCATTTGGGCAGTATAAATGCCATTTGGACCATGGTTCACTGACTTTTGGGTTTGGAAACTAACTTCCTATGATCGTACATGGCAAACGGACAAACATCCTGATTTGGCACATTCAATACTTTCATACATGTATAATTGACAAAAAAAGAATTGCACATTTCTAATGGCATTTGGCAAAAAAAAAAAAATATGTCACTTTTGACTTCCTATGAAATCATATTCCAAATGCACAAATCATATGCCTTATGCACAAGCAAATATGTCACTTTTGACTTCCTATGAAATCATATTCCAAATGCACAAAACATATGCCTTATGCACAAGCAAAAACAACCCAAAAAATTATGTCAATAAAATATGTCAAAAGTATGTCCATACAGCTCTTATACATGTGTAATTGACATAAAAATCGAACATTTTTCGAAAAACGGTCCAGAAACCACTTTTTAAGGGTTGAAAAGTTTTAAAAAATATGTCATTTTTTCAAAATTTGACTCTTGGGACTTGAATTGTGTTACATTTGCAATATGAAAATTCACTGCGGAGAGCTCTAGCTATCTATTTGATATTTCCTGTGATTTGGCACATGCAATACTTTCACAATTGACAAAAAAAGCATTGGACATGTCATTTTGCAAAAAATGAAAAAGAAAATGTCACTTTTTTCCTATGAAATCATATTCAAAATGCACAAAACATATGCCTTGTGCACAAGCAAAAGCAACCCAAAAAAACGACGTCAATAAAAAACGTCATAAGCATGTTCATACAGCTCTTATACATGTGTAATTGACATAACAATCGAAAAAATGTCGAAAAACGGTCCAGAAACCACTGTTTTAAGAGGTGATAAGTTTTCAAAAAAAATTCATTTCATCAAAATCTGAGACTTGGGTAAGACTTGGGTATCATTTGCTGTATGAAAATCCACGGTGGAGCGCGCTCGCCATCTAAAGGAAATTTGGGGTGTTACAATTGGCAATTGCCATCGGAAAATTGCCATATGATTGGCCCGGAGATGGGCCGCTTTGGGTGGTATTTACAATCGTGTGTATGATTCGTGATGTGCCAATATGTTCCCATGTTATTTTGTCCAAATCAGGGGGGTATTCCCTTACCTTTGATTATCTTCATCAGAAGGCACTTCCAGAAATCCCAGGTCCACAACAAATGTAGTTTTTGTTCGAAAAAGTTAATAATTTATGTCCCAATAGCTCCTTCTTGTTAGCGCGTTCCGAAGGCTACTCAAAATGTACTGAAGCGCGCCGGACTTAACGTCACGAATGTGAAAAAAATATATATTTATGTTCGTTCAAACATGTCAAACGTTGTATAACATAAATCTTTAGGGCCTTTTTTAACCAGAGCTTCAATAATATTCAAGGCGGATGATTGCATTGTCTTACTAAACGTTTCGGAACAAAGGGCTCCCATGGGCGCCCGCATCATAGTAGTAATGGCCCTCCCCCTATGACCAACTTTCCAAGCCTCTCTTTTGGTTCAGTTTCTACCGGAGAAGACTCAAACTACTTTGTAAAGACTGTTGACATCTAGTGGAAGCCTTAGGAAGTGCTCAAAGAATCCTAACTCATGGTGTGTTTCATAGGCAAAGTGTTGAAGGTGATTCCACAAATCAGATTTCCACTTCCTGTTAGGATCTGTCTCGGGGTTTTGACTGCCATATGAGTTCTGTTATACTCACAGACACCATTCAAACAGTTTTAGAAACTTTAGAGTGTTTTCTATCCAAATCTGCTAACTATATGCATATCCTAGCTTCTGAGTTTGAGTAGGAGGCCGTTTAAAATGGGAACGTATTTTTTTCAAAATTCGCTGTAGCGCCCCCTATCCTTAACCTCTCTGGGCTAGGTGGGACGCTTGCATCCCACCTACTCAACAGCCAGTTGAATCTCGTGGCGAGTTATTCAAATACCTTAGAAATGCTATTACTTCAATTTCTCAAACATATGACTATTTTACAGCATTTTAAAGACAAGACTCTTGTTAATCTAACCACACTGTTCGATTTCAAAAAGGCTTTACAACGAAAGCAAAACATTAGATTATGTCAGCAGAGTACCCAGCCAGAAATAATCAGAAACCCATTTTTCAAGCTAGCATATAATGTCACATAAACCCAAACCACAGCTAAATGCAGCACTAACCTTTGATGATCTTCATCAGATGACAATCTTAGGACATTATGTTATACAATACATGCATGTCTGTTCAATCAAGTTCATATTTATATGAAAAAACTGCTTTTTACATTAGCAGGTGACTAGCATGTGACTAGCATTCCCACCGAACACTTCTGGTGAATTTACTAAATTACTCACGATAAACGTTCACAAAAAACATAACAATTATTTTAAGAATTATAGATACAGAACTCCTCTATGCACTCGATATGTCCGATTTTAAAATAGCTTTTCGGTGAAAGCACATTTTGCAATATTCTAAGTAGATAGCCCGGCATCACAGGGCTAGCTATTTAGACACCCAGCAAGTTTAGCATTCACCAAAGTGAATTTACTATAAGAAAAATGTTATTACCTTTGCTGTCTTCGTCAGAATGCACTCCCAGGACTTCTACTTCAGTAACAAATGTTGGTTTGGTCCCAAATAATCCATTGTTATATCCAAATAGCGGCGTTTTGTTCGTGCGTTCAAGACACTATCTGAAAGGGTAAATAAGGGTTACGAGCATGGCGCATTTCGTGACAAAAAAATTCTAAATATTCCATTACCGTACTTCGAAGCATTTCAACCGCTGTTTAAAATCAATTTTTATGCCACTTTTCTCGTAAAAAAGCGATAATATTCCGACCGGGAAACCCTGTTTTCGTTCAAAGACTCAAAGTTGAAAATGGCCTCTTCACATGCACGCGCACACCCGTCTCATTGTTCTCAGATTGACCACTTACCAAATGCGCTACTGTTTTCCAGCCATGGGCTGGAAAGTCATCATTCAACGTTCTGGCGCCCTCTGAGAGCCTTTGGGAGCCGTAGGAAGTGTCACGTTACAGCAGAGATCCTCAGTTTTCAATAAAGAGAGTGTAGAAGGCCAAGAAATGGTCAGAGAAGGCACTTCCTGTACAGAATCTTCTCAGGTTTTTGCCTGCCATATGAGTTCTGTTATACTCACAGACACCATTCAAACAGTTTTAGAACCTTTAGGGTGTTTTCTATCCAAATCTACTAATTGCATATTCTAGTTTCTGGGCAGTAGTAATAACCAGATTAAATCGGGTACGTTTTTTTTCCGGATGTGATAATACTGCCCCCTACCCTAGAGAGCTTAACAGTCTGCAGTTGTGCATGTGAAAGTGGTCCTAGAACTTTGATTAACCTCTCTGGGATAGGGGCGGTATTTTCACGTCTGGATGAAAAGCATGCCCAGAGTAAACTTCCTGCTACTCAGGCCAAGAAGCTAGGATATCCTGTTGGGGATAGGGGGCAGTATTTGCACGGCCGGATAAAAAACGTACCCGATTTAATCTGGTTACTACTCCTGCCCAGTAACTAGAATATGCATATAATTATTGGCTTTGGATAGAAAACACCCTAAAGTTTCTAAAACTGTTTGAATGGTGTCTGTGAGTATAACAGAACTCCTATGGCAGGCAAAAACCTGAGAAGATTTCATGCAGGAAGTGGCCTGTCTGACAAGGTGTTGTTGTTCTTGCTTCTGTTTATTGAAGAGTCAGGATCTTAGCTGTAACGTGACACTTCCTACGGCTCCAATAGGCTCTCAGAGCCCGGGAAAAACCTGAACGATGTCAAGGCAGCCTCAGGCTGAAACACATAATCGCCTTTGCCAAGTGGCCGATCAGAGGACAAAGGGCTTAGGCGTGTGCCCGATTCGACCCCGTGCCGTATTTTCTTTCGGCTGTTTACCTAATTGCAGATTCCCGGTTGGAATATTATCGCTTTTTTACGAGAAAAATGGCATAAAAATTGATTTTAAACAGCGGTTGACATGCTTCGAAGTACGGTAATGAAATATTTAGAAATCTTTTGTCACGAAATGTGGCGTGCGCGTGACCGTTACTTACCATTGGGATAGTGTCTAGAACGCACGAACAAAACGTCACTGTTGGAACATAACTATGGATTATTTTGGACCAAACTTACATTTGTTATTGAAGTAGAAGTCCTGGGAGTGCATTCTGACGAAGAACAGGAAAGGTAATCAAACTTTTCTAATAGTAAATCTGACTTTGGTGAAGGCTAAACTTGGTGGGTGTCTAAATAGCTAGCCCTGTGATGCCGGGCTATCTACTTAGAATATTGCAAAATGTGCTTTCACCGAAAAACTATTTTAAAATCGGACATATCGAGTGCATAGAGGAGTCATGTATCTATAATTCTTAAAATAATTGTTATGCTTTCTGTGAACGTTTATTGTGAGTAATTTAGTAAATTGTTAGTAAATTTGCTGGAAGTTTGCGGGGGGTATGCTAGTTCTGAACGTCACATGCTAATGTAAAAAGCTGGTTTTTGATATAAATATGAACTTGATTGAACAAAACATGCATGTATTGTATAACATAATGTCCTAGGTGTGTCATCTGATGAAGATCATCAAAGGTTAGTGCTGCATTTAGCTGTTTTCTGGGTTTTTGTGACATTATATGCTAGCTTGAAAAATGGGTGTCTGATTATTTCTGGCTGGGTACTCTGCTGACATAATCTAATGTTTTGCTTTCGTTGTAAAGCCTTTTTGAAATCGGACAGTGTGGTTAGATTAACGAGAGTCTTGTCTTTAAATAGCTGTAAAATAGTCATATGTTTGAGAAATTGAAGAAATAGCATTTCAAAGGTATTTGAAAATCGCGCCACAGGATTCAACTGGCTGTTACGTAGGTGGGACGAATTCGTCCCGCCGGTCCTAGAGAAGATATGCATTTTATTAGTAGATGTGGATAGAAAACACTCTGAAGTTTCTAAAACTGTTTGAATGATGTCTGTGACTATAACAGAACTTATTTGGCAGGTGAAACCCCGAGAACAAACCAACCAGGAAAATCTTTTTTTGAGGTCACTCTCTTTCAATGGGTTTCTATGTGTATCTAGATTTATAAGGCACTTGCTTGCAGTTCCTATCACTTCCACTGGATGTCAACAGTCTTTAGAAATTGTTTGATGTTTTTCCTTTGTGTAATGAAGAAGTAGCCCTGTTCAGAACAAGGGTCGAGTGAAGTGTACTGTTGTGGTTGAGGCATGTGACCTGAAAGCACGCTCCACTTTGTTTTCCTCGGGTATTGAACGCAATTTATCCCGTCTTAAATTTGATCGATTATTTACGTAAAAAAATACCTAAGGTTGAATTAGGAAAGTTGTTTGAAATGTTTGGACAAAGGTTACAGATATTTTGTAGTCATGTTGCGCGAGTTGGAACCAGTGTTTTTCTGGATCGAACGCGCCAAATAGATTGGCATTTTGGAGATATAACGACGGAATTGATCGAACAAAAGGACCATTTCTGATGTTTATGGGACATATTGGAGTGCCAACAAAAGAAGATCTTCAAAGGTAAGTAATGAATAATATCGTTATTTCTGAGTTTTGTGTCGCGGATGGAATATGATTGTCTGTGTTTGTTTGATAGGGTGCTGTCCTCAGATAATTGCATGGTGTGCTTTCGCCGTAAAGCCTTTTTGAAATCGCACACTGTGGTTGGATTAACAAGAAGTTTATCTTTAAAATGTTGTATAATACTTGTATGTTTAACCTGTTAGGGTATAGGGGGCAGTATTGAGAATTTTTTGAAAAAATATGTGCCCATTTTTAACTGCCTATTACACCAACTCAGAAGCTAGAATATGCATATTATTGTTCAGGTTTGGATAGAAAACACCCTAAAGTTTCTAAAACTGTTTGAATGGTGTCTGTGAGTATAACAGAACTCATTTGGCAGGCAAAACCCTGAGACAGATTCTGACAGGAAGTGGATACCTGATGTGTTGAATTGACTTTAAGCCTATACCATTGAAAAACAAAGGGGGTGAGGAATGTTTTGGCACTTCCTATTGCTTCCACAAGATGTCCCCAGCCTTTACAAAGTGTTTTGAGTCTTCTACAGTGAGATCTGACTGAAGAAGAGCTTTGGAACGGCGATGGCCCATTAGACACCTGGCGTGCGATTTGATGGTGGGTACTCTCATTCCGAAACGTTTTAAAAGAGAACCCAATGGTCCGCCTTGAATTTTATTCATGTTCTGGTTAAAAAAGGCCCTAATGATTTATGCGATACAACGTTTGACATGTTTGAACGAACGTAAATATATTTTTTCGTTTGTGATGTGAAGTGAAGTCCGGCTGGCTTAGATCATGTGCTACAACACGGAGGTTTTTGGACATAAATGATGAGCTTTTTTGAACAAAACTACATTCGTTATGGACCTGGGATTCTTTGGAAGTGACATCTGATGAAGAGAATGAAAGGTAATGGATTATTGACATAGTATTTTCGATTTTAGATCTCTCCAACATGGCGGTTAGTCTGTATCGCAATGCGTATTTTTCTGGCGCAGTGCTCAGATTATTGCAAAGTGTGATTTCCCAGTAAGGTTAATTTTAAATCTGGCAAGTCCATTGCGTTCAAGAGATGTAAATCTATAATTCTTTGAATGACAATATAATATTTTACCAATGTTTTCTAATATTAATTAATTATTTTGTTGTCATGACTTGACTGCCGGTATTGGAGGGAAACGATTTCCTGAACATCAACGCCATAGTAAAACGCTGTTTTTAGATATAAATATGAACTTGATAGAACTAAAAATGCATGCATTGTCTAACATAATGTCCTAGGAGTGTCATCTGATGGAGATTGTAAAAGGTTAGTGCATAATTTTAGCTGATTTTATGGCTTTGGTGACGCCTGTCTTTGAATCGACAATACACTACACACAGCTATTGTCAATGTACTCTCCTAACATAACCTAACTTTATGCTTTCCCCGTAAAACCTTTTTGAAATCGGAAAACGTGGTTAGATTAAGGAGATGTTTATCTTTCAAAGGCTGTAAGTTAGTTGTATGTTTGAGAAATTTGAATTTTGACATTTATTTGGTTTCAAATTTGCCGCTCTTGAAATGCACCTGCTGTTGATAGGGTACGCCACGGGGGGCACGCTAACATCCCACATAGCCCCAAGAAGTTAAGGAATTTTAATTATGAGATTTCTGTTGTTTGAATTTGGCGCCCTGCAATTTCACTGGCTGTTATGGAGGTGGGACACTAGCAGCTAAAGACAAAAGGTATGAAGGAGAATCCCCACAACCATTGGTACGTCTGAGGTAACTGTTCCAACAAACACTCCACAACCAGAGAAGATCTACAAAGAAGGACATTGTGACCTCTGGTAGACAACCAGCGCCTTACTTCGATCCACTACCCATAGACGGATAGATTAGGTTCAACAGCGAGATGACAGAGAAAGACAGCAACTCATAAATATATATTGCATCTCTAATCCAAATGAGCAGTGGTTAGGGTGCTTAGTATTTGTCTCTCCCTCTCTTTATCTTTCCCCACCCCCTTTCCATTGTGAAACAAGCCGTCATATCGTGTCAATCCACTAGGGACTTTTATCTCATGTAAGTGTGTATGTGTATTCTGTGTTATTATTTAGTTAGTAAATAAATGATTAAATCAATTTGTATAGTACTGACAATTCAGAAGGGCTAGGGTTCTTGCAGATATCAATGATTTTGCAACGTTCAGAATGAGACTGATGGGGTAATAATTAATAATTGACTGTTAGTGATGTTAGAGATATCTATATATCTTTAGAGTTTAAGTCGGGAAATAGTAACTCCTTAAACTTTTCCTGTGGTGTCTCAAATTCCTAATGAGTTAATTGTTACCTCATTAATTTAATCGAGTACCAATTTAACATTATTTGAAATTTGAAATTTTATTAACCCCTCCACCACTACCCTCTTCGGAGGACAAATATCTTAGTTTCTTTACAGCGTTTCTGCTACATTCACATACATTTTACATATACCTTTTACATAAACATTTTACATGCACATTTTGCATACACGTTACATACTTTTATACAAAGCAGTCACAACTCAATAATACATCACCAAACATACAGCTTTTCCTCCTTCAGAAGTTGCAGCGTACACCTTGTGGACTGCTGCAGCACAATTTCTGGCTCATTTTTCCAAAAACCAGCCTGAAACTCTTTCTAAAGCCTGTTGACATCTAGTGGAAGCCCTAGGAACTGCAATCGGGCACGATTTCGCCCTATTGTTATTATCATTATTTGGTGTATTTTGCCCATTCATTGTTGAGACACAGTAGTGCATTGGGACCCAAAAGCATAATCAGTGCTCTAAGGCCCCCTTGATTGTTAGGGCAAATCTGGTCTGTGATATTAGGTTACAATTGTAATGTAAAACCTTGGGTTGACATTATAGTAATTTACTATGTAGAAAGTTTTCATCAAGCCAGCTTCTATGTCCATGTTTTCTGTTCTCTTAGGTCGCAAGGTCCTTACGTAGGTTGTCATGCTTGGACAGAAACTTGTACAGAAACTTCTGAGACACAGTATTAATGATGAACACTCGGAGGTTCACTGGTAAGCCACATTTGCCTCGGGATCTATCCTAGTTGGTATTCTGTGTCCACTCGTGGTATCTCTCTTCGGTTACACATCCTTGAAATAGCAGAACAACGTAACGGTCCGGACGGCCCTTGCTGTGCCTGGTGAGCAGTTCGTCAAGTTCTGTTGTCAGAAGAGGAATGGAAATGTCAGGGTGAACCGACGACCTGACGAACCCATCACGTATGTTGACTCTGCCGGTCGGCGGTGGAGTTCCAGAGCTCACAGGTGTGCCTGGCATGGATTGTGAATCCATCTCATTCCTCGCCCTTTTCAACTCGTCATTCTCCACCTGACTCACCACAAATGCCGCCTGACTCTTCGCTAATGACGAGTGACTCTCCGCCAATACCGCCTGGCTCTGGACCAATGCATCAGCAGTCACCCTAATCTCTGTCCTAAGAGAATGTTTCTCTTTCTGATGGTCTGCCTTCAGTTACTCGATCTCGGTCTTCAAAGTTTGAATCTCAACCATGAGCACCTTCGTCAGATGAGCAGAATGGTACCGGCCTGAGCCCCCATCAATTACAGTGGCCTATGATAGAAACGGTATATCAATTAAGAATTAAAATTGACTCAAACACACAAATGCTGCGCAAACATTTTAAGAATCTAGCGAAACTAACCGCTTTCTTGGCAACCATGCGTTTTTTTTCGATGTGGCCCGTTGTCCAGCCCTTTGTCCACTGATCTCCACGGATGGTTGTCTGCACGGTTGTAAGCTCTGCAAAAACATTCACATTTTTAGTACACAATTATTGATTTTATTACCCAGTATGCCTACACATTGATAAGCTATATACATTTTTTATATATAAAATGCACTGAAACCAAAATACCTTTTATTTTTGGTGATCCTCTCAGTTCTGGCTCATTTTCAAGTCCTCTGGTAGTTACAGTCCTAACCCTGGAACGGATATCACCATAGAAAGAAGCTGGCTTGATGAAAACGATGTCCATTTTGTCTGTTCTCTTTGGTCACAATGTAATTTTTTTAGATAAACAGCTCATTTTTGTATGGTAACTGTATTAAGGGTGGAGTTTTGGGCGGGGTGAGGAGTACTGGAAAGGTGTGACTTTCAGGTTACAATAGGCTATAAGTATAAAGCAGATTGCAGATGGTCCTCATTTTGATTATGCAGTACAACATACTGTAGCACCATGACCAGGATCTCTATTAATTTAAGTGAGCAGATTAGGGCCTTCAGGAAGAACAAAAAATCTACTGGAGACATTTCTAAAATACTGGTAGACTTGGGGATTTTGGTCAGGGACAGTGCTATTCGCAAACACTGTCATCAGATGCCTATTTTACGCCAAACTTGAAAGCACAGGAAAATGAACAGGTACAGTAGGCGACAATACTGTAAAGTCGGCCTAATATTGCTAAAAATAATGCTTAAATAAATCGACTGCTGGTTTTTACTGTATGCTGCACATGTTTACATTGTATTCCATTTCCAGCGAGACTATTCAACTATCCACCGACTCACTGATGAATGAAGATGATGAGCGATCAGCAAAGGCCATCTGAAATCTGCTGGCATCATGGCACAACATCAACATCGCTCTAATCACAGTCAGAAGACAGTTGAAGAAACTTGCAGGGATTTATGGAAAGACTCGGTAAGAAATGTTATATACAGTTGAAGTCGGAAGTTTACATACACCTTAGCCAAAAACATTTACACTGAGTTTTTCACAATTCCTGACATTTACTCCTAGTAAAAATTCCCTGTCTTAGGTCAGTTAGGATCACCACTTTATTGTAAGAACGTGAAATTTCAGAATAATAGTAGAGAGAATGATTTATTTCAGCTTTTATTTCTTTCATCACATTCGCAGTGGGTCAGAAGTTTACATACACTTAATTAGTATTTGGTAGCATTGCCTTTAAATTGTTTAACTTGGGTCAAACATTTTGGGTTTTTTCCAAAAAGTACGATCTTTCTCCCCATTTGCAGTTGCAAACCGTAGTCAGTCTTTTTTATGGTGGTTTTGGAGCAGTGGCTTCTTCCTTGCTGAGCGGCCTTTCAGGTTATGTCGATATAGGACTCGTTTTACTGTGGATATAGATACTTTTGTACCTGTTTCCTCCAGCATCTTCACAAGGTCCTTTGCTGTTGTTCTGGGATTGATTTGCACTTTTAGCACCACCAAATCTAAAGTGTGTGAATAAAGTCATCTGAATAAAGGCCAACATAATATTTGTAAGGCCAAAACATTTATTTCTGTTTTTAGAGAGAGAGAAACACTGGGCCAATTGTGCGCCGCGCTATGGGACTTCCAATCATGGTCGGATGTGATACCAAATAATAATAATAATACTTTTTTTTGTATTATTTGTTTTGTCTTTTCTGGTGGATTAACCTGAAATTTCAACCAACCACAGCCGGTTGTAATACAGCCAACCTAACTAAGAAATACATTTGAGGATAGAATTCCCCCCTACCCTCCTTCTAGGCAAGTCTATTGTCCAGCTACATGCTAATGGCCATAATGTCACTGAACAACGCGACCGTGTGTGTTTGAAATAGTTTTTTTCAGCAAGCAACAATTTGTTTACCTTCATTAGACAACTTTGTTCTGATATTTCTGTAATTCAGTGATATTTATTCCCATAGTAATTCATTATGGATCCTTAACTAAATAAACATTGGCATTTTGAAAGAGTGTTTGTGTCATTATTTTATTAACGAAAACATAAAGATGCCATTATTAGTTACATTGTTTTAGTTTGAACGTGCAGACTGGCACAAAGAACAGCGGGAACATTTTCCTGGTCAGGGCAATTATTATTGCAATGCCCCTCTTAAGGATCCGCTCCTTTTTAATTTTTTTTAATGAAAATTACATACCCAAATCTAGCTGCATGTAGCTTAGGCCCTGAAGCAGGGATATGCATATTCTTGATACCATTTGAAAGGAAACACTTTGAAGTTTGTGGAAATGTGAAAAGAATGTAGGAGAATACACATTCGATCTGGTAAAAGGTAATAAAAAGAAAAAACACATTTTTGGGGATTTTTTTTGTACCATCGTCTTTGAAATGCAAGAGAATGGCCATAATGTATTATTCCAGCCCAGGAGCAATTTAGATTTTGGCCACTAGATGGCAGCAGTGTATGTGCAACATTTTAGACTGATCCAAAGAACCATTGCAATTCTGTTCAAAATGGTGTATCAAGACTGCCCGAATGTGCCTAATTTGTTTATTAATAACTTTTCAAGTTCAAAACTGTGCACTCTCCTTAAACAATAGCATGGTATTATTTCACTGCAATAGATACTGTAAATTGGACAGTGCAGTTGGATTAACAAAAATGTAAGCTTTCTGCCAATATCAGAAATGTCTACGTCCCGGGATGTTTTTGTTGTTACTTACAGCCTCATGCTAATTGCATTAGCCTACGTTAGCTCAACAGTCACGTGGGAGACCCACTGATCCTGAATAAGTGTTTAAAGTGTTGCTCTGTGCTACCCCTTAAAATGTCCCCCTTCCTCCTCCTCCCATCCCCATGGGCTAGGTCTGTCTTCTGTGCCCGGCTCTGTGGCCCATCCCATGCCCCCTGCCCTTGTTCCTTGAACCTTGCACGCTTTCAGTAGATACAGCTGGGAACTGCAAGGCAATCCCATTGTGCGCCACTCGGGAGCCATGACCGATATGACCAATATATTTTGTCCTGCTTATAACAGGGTTAATAATATATATGTGAGAATATGTAAGGGGCTTCTATATAATTCTAAATTAATAATAATAATAATAATCACTTTGTTTAAAAAATAACAATATTTTTGAGAAAATGTTGTTTTCAAATAATGTAAAATGAGAGAGAAAAAGGCCATTCTTGAACATGGGGTGAGACATTGTTACTAATTTGTAAATAAAGCCAGTTTGTTATTTAGAATTATTTATTTCTGTTTTTAGATGGAGAGAAACCAAAAACCTACAGTCATCTCATGGGTCTCCCAGTCGAGGGCTGCACAGGTTTTGAACCAGCATCTTTAGCAACACAGCTTGGACTGCTATGCCGTGTCTTAGACCTTCACACCACTGAGGCACAGTACAATGTGACTGGTCTGGAGTACAGTACTGTAGAGCAGTCTACAGTATGAGCAAAATAATACTAACAAAATAAAACAATGAAAACCTTAGTGTAACAACAGTTTTCGTAAGTAAAACTGAAGTTGTGCACAATGATCAGTTTCTTTTTAGGTTTAAGTCGCCCATTCATTGTCAGTTAGAGACACAGTAGGACCCAAAAGCATAATCAACTCCCCCTTGCGCTTGTCTGGAGCAATGAAGTGGTGATGCAGGGTATCGTACTAAACCACAAATTATCTTTAAGTACCGCAGCATAATTGCAAAACTTTTAGTGGAGCAACCACTGTACTTTTGGCTACATACGGACCATTAGTGGAATTCCCACGAGAGAGTAATGGTTAATGTGATTGGATGTTAATTATTTGACTAGGTTACCTGTATTTGACATTGTGTTGTTATTTCGCTGAACACTAGATGGTTTATGCCACGTTGACATGTCAGGTTGGCGCTGCAACTCTCCACTACACTCTCCTTATTTGTCTAATTTCTACAGGGTACAAATTAACTGAGTGTCAGAGCTCGACTTGACACACTTGTATTTTTAAGATCATTAACGGAATCCTATCTGGTTGGTTTTGAGGGTGGAGTTTCCACCACTATCTGGATTAAAATGTAAATGACTGTCTAACAACAAATGTACTAGAAAACTGATCAATTTCTATCAGAATTAGACTAGAATTGACCATACCATTTGAGAACCCATTTGAGACATGGTCTCCAGTCTGTTGCCCTACATGACCTGAGTGTGATTGTGGTTCCCCTGTGCAGGTGCATCGGAGGATCCTGCCTGGAGCAGAGCAGGAAATTCTGTATAACTTCTACCCTCTGTCAGGGTACAAGGGCCTTCCCCTGCTCAACATTGGCCTGCTGCACTTCCCTGCCGTGTCCGGACACCTGCTCCGATGCTTCCTCCCCTCACGCAGCCTTGTCAAGGTACACTTAGCTTAGAACCCAAAGAAATACAATGAGGGGAAATCCGTTCTATTCATTCTAATTCTATGTTAGCACTCACTAGGCTATGCCTAACCACATGGCATACTCTGGTGATCCACCCCAGTTTTAGCCAAAACACTGTTGACTGACAGTAATATTTAATATTAACAATTAATAAAGTGGCAAACTTAAATTCTGAATTCACCTTCAACTTGTTTAGTGTTCACATTGTACTGTTTGCGTACATGCTATGAGTAGTGCAAAAGCAAGTATCTTGATGTGTTCTTTTAAAAATATTTAATCCCCAGGGCCAACAAGTAGATGATGCCTCCATTGCAGCAACATGAGAACCATAACATCAACCCACCCCTGAGTTTGAATACTAGTTTAAACTGTTTGGGATAGGGGGATATCAAAAACCATCTTTTTACATTAGCATGTGATGTTCAGAACTAGCATGCCCACCGCAAACTTCCGGTGAATTTACTAAATTACTCATGATTAACGTTCACAAAAAACATAACAATTATTTTAAGAATTATAGATACAGAACTCCTTTATGCAATCGCGGTGTCCGATTTTAAAATAGCTTTTCGGCGAAAGCACATTTTGCAATATTCTGAGTACATAGCCCGGCCATCACGGCTAGCTAATTTGACACCCACCAAGTTTGGCACTCACCAAACTCAGATTTACTATAAGAAAAATTGGATTACCTTTGCTGTTCTTCGTCAGAATGCACTCCCAGGACTTCTACTTCAACAACAAATGTTGTTTTGGTTCCAAATAATCCATAGTTATATCCAAATAGCTCCGTTTTGTTTGTGCGTTCAAGTCACTATCCGAAGGGTGACGCGCGAGCGCATTTCGTGACAAAAACATTCTAAATATTCCATTACCGTACTTCAAAGCATGTCAAACGCTGTTTAAAATCATTTTTTATACTATTTTTGTTCGTAAAATAGCGATAATATTCCAACCGGGCGACGTTGTATTCATTCAAAGGCTGAAAGAAAAAAATTGAGAATTCTCATGAATGCGCATCTCCAGTGTCACTGTTCCCAGCCTGACCACTCACAAATTCCCCTGCTGTTCTTCGCCCAGAGACAGGAGACACGTCATTCCACTTTCTGGCGCCTTCTGAGAGCCAATGGAAGCCTTAGAAAATGTCACATTGCAGCACAGATGCTGTATTTTCGATAGAGATGCTACAGAAGGACAATAAATTGTCAGACAGGGCACTTCCTGTATGGAATCTTCTCAGGTTTTGGCCTGCCATATGAGTTGTGTTATACTCACAGACACCATTCAAACAGTTTTAGAAACGTTAGAGGGTTTTCTATCCAAATCCACTAATTATATGCATATTATAGTTTCTGGGCAGGAGTAGTAACCAGATTAAATCGGGTACGTTTTTTATCCGGCCGTGAAAATACTGCCCCAGGTTAACAGGTTAACAACTCATGGTGTATTCATACAGGAACTTAAGTCCTTCTGCTCACCCAACGTAGAATTCCTTACAACCAAATGCCGGCCATATTACCTCCCAAAAGATTTCTCGTCAGTTATCGTCATAGCTGTGTACATTCCCCCTCAAGCAGACTGTCACGTTCTGACCAGTATGAGGGTTATTTTGTTAGTGTAGGCTGGTCAGGATGTGGCAGAGGGTATTTGGATTATGTGGTTCGGGGTGTGTGTATTATGTAGAGGGTAGTTGATTTATGTATTCCGGGGTTTTTTGGTCACTGCTCTGTTTAGTCTATGTTTTTTCTAGTTAGTCTGTTTCTATGTTTAGTTGATTGGGGTGTGGACTCTCAATTGAAGGCAGGTGTTGTGTAGTTGCCTTTGATTGAGAGTCCTATATATTAGGGTGTGTTTGTAAGGTGTGGGAGGTTGTCACTTGAATTGCTGTCTTGTGCCTTCAAGTCTGTCTTCGTCGTCCATCGTTTTGTTTTGTTTGTAGCAGTGTTTTCATTAAAGTTAATTATGAGCACTCAACCCGCTGCGCCTTGGTCCATTCCTGACGACCGTCGTTACACAGACACCAAGACGGCCCTCAAGGAACTTCACTGGACTCTATGTAAACTGGAAACCATATATCCTGAGGCTGCATTTATTGTAGCTGGGGATTTTAACAAAGCAAATTTAAGAACAAGGCTGCCTACATTCTATCAGCATATTGATTGCAATACGCGCGGGGGTAATACACTCGATCTCTGCTACTCTAACTTCCGCGATACATACAAAGCCCTCCCCTGCCCTCCCTTCGACAAATGCGACCATGACGCCATCTTGCTCCAACCGTCTTATAGACAGAAACTCAAACAGGATGTACCAGTGACTGGAACCATCCGGCCGTGCAAATACTGCCCCCTAGCCCCAACAGGTTAAGGACTTGTTAAGGACTTCTACAACCTCTGCGTTAAGGTTATGAGCATTAGGAGCCTAACAGGAGTGAGGGCACATCAGTGGCAGGGGGTATGTGGGGCAGAGAGTATGGTGGGTTTCAGATGGAGGGGCTTTACAAACCCCCAGTACCAAAAGATCAGGGGACCTCCAGTAGAGGGTTCTTCATGGAGCCCTGGCAAATAACAACTGGTTGACACGGGTTGAACCGGGAGTCGGGCAGGGGTGTCCTTTCTGTAAAATGAAAGAAACTGTGATTCATGTGTTTTCTGTGTGGTTAATGCCATTAATGTTTCTGTTGGAATGTCTGTGTGAGAGGTTGGGGGAGGTTTTTACTGTTGGGATGTCTATAATGGGATACAGGTATTCGAGTAAGGAGAAGGCCAAATTTGTTTTGTTGAATTTTCTGTTTGCTCAGGCAAAGTTAGCTATTTGGCTAACAAGGAGGAACAGGGTCAAAGGTGGGGGGATAACAGACCCTTTACTATTGTTTAATGGGATGGTCTCTGCGCGCCTTAGGGTTGAGTTTGAGTTCTATAAAATGATAAAAAGTGTGGAGATGTTTGAGGAGATATGGTGTGTTGGGGGGTTGTCTGTATAGCTGGGGAAGATGTTTTAGATATACGGTTGTAGGAGTGGGTATTGTTTTGGGTATTGTGATGTTGGTTTGTTTCATGTGGTAGATGAAAAGGTACATGTATGCAGTAGAGGATATATTTTGGGTTTTTATTTTTAAGGGGGGGTGAGTTTTAAATGAAATGAGAATGTTTCAGTAAAAAAAGTCTCTCTCTCTCTCTCTCTCTCTCTCTTTCAGCAATAATCCACTGTGAATTTTGGTTGTAGACCTCTTCATGCTAGGTTGGGCATTGTGTATTTATTAATTTTCCTTTACCTTTCTAAGATGACACACACTGCAGGTCATGTTTCACTGATCTCATGGATATCTGCGGCTTCTCAGCAAGTCATCATTACGACACATAGACTCATCTCTAGGTCATTCATAGATAGTTAGTTCAGCATTCCATAATTTAATTGAAAATGAAGGACTATGAAGAAATTACTTCCTTTTTGGGAGAATGGGGACCTTTCCAAAAGGTTATTTTTCTTCTGCTCAGTTTAAGCAGTATTCCTAATGGCTATGTTGGGATGGCCATGATTTTCCTGGTAGATATCCCTCCACACCGGTGCAGGGTCCCCCAGCTGAACTTCAGTGGTTTTGGACTGGATTTGAATTACTCCATACCGTTACAGGAGGTAAAGGGAGAGATCATTTTAAGTCGTTGTACTCGGTTTAAAGAACAAGTGGACTCTGCTACCGGCTTTGGGAATGAGACAGAGGGATGCCTGGATGGATGGGAATTCAGCAAAGAGCAATACAGGTCCACCATAGTGACAGAGGTAAAACATCCATAGTATTTTTTTTTTCATTTTTCCCTGATCTGTGGAATTGTCTTCATAATCATTCTAACATTATGTCTACCCACAGTGGGATCTGGTGTGTGGCAATGCATGGAAAGCCCCTTTCACCGTCACAATATTCTTTTTTGGAGTGCTGTCCGGGTCATTTTTGTCTGGGATCATCTCTGATAGGTATGTGTTCCAGTCTGAACACTATCATCTCATTAGATCCCTCCACACATGATGTGACTTGACAAACAGCGGTGGGATTTACTTTACTTACAGGCAGAACCAGTTAGATATGTTTAGAAATATATTTGATCAAAAAGTTTGTCAAGAGCTCTTCATGCTAGTTTGGGCATGGTCTATTTATTCATTTTCCTTTGTAAGACTCCAGAAGTAAAATGTTTGTGAAAATACTGCGTGATTGATTTATTTTTTATTGCAGCCTCCATCTCTAGAACTTTACATCAAGGCATCTAGTGCATCACTAGTTTCTCAATATTCTATCATGATAATAACACAGCAAGCAAGTGCAACATGTATTTGTTCCTCAGGTATGGAAGGAGGTTCATTTTCTTTGCTACTTTGGCACTCCAGACTGTCTTCAGTATACTCCAGGCTGCCGCCAACAGCTGGGAGTTGTTCTGTGCCCTATACTTTATCGTTGGGATGGGACAAATTGCCAATTACTGTGCTGCTTTCATACTTGGTGAGTCAGGTCATACACAACTTCAACAACAATAAAAACAGAATGCAATAACTTGTTTTCTTCATCATAGGGAATGATATCAGGCAAAATCCTAAGTGTTTGAGAATGTTGTGAGGTATTGAGCATTTCCTATAGTTATGTCCTTAACCTTTAGGTTCTGAGCTTCTCATCAGAAATGTACGCATCAACTTTGCCTCACTGGGGGTCTCTATATGCTATGCAATTGGATACACCGCTCTGCCAATGTTTGCCTGGTTCATCCGTAGCTGGAGGATTCTGCTGATAGCCCTGTCTGTACCTGGATTTCTTTATATCCCTCTTTGGTGGTGAGTATGAGTTAGGTACAGTAATCTCATTGTTCTTTTTGTGTTTCGACAGTGTGACAACAGTGCTATTACAACAGATGTCCTTATCACACACAGTGTTTGGGTACTTTACTCCTTGTCTCCTCTGTTAGGTATATACCTGAGTCTCCAAGGTGGCTGTTGTCTCAGGGCAGGGTAAAGGAGGCAGAGGACATCATACGAGCTGCAGCAAGAAAGAACGGCATCACTCCTCCAGACATCATATTCAAACCGGAAGACTGTGAACAACTCATGGTACAGAGTTGGGACTTAGCTACAGTCTGTTTTGAAATGTATGGATGTAGGAATTGGGTGTCAAATCAAGGAGATTGACAGCCAAAGTCTTTTGAAGATATAATACGATGTGCGCACAAAAGAGAAGCAAGTTCTGAGGGACCTAAAGTCTTCTTCCAGCTTATATCTAGACAGGGGTGGAAAAATAACCCATACTTAAGTAAAGAAACATAAAAAGAAAATGAATCATGTAAAAATTAGTCACCCAGTAAAAAACTACTTGAGTGTAAAAGTATCTGGTTTTAAATATACTTAAGTATCAAAAGTAAATGTAATTGCTAAAATATACTCAAGTGCCAAAAGTAAAAGTATACAGTGCCTTCGGAAAGTATTGAGACCAGTTGACATTTCCAACATTTCACAGCCTTATTCTAAAATTGATTTAAATAGTTTTTTCCCTCATCAATCCACACACAATATCCCATAATGTTTGCTAATTTCTTAAAATTAAAACTGATATCACATCAACATAAGTATTCAGACCCTTTACTCAGTACTTTGTTGAAGCACCTTTGGCAGCGAATACAGCATTGAGTCTTCTTGGGTATGATGCTACAAGCTTGTCACACCTGTATTAGGGCAGTTTCTCCCATTCTTCTCTGCAGATCCTCTCAAGCTCTGTCAGGTTAGACGGGGAGCGTTGCTGCACAGCTATTTTCAGGTCTCTCCAGAGATGTTTGATCGGGTTCAAGTCCGGGCTCTGGCTGGGCCACTCAAGAACATTCAGAGACTTGTCTCGAAGCCACTCCTGCATTGTTTTGGCTGTGTGCTTAGGGTCATTGTCCAATCTGAGGTCCTGAGCTCTCTGGAGCAGGTTTTCATCAAGGATCTCTCTGTACTTTGCTCCATTCATCTTTGCCTCGATCCTGACTAGTCTCCCAGGACCTGTCTCTGAAAAACATCCCCACAGCACAATGCGGCCACCACCATGCCTCACCGTAGAGATGATGCCAGGTTTCCTCCAGACGTGACGCTTGGCATTCAGGCCAAAGAGTTCAATCTTGGTTTCATCAGACCAGAGAATCTTGTTTCTCATGGTCTTAGAGTTTTAACTTCTTGGGGCTATGTGGGACGTTAGCGTGCCACCCGTGGCGCACCCTATCAACAGCAGGTGCATTTCAAGAGCGGCAAATTTGAAACCAAATAAATGTCAAAATTCAAATTTCTCAAACATACAACTAACTTACAGCCTTTGAAAGATAAACATCTCCTTAATCTAACCACGTTTTCCGATTTCAAAAAGGTTTTACGGGGAAAGCATAAAGTTAGGTTAGCTGTGTGTAGTGTATTGTCGATTCAAAGACAGGCGTCACCAAAACCATAAAATCAGCTAAAATTATGCACTAACCTTTTACAATCTCCATCAGATGACACTCCTAGGACATTATGTTAGCCTCTTACATCTACACGTTCCGCTAGCGGAACGATTGCTCCAATATCCAATGATGGGCGGGGCGCGAAATTCAAACTCCTCTAAATCCGAAAACTTACACTTTTCAAACATATGACTATTTTACAGCTATTTAAAGACAAGACTCTCCTTTATCTAACCAAACTGTCCGATTTCAAAAAGGCTTTACAGCGAAAGCAAAACATTAGATTATGTCAGCAGAGTACCCAGCCAGAAATAATCACACAGCCATTTTTCAAGCTAGCATATCATGTCACATAAACCCAAACCATATCTAAATGCAGCACTAACCTTTGATGATCTTCATCAGATGACACACCTAGGACATTGTGTTATACAATACATGCATGTCTGTTCAATCAAGTTCATATTTATATCAAAAAACAGCTTTTTACATTAGCATGTGACGTTCAGAACTAGCATTCCCACCGAACACTTCCGGTGATTTTACTAAATTACTCACGATAAACGTTCACAAAAAGCATAACAATTATTTTAAGAATTATAGATACAGAACTCCTCTATGCACTCGATATGTCCGATTTTAAAATAGCTTTTCGGATGAAGCACATTTTGCAATAATGTAAGTACATAGCCCGGCGTTACAGGGCTAGCTATTTAGACACCCTGCAAGTTTAGCCTTCACCAAAATCACATTTCCTATAAGAAAAATGTTCTTACCTTGCTTGTTCTTCATCAGAATACACTGCCAGGACTTCTACTTCAATAACAAATGTAGGTTTGGTCCCAAATAATCCATCGTTATATCCAAACAGCGACGTTTTGTTCGTGCGTTCTAGACACTATCCCAACGCTAAATCTCGGCCACGAGCATGACGCAAAATATGACAAAAAATTTCTAAATATTCCATTACCGTACTTCGAAGCATGTCAACCGCTGTTTAAAACCAATATTTATGCAATTTATCTCGTAGAGAAGCGATAATATTCCGACCGGGAATCTGCCTGTCTGTAAACTGAGGAAAAAACCGAAAGCCGGGGGCGGGGCGTGTCACGCGCCTAAGGCTTAGACCATTGAGTGACCACTTAGCTTTTGCCTTCCTGTGCTTCAGCCAGGGCTTTGAATTACGTCATTCCTGTTTTTCCCGGGCTATGAGACCTCATTGGAGACGTGTGAATTGTCACGTAAGAGCAGAGATCCTTTGTAAACGATAGAGATAATAAAGAAGGGCAAGAAATGTTCAGACAGGGTACTTCCTGAACAGAAGCATCTCAGGTTTTTGCCTGCCATAGGAGTTCTGTTATACTCACAGACACCATTCAAACAGTTTCAGAAACTTTGGAGTGTTTTCTCTCCAAAGCTAATAATTATATGCATATTCCAGTTTCTGGGCAGGACTAATAATCAGATTAAATCGGGTACGTTTTTTATCCAGCCGTGAAAATACTGCCCCCTAGCCATAACAGGTTAGACAATGCATGCATTTTTTGTTTTATCAAGTTCATATTTATATCTAAAAACAGCGTTTTACTATGGCGTTGATGTTCAGGAAATCGTTTCCCTCCAATACCGGCAGTCAAGTCATGACAACAAAATAATTAATTAATATTAGAAAACATTGGTAAAATATTATATTGTCATTCAAAGAATTATAGATTTACATCTCTTGAACGCAATGGACTTGCCAGATTTAAAATTAACCTTACTGGGCAATCACACTTTGCAATAATCTGAGCACTGCGCCAGAAAAATACGCATTGCGATACAGACTAACCGCCATGTTGGAGAGATCTAAAATCGAAAATACTATGTAAATAATCCATTACCTTTGATTCTCTTCATCAGATGTCACTTCCAAAGAATCCCAGGTCCATAACGAATGTAGTTTTGTTCAAAAAAGCTCATCATTTATGTCCAAAAACCTCCGTGTTGTAGCACATGATCTAAGCCAGCCGGACTTCACTTCACTTCAAGAACGGAAAAAATATATTTACGTTCGTTCAAACATGTCAAACGTTGTATCGCATAAATCATTAGGACCTTTTTTAACCAGAACATGAATAAAATTCAAGGCGGACCATTGGGTTCTCTTTTAAAACGTTTCGGAATGAGAGTGCCCACCATCAACTCGCACGCCAGGTGTCTAATGGGCCATCACGTTCCAAGGCTCTTCTTCAGTCAGATCTCACTGTAGAAGACTCAAAACACTTTGTAAAGGCTGGGGACATCTTGTGGAAGCAATAGGAAGTGCCAAAATATTCCTCAGCCCCTTTGTTTTTCAATGGTATAGGCTTAAAGTCAATTCAACACATCAGGTATCCACTTCCTGTCAGAATCTGTCTCAGGGTTTTGCCTGCCAAATGAGTTCTGTTATACTCACAGACACCATTCAAACAGTTTTTGAAACTTTAGGGTGTTTTCTATCCATATATAATAAGTATATGCATATTGTAGTTACTGGGTAGGATTAGTAACCAGATTAAATCGGGTACATTTTTTTATCCAGCCGTGAAAATACTGCCCCCTATACCCTAACAGGTTAAGGTATCTTTTGGCAAACTGCAAGCGGGCTGTTATGTGCCTTTTACTGAGGAGTGGCTTCCGTCTGGCCACTCTACCATAAAGGCCTGATTGGTGGAGTGCTGCAGAGATGGTTGTCCTTCTAGAAGTTTCTCCCATCTCCACAGAGGAACTCTAGAGCTCTGTCAGACTGACCATTGGGTTCTTGGTCACCTACCTGACCAAGGATCTTCTCCCCCGATTGCTCAGTTTGGCCGGGCGGCCAGCTCTAGAGGAGTCTTGGTGGTTCCAAACTTATTCCATTTAAGAATGATGGCCACTGTTCATGGGGACCTTCAATGCTGCAGACATTTTTTGGTACCCTTCCACAGATCTGTCTCGGAGCTCTATGGACAATTAATTCGACCTCATGGCTTGGTTTATGCTCTGACACACAATGTCAACTGTGGGACCTTTTATAGACAGGTGTGTGTCTTTCCAAATCATGTCCAATCAATTGAATTTACCACAGGTGGACTCCATTCAAGTTGTAGAGACATCTCAAGGATGCTCAATTTCGAGTCTTATTGCAGAAGGTCTGAAATCTTATGTAAATAACGTATTTATGTTTTTGAATTTTATAAATTTGGAAACATTTCGAAAATCTTTAGCTTTTTCATTATGGGATATTGTGTGTCGACTGCTGAGGATTCTTTTTTACCAAAATGTGGAAAAGTCAAGGGGTCTGAATACTTTCTGAAGGCATTGTAAATCATTTCAAATTCCTAATTTTAACCAATCAGACAGCACGATGTTCTTGTTTTTATTTTAATTTCCGGATAGCCAGGGGCACACTCCAACACTCAGATATAATTTACAAACTAAGTTTTTGTGTTTTGTGAGTCCACCAGATCAGAGACAGTGTGGATTTCCAGAGATATTCTCTTGATAAGTGCGTGAATTTGATAATTTTCCTGTCCTGCGAAGCATTCAAAATGTAACAGGTACTTTTGGTTGTCAGAAAAAATGTATGGAGTAAAAAAGTACATTATTTTCTTTAGAAATGTAGTGGAGTAGAAGTGAAAGTTGTAAAAAACTGAAATAGTAATGTTCACATACCGAAACAAACAACTTAAGTAGTACTTTAAAAATTATTTTTACTTATTAAGCACTTTACACCACTGTATCCAGAACAGAAACCTTGTGAAATACATTACTACAGCAGGTAATTACTAGAACACAGTAAATGTTGGCAAACATGCTATCTGAAAGTACAGAACAAACAAAGACCTTGGCTGATCTCCCTAGACCAATCTAAAGACATGTACTGTCATTAATTCAGTACACTGTTAAGTCAAGGTGTCTTGCTTAGTGACTTATATTTGTCTATGCTTTTGTCTTTATTCAGCTGTGTGTTATTAGAATGTGTGTGTTAATCAATTTGCAATTAGATAATTACATCCCAGATGGGGCTGAAAAATCAATTTCTAACAGCGTCATATTTTGGGTGTGTTTGTAGGAAAATGAAAACAAGGAAAGTCAGCGACTGTACACATGGCTGGATCTCATCAAAACAACTAACATAAGGAACATCACTCTCATCAGCATTATCATTTGGTAAAAACATACTAATTCCACTGACATGTTAACCATTTACCTCTAATTGAAAGATTTTACATTTCTTAAAGTTATCTACTCTTCTACCCAGGATTGTCATATCCATGACTTACTATGGGATGTCCCTAAACACCCCCAACATGGATGGAGACCCTTATTTCAACTGTTTGGTGGCTGCATCCTCTGAATTTCTGGCTTATGGAAGTATCTGGTTATTTATACGCTACACTCCACGGAGATTCACTCTTCCCTTCACCATGATCCTCTCTGGGACCCTGCTTCTGATCATCAAGTTTATCCCTCAAGGTATGAACCCTCCAACCACATGGCAATTTCCAATTGCTCAATTTGATATAACTTTGCAAGATTGTAGACCACATCAACAGTAACTGGCATAACATCATTGGCACAGATTAATTCGATAACATCATAATGTTGACAAAAGGTTTTCCTAGTTATTATTTACATACTTTAGAAATATCAATTATCTTTAAAGTTTCTAAGTTCATTTGCCACGTGCACAGGATACAACAGATTTACCGTTAGTACTCTTTCCAAACAATGAGGCGATAATAATAATGATAATATTAGAAACTAGAAGAAGAAGAACATTTATGTAAGAAAAAAGTAACAACTACGATGAGAATGAAAGAACACAAGAAGGCAAGTATATACAGGTCAGTGCCAGTACCTTATTCAATGTGCAGGGTTACTGGAGTGGTGAGGTGGGTTAATACATACATACTGGTGGAAGGATACACATGTAAAGAGGGCGGAAAAGTGACTGGTAGCAGGAATATATACAGTTGAAGTCGGAACTTAGGTTGGAGTCATTAAGACTCGTGTTTCAACCAATCCAAAAAATGTTTTTAACAAACTATAGTTATGGCAAGTCGATTAGGACATCTACTTTGTGCATGACACAAGTCATTTTTCCAGTAATTGTTGACAGATTATTTCACTTATAATTCACTGTATCACAATTCCAGTGAGTCAGAAGTTTACATACACTAAGTTGACTGTGCCTTTAAACAGCTTGGAAAATTCCAGAAAATGATGTCATGGCTTTAGAAGCTTCTGATAGGCTAATTGACATAATTTGATTTAATTGGAGGTGTACCAGTGGATGTATTTCAAGGCCTACCTTCAAACTCAGTGCCTTTTTGCTTGACATCATGGGAAAATCAAAATAAATCAGCCAAGACCTCAGAAAAAAAATGTAGCCTCCACAAGTCTGGTTCATCCTTAGGAGCAATTTCCAAATGCCTGAAGGTACCACGTTCATCTGTACAAACAATAGTACGCAAGTATAAACACCATGGGACCACACATCCATCATAACGCTCAGGAAGGAGACGCGTTCTGTCTCCTAGAGATGAACGTACTTTGGTGCGAAAAGTGCAATTCAATCCCAGAACAACAGCAAAGGACCTTGTGAAGATGCTGGAGGAAACAGGTACAAAAGTATCTATATCCACAGTAAAACGAGTCCTATATCGACCTAACCTGAAAGGCCGCTCAGCAAGGAAGAAGCCACTGCTCCAAAACCACCATAAAAAAGCCAGACTACGGATTGCAAATGCACATGGGGACAAAGATAATACTTTTTGGAGAAAGGTCCTCTGGTCTGATGAAACAAAAATAGAACCGTTTGGCCATAATGACCATCATTGTGTTTGGAGGAAAAAGGGGGAGGCTTGCAAGCCGAAGACACCATCCCAACCGTGAAGCACAGGGGTGGCAGCATCATGTTGTGGGTGTGCTTTGCTGCAGGAGGGACTAGTGCACTTCACAAAATAGATGGCATCATGAGGTAGGAAAATTATGTGAATATATTGAAGCAACATCTCAAGACATCAGTCAGGAAATTAAAGCTTGGTCGCAAATAGGTCTTCCAAATGGACAATGACCCCAAGCACACCTCCAAAGTTGTGGCAAAATGGCTTAAGGATAACAAAGTCAAGGTATTGGAGTGGCCATCACAAAGCCCTGACCTCAATCCTATATAAAATGTGTGGGCAGAACTGAAAAAGTGTATGCGAGCAAGGAGGCCAACAAACCTGACTCAGTTACATCAGCTCTGTCAGGAGGAATGGGCCAAAATTCACCCAACTTATTGTGAGAAGCGTGTGGAAGACTACCAGAAATGTTTGACCCAAGTTAAACAATTTAAAGGCAATGCTACCAAATACTAATTGAGTCAGCATAAACTTCTGACCCACTGGGAATGTGATGAAAGAAATAAAAGCTGAAATAAATCATTTTCTCTACTATTATTCTGACATATCACATTCTTGCAATAAAGTGGTGATCCTAACTGACCTAAAACAGGGAATTTTTACTTGGATTATATGTCAGGAATTGTGAAAACTGAGTTCAAATGTATTTGGCTAAGGTGCATGTAAACTTCCAGCTTCAGCAGTAAATACGTATTGTAATATACTGATGGTAATATATACATGTAAACAGGAGTAATATTGACCAGTATCAGGATAAATACTAACAGTAATGGCAATCAATAATCAATGGACAGCATCGTAATGGAGTAATACATCAAATCAATAATAATTTTAGCAGCGACGCAGGTTGTGTCTGTGAATGGGTAGAGACCTGTGGATGGGCATAGAGTCAGTGTGGATAGTCTGTAGGAGAGGGAGAGCAGTAGTTTTAAGACATTTAACAGTCTTATGGCCAAGGGATTGAAGCTGTTTAGGATTCATTTTGTCTGAGCCTTGATGAACCAGTACTGCCTACAGGAAGGAAGCACTGAGAAGAGTCCATGTCTCAGGTGACTGGAGTCTATGGCAATTATTCGTGCCTTTCTCAGACACCCCCTGGGATGTAGTACATCCTGGATGGCTGGGAGCTCGCCACGAGTGATGCGCTGGGCCAGACCAGACCAGAAGGTGATTCAACCAGTCAGGATGGTCTCAATGGTGAAGCTGCAAAAGTTTCTGAGGATCTGCGGGTTCATGCCAAATTGTTTCAGCCTCCTGAGGGAGAAGAGGCATTGCCATACATTCTTCACGACTGTTCTCGTGTGAGAGGACCATGGAAAGTCCTCAGTTATGTGGACACAGAGGAACTTGAAGCTCATATGGAATCATGTAGTAACCAAAAAAGTGTTATATATTTTAGATTCTACAAAGTAGACACCCTTTGCCTTGATGACAGCTTTGCACACTCTTTCCATTCTCTTAACCACCTTTACCCTGAATGCTTTTCCAACAGTCTTGAAGGAGTTCCCACATATGCTGAGCACTTGTTGGCTGCTTTTCCTTCACTCTGCGGTCCAACTTATCCCAAACCATTTCAATTGGGTTGAGGTCAGGTGATTCTGGAAGCCATGACATCTGATGCAGCACTCCATTACTCTCCTTCTTGGTCAAATAGCCCTTACACAGCCTAGAAGTGTGTTGCATCATTGTTCTGTTGAAAAACATGATAGTGGGACTAAGCACAAACCAGATGGGATGGCGTATCACTGCAGAATGCTATGGTAGCCATGCTGGTAAAATGTGCCTTGAATTCTAAATAAATCACTGACAGTGTCACCAGCAAAGCACCCCCACACCATCACACCTCCTTTTCCATGCTTCACAGTGGGAACCACACATGTGGAGATCATCCGTTAACCTACTCTGCATCTCACAAAGATACGGCAGTTGGAACCAAAAATCGAATTTGTACTCATCAGACCAGAGGACAGATTTCCACCAGTCTAATGTCCATTGCTTGTGTTTCTTGTCACAAGCAAGTCTCTTCTTCATATTCATTTAGTAGTGGTTCGTTTACAGCAATTTGACCATGAAGGGCTGACTCACGCAGTCTCCTCTGAACAGTTGATGTTGAGATGTCTCTGTTACTTCGCTGGTAACTCTAATGAACTTATCCCTTGCAGTAGAGGTAACTCTGTGTCTTTCTTTCCTGTGGCGGTCCTCATGAGAGCCAGTTTCATCATAGCGCTTAATGGTTTTTGAAGAAACTTTCAAAGTTATTGAAATGTTCCGGACTGACTGACCTTCATGTCTTAAAGTAATGATGGACTGTCATTTCTCTTTGCTAATTTGAGCTGTTCTTGCCATGATGTACTTTTAACAAGGCACACCTATTTATTTACATGCATTCCAGGTGACTCCCTCGTGATGCTAGTTGAGTGTCCAAACTTTTGACTGGTACTGTAAGTATTCCTCTTGTCCAGGTGGGAGAGGGCAGTGTGGAGTGCAACTGAGATTGCATTGTCTAGTGGAATGCAAATTGGAGTGGGTCTAGGGTGTCTGGGATGATGGAGGTGATGTGTGTCGTGACCAGCCTTTCAAAGTACGTCATGAATACAGATGTTAGTGCCACAGGGTAGTCAATCTGTCAGGTAGCCTTGGAGTTCTTGGGAACAGGAACGATGTTGGTCAGTTTGAGACGTTGGGATTACAGACCGTTGACCAGATTAAAAACCTGACTCACGTCGGCCTTGGAAAACGAGATCACCCTGTCCCCTGTGACAGTGCAGGCCCTCATGCATGGCTCTGCATTGTTTTTGTCAAAGCATGCATAAAATGCATTGAGTTCATCTGGTTGAGAGGCGCTGTTGATCATGGCTAGGCATACCTTTGTAATCCGTAACGGACTGCAGCCCCTGCCACATTTGTTGAGAGTTGGAGCCGGTGTTATAGGATTACACCTTGTTCCTATATTGTCCTTTTGCCTGTTTGTTGGCTCTGCAGACGTCATAGCGGGACTTCTTGTACGCGTTTGTATCCTCAGCCATAGGCTCGGGTTTGGCTTCAATAGCCCTGTGCGAGGTAGGTCCTTTAATTTAGCACGTACCTCAGTTGTGATGCAGGGTTTTTTTATTTGGGGAAGCTGCAAACCCCGAAACATATTCCAGTCAGAGTTAGCAAAGCAGTCCTGCAACATAGCCTCTAATTCGGAGGACCATTTCTATACGGAGCGTGTCACAGGTACTTCCTATTTGAGCTTCTGTATAGGGACATCTGATTTGCCGAAGGGGGGACAATGGAGGGTCTTATAAAGTGCCTTCAGAAACTATTCATACCCCTTGACTTATTCCAAATTTTGTTGTGTTACAGCCTGAATTCAAAATTGATTAAATGTATGAATCCCCCCGTCTACACACAACACCCTATAATGACAAAGGGAAAACCTGTTTTACAATGTTTTGTAAATGTACTGAAAATGAAATACAGATATATCTCATTTCCGTAACTATTCACACCCCTGAGTAAATACTTTTTGGAATCAACTTTGGCAGCAATTACAGCTGTGAGTCTTTCTAGGTAAGTCTCTAAGAACATTCCACACCTGGATTGTGCAACATTTGCCCATTATTATTTTCAAAATTCTTCCAGCTCTTTCAAATTGTTTGTTGATCATTGCTAGACAACCATTTTCAGGTCTTGCCATAGATCTTCAAGTAGATTTAAGTCAAAACTGTAACTTGGCCACACAGGAACATTCACTGTCTTCTTAGTAAGCAACTCCAGTATAAGTTTGGCCAAGTTTTTCCCCAGTGTCTGGTGGAAAGCAGACTGAACCAGGTTTTCCTCTGAACCAGGATTTTGCCTGTGCTTAGCTCCGTAAAATCCTGAAAAACTCCCCAGTCCTTAACAATTACAAGCATACCCATAACATATTGGAGAGTGGTACTCATTAATGTGTTGTATTGGATTTTTCCAAAACATAACATTTTGTGTTCAGGACAAAAAGTTAATTGTTTTGCCACATTTTTTGTAGGATTAGTTTAGTGCCTTGTTGCAAAACAGGATGTGTATTCTGTACAGGCTTCTTTCCTTTCACTCTGTCAATTAAGTTAGTATTGTGGAGTACCTACAATGTTGTTGATCCACCCTGAATGTTTTCCTATCACAGGCATTCAACTTTAACTGTTTTAAAGTCCCCATTGGCCTCATTGGGAAATCCCTGAGTGGTTTCCTTCCTCTCCGGCAACTGAGTAAGGAAGGATGCCTGTATCTTTGTAGTGACTGGATGTATTGCTACACCATCCAATGTGAAATGAATAACTTCACCATGCTCAAAGGGATATTCAATGTAAATGTTTTTGTTTGTTTTACCCATCAATCAATAGGTACCCTTATTTGCGAACCAATGGAAAACCTCCCTGGTCTTTGTGGTTGAATCTGTGCATTAAATTCACTGCTCGACTGAGGGACATTACAGATAATTCTATGTGTGGGGCACAAAGATGGGGAAGTCATTTAAAAATCATGTTAAACAGTAATATTGCAAACAGTGTCCGTGCAACTTATTATGTGACTTGTTAACCTCTCTAGGGCAGGTGGCACCGAATCGTCCCACCTACGTAACACCCAGTTGAATCCTGTGGCGCGATTTTCAAATACCTTAGAAATGCTATTACTTCAATTTCTCAAACATATGACTATTTTACAGCTATTTAAAGACAAGACTCTCGTTAATCTAACCACACTGTCCGATTTCAAAAAGGCTTTACAACGAAAGCAAAACATTAGATTGTCAGCAGAGTACCCAGCCAGAAAAATTCAGACACCCATTTTTCAAGCTAGCATATAATGTCACAAAAAACAAAACCACAGCTAAATGCAGCACTAACCTTTGATGATCTTCATCAGATGACACTCCTAGGACATTATGTTATACAATACATGCATGTTTTGTTCAATCAAGTTCATATTTATATCAAAAACCAGCTTTTTACATTAGCATGTGACGTTCAGAACTAGCATTCCCACCGAACACTTCCGGTGAATTTACTAAATTACTCACGATAAACGTTCACAAAAAACGTAACAATTATTTTCAGAATTATAGATACAGAACTCCTTTATGCAATCGCGGTGTCCGATTTTAAAATAGCTTTTCGGTGAAAGCACATTTTGCAATATTCTGAGTAGGTAGCCCGGCCATCACAGGCTAGCTATTTTGACACCCACCAAGTTTGGTACTCACCAAACTCAGATTTACTATAAGAAAAATTGGATTACCTTTGCTGTTCTTCGTCAGAATGCACTCCCAGGACTTCTACTTCAACAACAAATGTTGGTTTCGTTCCAAATAATCCATAGTTATATGCAAATAGTGGTGTTTTGTTCGTGTGTTCAAGACACTATCGGAAGGGTAACGCACCGGCGCATATCGTGACAAAGAAATTCAAAATATTCCATTACCGTACTTCGAAGCATGTCAAACGCTGTTTAAAATCAATTTTTATACGATTTTTCTCGTAAAATAGTGATAATATTCCGACCGGAAGACGTCGTTTTCGTTCAAAGACTGAAAATGTAAAATGGACACTTCACGTGCACGCGTGCACCCGTCTCATTGTTCTCAGATCGACCACTATCTAAATGCGCTACTGTTTTTCAGCCACGGACTGCAGAGTCTTCATTCAACGTTCTGGCGCCTTCTGAGAGCCTATGGGAGCCTTAGAAAGTGTCACGTTACAGCAGAGATCCTCTGTTTTCAATAAAGAGGCTAAAGAAGATCAAGAAATGGTCAGAGAGGGCACTTCCTGTTTGGAATCTTCTCAGGTTTTGGCCTGCCATATGAGTTCTGTTATACTCACAGACACCATTCAAACAGTTTTAGAAACTTTAGGGTGTTTTCTATCCAAATCAAACAATTATATGCATATTCTAGCTTCTGGGCAGGAGTAATAAACAGATTAAATCGGGTACGTTTTTTATCCGGCCGTGAAAATACTGCCCCCTATCCATAACAGGTTAACGTGCTTCTTCTTGAGGAACTCCATTGTTGACTTGGCTGTGTTTTGGGTCATTGTCAAGCTGGAATACCCATCCACAACCCATTTTCAATGCCCTGGCTGAGGGAAGGAGGTTCTCACCCAAGATTTGATGGTACATGGCCCCGTCCATCGTCCCTTTGATGCAGTGAAGTTGTCCTGTCCCCTTAGCAGAAAAACACCCCCAAAGCATAATGTTTCCACCTCCATGTTTGACGGTGGGGATGGTGTTCTTGGGGTCATAGGCAGCATTCCTCCTCCTCCAAACATGGTGAGTTGAGTTGATGCCAAATAGCTCCATTTTTGGTCTCATCTGACCACAACACTTTCACCCAGTTGTCCTCTGAATCATTCAGATGTTCATTGGCAAACTTCAGACGGGCATGTATATGTGCTTTCTTGAGCAGGGGGACCTTGTGGGCACTGCAGGATTTCAGTCCTTCACGACGTAGTGTGTTTCCAATTGTTTTCTTGGTGACTATGGTCCCAGCTGCCTTGAAATCATTGACAAGATCCTCCCGTGTAGTTCTGGGCTAATTCCTCACCATTCTCATGATCATTGCAACTCCACGAGGTGAGATCTTGCATGGAGCCCCAGGCCGAGGGAGATTGACAGTTATTTTGTGTTTCTTCCATTTGCGAATAATCACACCAACTGTTGTCACCTTCTCACACAGCTGCTTGGCGATGGTCTTGTAGCCCATTCCAGCCTTGTGTAGGTCTACAATCTTGTCCCTGACATCCTTGGAGAGCTCTTTGGTCTTGGCCATGGTGGAGAGTTTGGAATCTGATTGATTGATTGCTTCTGTGGACAGGTGTCTTTTATACAGGTAACAAGCTGAGATTAGGAGCACTCCCTTTAACCTGTTGGGGCTAGGGGGCAGTATTGAGAATTTTGAAAAAAATATGTGCCCATTTTTAACTGCCTCCTACACCAACTCAGAAGCTAGGATATGCATATTATTAGATTTGGATAGAAAACACTCTGAATTTTCTAAAACTGTTTGAATGGTGTCTGTAAGTATAACAAAACTCATATGGCAGGCAAAAACCTGAGAAAAAAAAAGATTTTTGTGGCTGTACTATTTTTTTGAGTCATTGTTAATAGATAACACAGTGAGAAAGGATTCATTTCGCACTTCCTACGGCTTCCACTAGATGTCAACAATCTTTATAAAGTTGTTTGAAGCGTCTATGATGAACAGAGACCGGATGACAAGGAAGAGAAGTTGACCTCCCTGGGATGTCGTCACTTCATTATTGGCCGCACCTGCGCATGCATGTGAGTTCATGTCAGGCGAGACATTTTTCAAAAAGTTTTTCAAGACACAGGAGAGGTCGGGTTGAAACATTACTGATGTTTCACGTAAAAAATGGCTGTAAAGATTGATGCTAAACAACGTTTGACATGTTTGAACGAACGTAAATAGATTATTTTTTTTACTTTACGTCGTGACTTCCCCCCACCCCCCTACTTTTTAGTAGCCTACCGAAGCGCTAACAACTTGGAGTTATTTGGACATCAATTATGAACTTTGTCGAATGAAACCACATTTGTTGTGGACCTGGGATTCCTGGAAGTGCCTTCTGATGGAGATAATCAAAGGTAAGGGGATATTAACTATTTCATTATCGATATTAGATGATGCTAACTGCATAGCCTAGCCTATTGTTCTTAGCATTGTACCCCGTTTATTGCAAAATGTGATTTCCCAGTAAAGTTATTTTGAGATCTGGCAATGCGGTAGCATTTACGAGATGATAATATATTATTCTTTGAATGACAATATTATAATATACCAATGTTTTCGAATAGTAATTTTGTAAATTGTAACGCTGAATTCAAGGAAGCATTTGAGGCGAAAAAAATTCCGAATTTCACCGCGACTGTAAATGCTGTTTTTGGATATAAATATGAACTTGATGGAACAAAAAATGCATGTATTGTATAACATAATGTCCTATGAGTGTACTCTGATGGAGATTGTCAAAGGTTAGTGCATAATTTTAGCTGGTTTCTGCTGTTGGTGACGCCTGACCTTGAATTGAAAATGGATGTTTGTACTTTTTTGGCTATGTACTGTCCTAACATAATCTAACTTTATGCTTTTGCCGTAGAGCCTCTTTGAAAATCGAACAATGTGGTTAGATTAAGGAGATGTTTATCTTTTAAATGGTGTAAAATAGTTGATTGTTTGAGAAATTGAAATTATTAGATTTTTGATGTTTTGAATTTCCAGCCTTGCTAGCAATCCCATCTCGGGGTTTAATGCTACCCCCTAGCCCTCTAAGAGTGTGCTCCTAATCTCAGCTCATTCCCTGTATAAAAGACACCTAGGAGCCAGAAATCTTTCTGATTGAGAGGGGGTCAAATACTTATTTCCCTCATTAAAATGCAAATCAATTTATAACATTTTTGATGTGCGTTTTTCTGGATTTTTTTGTTGTTATTCTGTCTCTCACTGTTCAAATAAACCTACCATTAAAATTATAGACTGATCATTTCTTTGTCAGTGGGCAAATGTACAAAATCAGCAGGGGATCAAATACTTTTTTCCCTCACTGTATACTTCCTGGGTTTAGCCAGTTTCACAAACCTTTTAAGTTTATTTGGACGAGTAAATTAGTTAGTATGTCTGCTAAGGGAAAACAAAAGCAGAAAAAGCAGGAATTTATATATCCCAAGACGGCCAAAAAGGTGTCCCATCAAAAAATAAATTGAGATCTCAAAGACAAAGATGGCCTCGGCAGCCCAGTTGAATGCACGCATCACACTATAATTTCTGGACTGTTTAACTAGCGGAAGAGTAAGAAGAACATTGTGGGGCTCTGTCCTTGTGCTAGGACCACAAAATTCTGCTTGCAGCTTTCATTTTGACACGAGTTCGAGTGTCTCTGAATCATCATTCTTGTCATCGGCCTACACTATTTTTCATTTCGTGGGATCTTTTTTTTTGTCCTTGTCAGACATGCACGTCCTGTCTCTCATTCTGGTGATGATTGGAAAAACAGGTGTCACTGGAGCGTTTGGATTCCTCTATCTGTACAGCACAGAACTCTTCCCCACAGTGGTGCGCAATATGGCCTTGGGTGCCATCTCCATGGCTTCCAGAGTAGGTAGCACTGTGTCTCCCTACATCGCCTACATGGGTGAGTCTCCAGTCCGTATGTCTGTTTGGTTGTATTATCCTTGTGGGGACCAGAAGTCCTCACAAGGATAGTAAAACAAGGAAACATTTTGGAAAAAGGCTATTTTAGGTTTAGGGGTTTAGGGTTAAAACAATTATGGTTAGGGGTCAGGTTTAGGTTTAGGGAAAATAGGATTTTGAATGGAATTCAATTTTACATCCCCACAGGGATAGTAATACCAAACGTGTGTATGTGTTGATTTGTCTAAAGATATGTAAGAAAATTCTTTGTGATTTGTGGGTCCAAATAAACAGTTACACTATCTTCTGATTGAAGGCACGTATAACAAAATACTACCCTACATTCTAATGGGAGGCACCACAGTCATCGCAGGTGTGTTGAGCTTGTTGCTACCAGAAACAAAAGGAGAACAACTACCAGAATTCATCAACCAGGTTAAACCCCTCAGATGGTAAGTTTCTGGCTGACTAGACTTGCGTTGCCAGTCACACTTTTGCAGACAGGTCTGTCGAGATGAACTACTGTAAGACATTTTACAGTTTTTCTATTATCCCACCTTCTTTAAATAAAGTCCTCTCTGCTCCCTAGCATGGGCATGCACCAGGCTTCTCGGGATGGCCAGAGGCAGAAAGGAAACGCACAGGTGGGGAATGAAGTCAACAACATTCAAGAGTGATTCTGCACGAGCAACTCACTACAAAGCAAGTTGCAAGGGCAAGCTGTATTGTAGATGTTTCCATAATTTTGTGTGTTTTGCTTAGTTTTCATGTCTTTGTAAATGTACTAAGTTGACAATGTTTAAAATATTATTGTAATGATTTATTTGTGCACTGAAGTGCTTCGGAACTAAACAGATAACCATGAGGAATTTCAGTCTGTATAGTCAATGATTAAAACCGCATTTTCTGCGACTGAAAAGAGATGGCTTAATAAACTCAAACAATAGAAAATGTGTTTTGTTTATTTTTGGTCATATTTAAGGAATGTGGAATGAAAGCTTTTTCCTTTACATCATTGACAACCCTACTCTAGTTTAAAACTTCTTATGGCTTGGGGGCAGTATTTCGATGTCTGGATGAGAAGCGTGCCTAAAGTAAACTGCCTGTTGCTCAGGCCCAGAAGCTAGGATATGCACATACTTGGTATATTTGGACAGAAAACACTCTAAAGTTTCCAAAACTGTTACAATAATGTCTGTGAGTATAACTGAACTAATATGGCAGGACGGAAACCTGAGGACAATCCATCCAAGAAGTGGGATTTTTTTATGTGGGTATTTTCAATTGAATGCCTATAGAGTATCCAATGGGTTAGGACCCAGATTGTAGTTCCTATGGCTTCCACTAGATGTCACCAGTCTTTAGACATTGTTTCAGGCTTGTTTTCTGAAAAATGAAGAAGAATTTTCTGTCAGTGGACTGAGGAAGAATGCAGAGCTGGTTTGCGGGCGTGACCGAGTGTGTGCCCTTCGTTGTTTTTCCTTTCTATTGAATACGCTATTGTCCGGTTGAAATATTAACGATTATTTAGACAATTGACAACCTGAGGATTAATTATAAACATCGTTTAACATGTTTCGAAGAACTTTACCGGTACTACTAGGATGTATTCGTCTGCATGTTTTGACCGCCTTTGAGCCAGTGGATTACTGAACAAAACGCGGCAACAAAACTGAGTTTTTGGGATATAAAGAGTGACTTTATCGAGCAAAACAAACATTTATTGTGTAGTTGGAACTCTTGTGACTGCAACCATATGAAGATCTTCAAAGGTAAGTGATTAATTTTATCGCTATTTCTGACTTTTGTAATTCCTTTACATACATCTAATGATTTGTTTTTGAAACCATATGAGTAAAAAATGTTTTGCTTAATCTGGGATGCTAAACCAGACAAAATAAAGTGTGCCTTACTATATAATGAATATGAATTGGGTGAGTTGAGATTATTAAATATAAAAGTACTAACCCTCTCTCTAAAAGCTTCACTTATTCAAAAGTTTTACTTGAACCCTAAATGGTTCAAGTAGATTACTAAGAAAAGCTCATCCATTGTTCAAAAATTGCCTTTTTGCCATGTCTCATTTTCGATTAATTTAAAATGATACTTTTTTCAAAGTATCTCTCTTTTTCAAACTAGCATTGCAGAGCTGGAAACAATTTAAATTTCACCCCCCTGAAAAGATAGAACAAATATTACAATAAATATTATGGCTGAACTCAAATGTGCTGGTTGATAAAATACCTGTATTTATGGGAAAGATGTTTGAAATGGGTATTTTGTTCTTAAATTATATTGTAAATTGGAATGGTAGAGTTATGTCTTTCATGAATTGTACAGGAAGCTCAATCCAAGAGTACAACCAATTGATTACAGCATTACCCCAAAAATGGAGGAGGCAGGTGGCAGCGGGAGGAGGTAGGGAACTAGTCTGTCCGCCCAATATAAAGGATCAGAACTGGTGGAGGAATAAAAATAGCATAAATAGGAAAGTATACCAGTTTAATTTGAGGACCAGGATGTTGACAGCTGTGCCATACGGATTGCAAAATAGTTGAAGAGATTTTTGATGTACTGATTTCATGGTACAGTGTGCATGAGTTGATATATAAAACGACGCAAGATTCAAGACTTCGTGCATTTCAGCTGAAATTCTTGCCACCAACAAAATGTTGAATATTTATTACAATCATCGAAGCTCTGCAGATTTTGTAGTGAGGATACAGAATCAATATACCTTTGTTTTTGTATTGCCCTCAGGTAGCCTGTTTCTGTTGTCAGGTTCAGGAATGGCTGAAAATGCATTACATTGATCTAAAATTTACCCTAGAAATAGTAGTAGTGTTGGAAGATCTGGAGAGACCGGGTCAGTACATTGCTAATATACTAATACTCTTAGTAAAAGTATTTATCTTCAACTCACAATCTGTGGATTCTATTAGATAGATTTGAAATTTGAGGGCCTCCCGAGTGGTGCAGTGTTTAAAGGCACTGCATCGCAGTGCTAGATGTGCCACTAGATTTTCTGGGTTTGAGTCCAGGCTCTGTCACAGCTGGCTGTGACTGGGAGACCCATGGGGCGGCGTACAATTAGTGCAGCGTTGTCCGGGTTAGGGGAGGGTTTGGCCAGCAGGGATGTCCTTGTCACATCGCGCACTAGTGACTCCTGTGGTGGGCCAGGCGCAATGCACGCTGACACGGTCGCCAGGTGTACGGTGTTTCCTCCAACACGTTGGTGCGGCTGGCTTCCGGGTTAAGTGGGCATTGTGTCAAGTAGAGGTGCGGCTTGGTTGGGTTGTGATTCGGAGGACAGATGGCTCGACCTTTGCCTCTCCTGAGTCCGTATGGGAGTTGCAGCAATGAGACAAGACTTTAACTACCAATTGGGGAGAAAAATGGGAATATGTTCAAATGAGCGATAGATTGAAATTGTATGTTAAGCATCACGACATAGTTGAAAGATATATGGTGCGTAGAAATCCGAAGAGGGTGGCCAGCAGAGATGGTTGGGATGGGCTGAGAGAAGCCGAGGGTTGGGATGTGGAATTGGAGACAAGTGGGAGTGGAGTTGCTAGAATATTGGTCAAAGATAAAAGTATAAAAAAATAAAGTCAAAATAAAACAACAAAAGTATGTTGGAATGACACTGAGCGTCAGTGTTTTTACAGCTAATGTCGGTTTGCCTGAGGCTGGTGCAGGCGTTTGTAGACATGCAATATACACACACTCACATTCAAATGCACAAATGTGCACATTCATGGACACACACACACACACGTAAATAGTGCCATACATGCACTCAAACATATTCAGTTGGCCTTGCTGTTATGATTTTTGTTGTCCTTGATGACTTTTGTTTTTGTGTTTTATGTTTTCCTTTGTCTGTCTATTTTTTCTCTTTTGTTAAGTTTCCTGGTTATTGGGGGGAGGAATGGAATATATATACATTTTTTATCTTATTTTTTCGGGGGTAGGGGGACTGTGGGGGGGTCTCGGATGGTTAGCCTTCCCTGTAGCTCAGTTGGTAGAGCATGGTGTTTACAACACCAGGGTTGTGGGTTCGATTCCCACGGGGGGCCAGCACAGAAAAAAAATGTATGATATGTATGAAATTGTATGAAATGTATGCATTCACTACTGTAAGTCGCTCTGGATAAGAGTGTCTGCTAAATGACTAAAATGTAAATGTAAATGTTAAGGTGCAGCTCTTGGGGAACTGCTGGGGGAATCTTGGAGGGCTGGTGGCCTGACAGTTGGGAGCTTGGGTCGGTGGCTGATGGATCGCTGGTTTGGATCCCTGTTTTTGACCTAGTGGGAGATCTGTCGATGTGCCCTTGAGCAGGGCGTTGACCCTGGATGCTTGTGTGTCGTTCTGGATGGGAGTCTGTTAGATGACTAATGTGATGTAGTTGTTGAGCGGCTTCACTGCAAGTATATTGTATGTTTAAAATATTTTAAAAAATATATAAATACTTCATTTATTTACATCAAACTCTTCTCATAGATGCCCTCTGGTGGTCAAACTAGCACTAACTAGCATTAATGGCAACAATAGCTGACACTTAAATAAGACGCTATAGAATTCTGCGGCAGCCATCAAGGTGTGCTGCAGTATGAACAACTTTTAAAGGAAGAACCACTGTGTGGTAGTAGGTCCCAGGTGCACAGGTTTGTGTCAAGAACTGCAATGCTGCTGGGGTTTTCACGCTCAACAGTTTTCCGTGTGTATCAAGAATGGTCCACCACCCAAAGGGCATCAAGCCAACTTGACACAACATGGGCCATCATCCCTGTGGGACGCTTTCGACACCTTGTAGAGTCCATGCCAAGACAAATTGAGGCTGTTCTAAGATTGAACATTTGTAAAATAATAAACCCTAGACTGAACCCTAATGAGAATGCTGTTCATTGACTACAGCTCAGCGTTGAACACCGTAGTGCCCACAAAGCTCATCACTAAGCTAAGGACCCTGGGACTAAACACCTATCTCTGCAACTGGATACTGGATTTCCTGACGGGACGCCCCCAGGTGGTAAGGGTAGGCAACAACACATGTGCCACACTGATCCTGAACACGGGGGCCCCTCAGGGGTGCATGCATAGTCCTCTCCTGTACTCCTTGCTCACCCACGACAGTGTGGCCAAGGATGAACACCATCATTAAGTTTGCTGATGACACAAATTGAGGCTGTTCTAAGATGGAACATTTGTTAAATAATAAACCATAGACTGAAACCTAATGAGAATGCTGTTTAGTGATCAGGTAGGCCTGATCACCGACAACGATGAGACGGCCTAAAGGGAGGAGGTCAGACACCTGGCAGTGTAGTGCCAACAACCTCTCCCTCAATGTGAGCAAGACAAAGGAGACGATCGTGGTCAACAGGAAAAGGAGGGCCGAACAAGCCCCCATTAACATCAATGGGGCTGTAGTGGAGCTTGTCGAGGCTTTCAAGTTCCTTGGTGTCCACATCACCGTCAAACTATCATGGTCCAAACACACCAAGACAGTCATGAAGAGGGCACGACAACACCTTTCCCCCTCAGGAAAAAAAAAAGATTTGGCATGGGTTCCCAGATCCTCAAAATGTTCTACAGCTGCACCATCGAGAGCATCCTGACCGGTTGCATCACCGCCTTGTATGGTAACTGCTCGGCATCCGACCGTAAGGTGCTACAGAGGGTAGTGCGTATGGCCCAATACATCACTGGGGCCAAGCTTCCTGCAATCCAGGACCTTTATACCAGGCGGTGTCAGAGGAAGGCCGCAAAAATGGTCAAAGTCTCCAGTCCCCCAAGTCATGGACTGTTCTCTCTGCTACCGCACAGCATGTGCGGCATCTCCTTAACTTCCTGCAGATCAGTGGGAAGCTAGCGTCCCACCTCGCCAACATCCGGTGAAATTGCAGAGTGCGAAATTCAAAATACAAACTTCGTAATATTAAACATTCATGAAAATACAAGTGTCTTACATTGTTTAAAAGTGTAACTTCTTGTTAATCCAGCCGCTTTGTCAGATTTCAAAAAGGCTTTACGGCGCCCCGCATTCAAAAGCATTACAAACATTTTCCAAACAAGCAGAGGCGTCACGAAAGTCAGAAATAGCGATAAAATAAATCACTTACCTTTAAAGATCTTCCTCTGTTTGCAATCCCAAGGGTCCCAGCTATTTAATAAATGGTCGTTTTGTTCAATAAAGTCCTTCTTTATATCCTAAAAAAGTCAGTTTAGTTGGTGCACTTGATTCAGTAATCCACCGATTTCCCTCGTTCAAAGCGCATACAAATGAATCCCAAAAGTTACCAATAAACTTCCTCCTAGCAAGTCAAACAACGTTTCTAATCAATCCTCAGGTACCCTAATATGTAAATAAACGTTACAATTTAAGACGGAGAATAGTATGTTCATTACCGGAGATAAATAATGAAGTCCGCGTCTTCATCCACATGTGCCACAATACTACATCCAAAATGGGAGCCACCTTGGAAAACTACAAATTCTAGCTCATTTTTCAAAAAACAAGCCTGAAACTCTTTCTAAAGACTGTTGACATCTACTGGAAGCCATAGGAACTGCAATCTGGGAGGTATTCCATTAATTTTCCCAAAAACCCATTTCAATGAGTGGTGAGCTCCAAAAAAAAACTTTTCGGATGGATTCTCCTCGGGTTTTTGCCTGCCATATCAGTTCTGTTATACTCACAAACATTATTTTAATAGTTTTGGAATCTTTAGAGTGTTTTCTATCCAATACGACCAATCATATGCATATCCTACCTTCTGGGCCTGAGTAATAGGCAGTTTACTTTGGGCACCTCAGTCATCCAAACTTCCGAATACTGCCCCCTATCCCTTAGAAGTTAACAGCTTCTACCCCCATGCCATAAGACTTCTGAACAATTAATCAAATGGCCACCTGGACTATTTACATTGAGCCCCTCCACTGCTGCTACTTGCTGTTTATTATCTATGCATAGTGACTTTACCCCTACCCACATGTACAAATTACCTTGACTAACCTGAACCCTTTGACTCGGTACCAGTAGCCTCGTTATTGTTACGTAATCTTATTGTGTTACTTTCTATTTCATTTTTACTTTAGTTTATTTAGCAAATATTTTATTCACTCTATTTCCTGAACTGCGTTGTTGGTTAAGGTCTTGTAAGTAAGCATTTCACGGTCTACACCTGTTGTATTCGGCACATGTGACAAATACGATTTGATTTGATTTGAGTGAGTTAGTGGAAATCATAGCAAGAAGAGTGGAAACAAGAGGTAAAACAGGGAAAGGAAGAGGACAGGATCTCACGGAGAGGAGAGAAAACAGAAGCAACAGGACGGTGTCTTTTAGCAGGAGCAGCTAATAACAGCTTTTATTTCTCCCTCTCCTGAGGTGGAAGAGGTTGCGACTCAAGGTAGAATTGCTGTAAATTGTGCAGCTTTGTATGTAAATCACCGTCCAGCTCCTCACTCATAGGCTGGGTTAGAAACCAAGGGGGCTGTGGGAGCCTAAAGCGGTTTCAACATTGAAAAGTAAAGCTTGACAGGATCAGCTCGTCTAACGCAAGACAGCTCCCCCATTAGCATGGGGCAGGTGGGCAGATTGACTGACTCCCTGCTTTCCCCCTCTCTGCCTCCTTCCCTACCCACACCCCTTCCAGTGCCTGATCTGTGAGCAGAGGGGATGTTCAGCACAACACAGCTGGCGAGCGAGCGGCAGGGAGAGAGAGAAAGAGAGCGAGAGAGTGTGAGAGACTGCCACACTGACGGCTGGAGGAGAAAAACAGAAACACAGAAATACAGAAATACTGGCTGGGTGTTTTTTTTCTCTTCCCTACGCGCCCATGTGGTTTTTCTTATCCTCTTGCTCATGTGTATCAAACAATGACTGTAAAAAAAAGGGGTATCAAGCTCACTTCCTCCATCATCCATCCACACACGGGGAGAGAGAGCGTGGAGATGCTTGCTCACTACACACCCTTTCTGAAGGAGAGAGAGTTGCGGCTGTGGATGGACCAGTTTTAACAGAGGATTGCCTGCTACTGATGAAGAAAGAGCGTTTTCTTTCACATTGGCTACATTGATTTTCCTGATTGGATTTTGATTAGAGGAAAGGACAGTTGGGCTTTTGTTTGTTAATTTGCTGTTTGGCTTGGTGCAAGGCCCACAGCACAGCACGGCACGAAGATTCCCTCCCTTTCCTCCAGGAGACCAGGGAGATGGTGAGTGAAACTGGCTCTGTACATCCCTCCCCTGGCTGCAGCTCTCATTTGTTTGGCCTCTTATGTGTTCACGACTCACGGTTAGCCAAGCCCTACCATCCGCATTTGAGCTATTGTCTGGATCTCACGCTGCCCCCCCTCAACCCCTCAACCCCCGAAGCTCCTTTTGACAAACCAAAACCACCCTCACCAACCCCTCCTTCTTCTATCATTTCCCGCTTCCTCCACTGTTGGTTGTGAGGCCACATCGTTCGTTTGTCTCTGGTCACACGTGAAGCTGGAGGCATAAGCCTCGATTAATGGCAGACGGTGGAGGGTAATTAATCGCTGGACGCTGCCTCTGCTTTTGGATCACTCAAGGAAAAGGAAAGGAAGGGGACCTTCCCACATCCTTCTATTTCTGCCGGAGCAACAGGGCTAGCATTACAGCTGTTTGTCTGTGAGATCGTGCCGTGTGTCTTGGGGTGTGTAGTGTGTATGCGTGTGTGTAGCAGGGAGAGAAACACAGCGATAGAGGAGGGAGAGTAATATTACGTCAGTGTCCTAGCTCTATCTGCCTGCTACCATGTCTCCAGCCTGACCTCGGCTGAGGTGTAACTGGACCACAGAGGTGTGGTTGGGGGGTCCTCCCCCAGTGTGGATAAGGGGACCAGGGATAACAACAACCCTCAGGAGGTCAGCCTAACCCCCCCTCTCCCTGCCTCCCCATGAAAAAGACACAGAGCACCACCCATTACCGAGCCTGGACCTGCTCGGATTTCTCGGACCGGGTCCCGCAGCGACAAGGACTACCGCCTCCACAAACACAACCCCCCTAAGTACATCTGCCAGTCCCCCCGGGGGTACATGACATCAGGTGGGTTTCTCAGCCTGTGCTCTGCTCTGCTGTGCTCCGTCACCATGGAGTTAGTTACTACGACTTGCTCTCTCTGCGTGTGTGTGTGTGTGTGTGTGCGTGTGTGCGTGTGTGCGTGCGTGCGTGCGTGCATGCGTGTGCGTGTTTGTTTGTGTTTTGCTGTTCGTACTGTAGTAAAGAGTGAGGATGTTGGTGTTTTTATTTTTCCAGGAGGGGTGCTTGTTTATCTTGAAAAATGTCATCATAGCCTATTATTTGCTTTACAAATTACAATGTGTCTCTGTTATTAAAGATGGGCCAAGCGATATTTCACATGACGACATCATTATTATTATTTTCATAATGATTTTTCATGATATTAAAGAAGACTGTACCAGCTAACCATCAGTCAAGAATGGTATGATTGTGTCATACGGCTGAGTTAGTTGGTATGATTCAGTAGGCTGATTAGATATAGGGGTTGAATCAGATGGTGCAGAGGGCTTTGTCTGAATATTGGCTGATGAGAATAATATGGACTAGGCAGGATCAGGGTCAGATAACACCAGCTAAACATGCTTGTACTGCTTGTGAAACAGCACTGTCAATGTAGTCAACCACCTATGCCAGAGAGAAAATAACCTACAATATGCAATGGTTATTTTATCAATGAAAAAGAGTGCCCTAGTTTGATTAATTAATATTCTGCAGTAGGCCCGTTAATGTAGCTTATCAAAGGAAAAATACAACCTCCCGTGTTTCTTTTCAGCAGAAGATGTAATCCCCCATAGAACCACAAATCTCAGAATGCATTGCCACTCTACAGTCCCAGAGGGTTCTGTTTTGTTTCATCAATTCTAATAATATTTTAAGCGGGCCAAACATTGGTTTATTTAATTCTTGCTCTTTAATTTGAGGAGCAGAGCTGACACAAACTCACAGATCTGGGATGTACGCTGAATATACCAAACATATTGAGTTGCACCCCCCCCCTTTTACCCTCAAAACTGCCTCAATTCATCGGGGCATGGAGTCTACAAGGTGTCAAAAGCATTCTACAGGGATGCTGGCCCATGTTGAGTCCAATGCTACCCACAGTTATCTCAAGTTGGCTGGATGTATTTTGGGGGGTGGACCATTCTTGATACACACGGGAAACTGCTGAATTTGAAAAAACAAACAGCATTGCAGTTCTTGACACAAATCGGTGCGCCTGGCGTCTACTACCATGCCCCGTTCAAAGGAACTTAAAACTTGCCCATTCACCATCTGAATGGCACACGTACACAATGTGTGCCATGTCTCAAGGCTTAAAAATCCTTCTTAAACCTGTTGGGGATAGGGGGCAGTATTTGCACGGCCGGATAAAAAACGTACCCGATTTAATCTGGTTACTACTCCTGCCCAGTAACTAGAATATGCATATAATTGTTTGATGTGGATAGAAAACACCCAGAAGTTTCTAAAACTGTTTGAATGGTGTCTGTGAGTATAACAGAACTCATTTGGCAGGCCAAAACCTGAGAAGATTCCAAACAAGAAGCGCCCCCTCTCTGACAATTTCTTGGCCTTCTTGATCATCTCTAACCAAAACAGGGGATCTCTGGCATAACGTGACATTTTCTAACGCTCCCATAGGCTCTCAGAAGGCGCCAGAACGATGAATGGTGGCTTTGCAGGCCATGGCTGAAAAACATTAGCGCATTTGGATAGTGGTCGATCTGAGGACAATGAGACTGGAGGCGCGTGCACGAGCCGACACCATGTTTACTTTCTCTCTCTTCGAACGAAAACAACGACTCCCGATCGGAATATTATCGCTTTTTTACGCGGAAAAATCGCATAAAAATTGATTTTAAACAGCGTTTGACATGCTTCGAAGTACGGTAATGGAATAATTTTTGTCACGAAACGCGTCGGGCGTGTCACCCTTCTTTACTCTTCGGATAGTGTCTTGAACGCACGAACAAAACGCCGCTATTTGGATATAACTATGGATTGTTTGGAACCAAACCAACATTTGTTATTGAAGTAGAAGTCCTGGGAGTGCATTCTGACGAAGAACAGCAAAGGTAATCAAACTTTTCTAATAGTAAATCGGAGTTTGGTGAGTACCACACTTGGTGGGTGTCAAAATAGCTAGCCTGTGATGGCCGGGCTATCTACTCAGAATATTGCAAAATGTGCTTTCACCGAAAAGCTATTTTAAAATCGGACATAGCGAGTGCATAAAGGAGTTCTGTATCTATAATTCTTAAAATAATTGTTATGTTTTTTGTGAACGTTTATCGTGAGTAATTTAGTAAATTCACCGGAAGTGTTCGGTGGGAATGCTAGTCACATGCTAGTCACATGCTAATGTAAAAAGCTGGTTTTTGATATAAATATGAACTTGATTGAACAAAACATGCATGTATTGTATAACATAATGTCCTAGGATTGTCATCTGATGAAGATCAAAGGTTAGTGCTGCATTTAGCTGTGGTTTGGGTTTATGTGACATTATATGCTAGCTTGAAAAATGGGTGTCTGATTATTTCTGGCTGGGTCCTCTGCTGACATAATCTAATGTTTTGCTTTCGTTGTAAAGCCTTTTTGAAATCGGACAGTGTGGTTAGATTAACGAGAGTCTTGTCTTTAAAATGGTGTAAAATAGTCATATGTTTGAGAAATTGAAGTAATAGCATTTCTAAGGTATTTGAATATCGCGCCACGGGTTTACACTGGCTGTTGAGTAGGTGGGACGCAAGCATCCCACTGGCCCAGAGAGGTTAACCAGTCTCCTCCCCTTCATCTCCGCTGGTTGAAGTGGATTTAACAAGTGACATCAATAAGGGATCATAGTTTTCACCTGGATTCACTTGGTCAGTCTATGTCATGAAAAGAGTAGGTGTTCTTAATGTTTTGTACATTCAGTGTATGTCAGGGGTCCTGAGAACGGCAAAGTAAAGGAGAGGCAGTGTATTTTCAGCCTGAAGGAGCCCATAGAGAAGGGCTAAATGGAGGCCGCCAAGCCTCGCATTGATTCAAGCTCTATTCTCGTTTCCTAGCAACACAACGGGTCAGAGGCTAAATTACATGGCCATTGTTGGAAATTAATAAATGACTGGGGAGTCAAAGCCAGGCCATTCTTGCAAAAATGTTTTGGTCTCTGGTTTTCTGTGTACTTCAGGACAGTCAGAGCCAGCAGCTACAGTAGCTTCACACATAGGAAGAACAGAATACACAATACAGCGTCCTGGCAGTTGAGATACATGACAAGAGCATATTCACGGATATATCAAATTAATAATAAATAATCATAGATATCGGCAAAACTATTTTTATAAAATAATGTATTTAACCAGGTAAATCATTGAGAACACTATCTTTTACAATTACGACCTGACCAAGATAGGGCAGTAACCGTGCAGCCAAGCAGACAAGTGACAACATACAGGTAAAGCAGACTATTCCTTGGTGTGTGAAGGCATCATGTGAACCGTGTGTATTTTTGGAGCAGTTGGAGTAGTAAACCAGTGGTGCTTTAAAGGGTAGGAAGCATGAGTTTTTACTCACCAATGTAGCAAAACAGTGTGGTCAAAGACTTAGTAGCTGTAGTCACAATCTGGTTGCCTAAGTACAAACATAGTTATGTTTTTGGGTTATTACATATTTACAGACATCTTCGGACATCTGCTAAACTATCCACAATGCATTGTTTCTCAACGTCATATGGAGGATGATAGCTCGGTACTTAGCTCAAGCCGGCTAACGTTAACCACTAGCCATGCTAGCATATATTACATTCCAGACAAAACCTTGGTGGTGGTGAGCTACAATCCAACAATCACAGGAAGTGGGATGTAAACAAGAAGCAGATGGGGCACATGTGGACATGCAGCATGCTCTTTACACACTTTATGGCTGTGTTATCTAGTGGGAACCTGTTAGCACAGTAGGCTCCTGCTTGCTCCAATTTTGTAGTACCTAGTCTGTTCACCTTTTTGTTTTGTCAACTTTTCGGCATGTTCTCCGGTAAAAGTAGGCTACATGAGTTTTGTAACTTTTTCCACCTTGGCTTAGTGCTAGCGCGCTAGCTGACAGACATCTGAAATCTATCTATTTGGGATTTCCCTGACTCTCCATCAGCCAGTGAAGTTAACTCAGCCTGCATGCTTTTAAAGGTTTTACCATCGGATGAGCCCCAATCTGCAAGTCACTGCTCCCTCTTTGCTTTGATCTGTGGTTTTGCTTTAGTTGTGTTAGTTGTGTTCTAGCTGGTCTCCAGTAGTTGGGCTCTAACTTGCCAACCATTAATGTGGTGGTTGGCTAGCCTGGCTATTCTAATAGCTAGTTGGCTAAATAGCTAACGTTACCTGGCTGGCTAGCTTGTAGGCTAAGATAACTGGTTAAATGTATTTCCAAAACTTTGGCATACTTTAATGTAGCTGTAAGCTAGGTGTTGATAGCAACTGACTGGCTCATGTAGTGCTAGCAGGCTGGTAGGGTTAACGTTTGAGGCTAGTAGGACTAACGTTAGCAGGCTAGTAGGACTAACGTTAGCAGGCTAGTTGGCTAGCAACCTTACAAGTGTGTATATATAATAATAAATTCAAAGTATTTGCTTGTAAGTTGGCAGAAAATCTTATTGAAACCAGTTGTCATGAGTACAAATGATTTTGTTTTATTTGAAGTTATACATTTTAAGTTATTTCTGTTGGAGTTTACATTATAGGGAAAAGGTTGGCTTGCCTGGTCCTCCATATTACATAATCACCCTGAAGAAAAAAAATCTGACATGAATTATGTAATAACTAGAAAAATGTGACCCGATTCAGGAAACTAGGCATATGTCTCAAGTCACGGCTTCCCAGGAGAGCTGTTTGAACGTAAAAAAATGTGTTTACTGACAGAAATGCCTTCTCGAACATGTGAACTTTCATGTGCCTTAATAACACACTCTGTAAATACGAATAAAATTGTTAAATTACGAGCCTTGTTGGTTAAGTCACAGAAAATGTTAGCAACCTTCCCACTAGCTATGATTGGCTGAGATAATGAGTGGGCTGGACATGCCTAGAGAGGAGTTTGGATTGGTCTGCCATATTGAAGGCACCTGTCTATTTGAGCTTGTCAGTCTGTGTTGGTAATCCTGTCGAACGCAGCTTTTAAAAAAAATGCATTGTGTAGTGGAGCTGCATAAGTGTTGCTCTCCATTTTCTGGAGGATCAAGTTTTGAAAACAGTGGAATAGAGTATGAGAGATGGAGAAAACACCTGTCTCCAGATTAAACTAAGGGCAACCGTGGTATGGCATTCCTGACAGGAAAATGCATCCATGATGCATGTTGATGTACACAGGTAAGATAGTCTAGCGTTAGCTAGCTACATTTTCAGATATTACACGTTTCTAATTTTGACATGAAGCGGTTTCATTTCAAGCTAAAGTGTACTGTTAGCTAGCTAGCTAACGTTAGCTGGCAGGCTCCCTAGCTGAAGTTATTATTTGTTTCCCAGAGCTGTTTGCTTTTCTAGTTAGAGCTTTATGTTAGCTAGCTCACATTGGACCAACCGGCACTGTGGTATTTTGTTCATTGTTGTTTAACCTGTTTGGGATAGGGGGCAGTATTTTCACGGCCGGATAAAAAACGTACCCAATTTAATCTGGTTATTACTCCTGCCCAGAAACTAGAATATGCATATAATTAGTAGATTTGGATAGAAAACACTCCATAGTTTCTAAAACTGTTTGAATGCTGTCTGTGAGTATAACAGAACTCATATGGCAGGTCAAAACCTGAGAAGATTCTATATGGGAAGTGCCCTGTCTGACCATTTCTTGTCCTTCTATAGCCTCTCTGTCGAAAATACAGCCTCTGTGCTGTAACGTGACATTTTCTAAGGCTTTCATTGGCTCTAGGATGGCGCCAGAATGTGGAATGATAGCTCTGCAGTCTCTGGGCGAAAAAAAGCAGGGGTTTTGGTGAGTGGTCCTTCTGAGGACAATGACACTGGGGCGCGCGTGCATGTGACGACTCCATGTTTTTCTTTCAGTGTTTGAACGGATACAAGTCTCCAGGTTGGAATATTATCGCTATTCTACGAGAAAAATCGCATAAAATTTGATTTTAAACAGCGTTTGACATGCTTCGAAGTACGGTAATGGAATATTTTTTTATGTTTTGTCACGAAACGCACCGGATAGTCGGATAGTGACTTGAACAAAACGAACAAAACGGAGGTATTTGGATATAACTATGGATTATTTGGAACCAAAACAACATTGGTTGTTGAAGTAGAAGTCCTGGGAGTGCATTCTGATGAAGAACAGCAAAGGTAATACAATTTTTCTTATAGTAAATCTGAGTTTGGTGAGTGCCAAACTTGGTGGGTGTCAAAATAGCTAGCCGTGATGGCCGGGCTATGTACTCAGAATGTTGCAAAATGTGCTTTCACCGAAAAGCTATTTTAAAATCGGACACCGCGATTGCATAAAGGAGTTCTGTATCTATAATTCTTAAAATAATTGTTATATTTTTTGTGAACGTTTATCGTGAGTAATTAAGTAAATTCACCGGAAGTTTTCGGTGGGTATGCTAGTTCTGAACAAAACATGCTAATGTAAAAAGCTGGTTTTTGATATAAATATGAACTTGATTGAACAAAACATGCATGTATTGTATAACATAATGTCCTAGGAGTGTCATCAAAGGTTAGTGCTGCATTTAGCTGTGGTTTTGGTTTTTGTGACATATATGCTAGCTTGAAAAATGGGTGTGTGATTATTTCTGGCTGGGTACTCTCCTGACATAATCTAATATTTTGCTTTCGCTGTAAAGCCTTTTTGAAATCGGACAATGTGGTTAGATAAAGGAGAGTCTTATCTTTCAAATGGTGTAAAATAGTCGTATGTTTGAGAAATTGAAATTATAGCATTTTTAAGGTTTTTTGTATTTCGCGCCAGGCGCTACCATTGGATATTGTCCATAAGAGGTTAATTAGCTAATATTAGCTGGCTGGCTTATTAGTTAGCGTTACGTGATGTGTTTGATCTTAAACGCTGTTTACCTAGCTAGGTTCATTGCTTACCTAGCTAGCTGGCTATAGCTAGCTATATAAGAAGAAAAAATGAAAATAAAGCACATTACAATGATATATTTTTATTTTATGTGGACTGAAAACTGAGTCAAGGCTCACAGGCTTGCAAGGACAAACCAGATACAAATTCAATTAGCGCTAAGGTGTGACGTAAAGGTGTAGAGGCCTTTGGGCCCAACAAGTGGCAGGAGTCTTTCAAGCATCTTCTGATGCCCCCTCCTGCTATTCAAAAACCATTCACTGGCATTTTCTACAAGAAATCTGCCTCCAGAAATAAAAGCTTCTCCCAAGTGGGTGTGACACTTACTCCCGTTGCTTCTTCACCGCTGCATGGATTCCACCTGGCGATCTGTTCACCGTCTGCCCTGGCCTGTCTCCCCCTGTCTGGTACAGGTACCCCCACCACACTCACCCCTCTCTCCCGAGATTTCGCTCGCCTCTAGCACTCACGCACTGTTCGGGCGAGTGACTCTGAACTTACAATGGCTAGCCCCAAGTCCACTGCTCAAAAAAATAAAGGGAACACTAAAATAACACATCCTAGATCTGAATGAATGAAATCTTATTAAATACTTTTTTCTTTACATAGTTGAATGTGCTGATAACAAAATCACACAAAAATAATCAATGGAAATCCAATTTATCAACCCATGGAGGTCTGGATTTGGAGTCACACTGAAAATTAAAGTGGAAAACCACATTACAGGCTGATCCAACTTTGATGTAATGTCCTTAAAACAAGTCAAAATGAGGCTCAGTAGTGTGTGTGGCCTCCACGTGCCTGTATGACCTCCCTACAATGCCTGGGCATGCTCCTGATGAGGTGGCGGATGGTCTCCTGAGGGATCTCCTCCCAGACCTGGACTAAAGCATCGGCCAACTCCTGGACAGTCTGTGGTGCAACGTGGCGTTGGTGGATGGAGCAAGACATGATGTCCCAGATGTGCTCAATTGGATTCAGGTCTGGGGAACGGGCGGGCCAGTCCATAGCATCAAAGCCTTCCTCTTGCAGGAACTGCTGACACTCTCCAGCCACATGAGGTCTAGCATTGTCTTGCATTAGGAGGAACCCAGGGCCAACCACACCAGCATATGGTCTCACAAGGGGTCTGAGGATCTCATCTCGGTACCTAATGGCAGTCAGGCTACCTCTGGCGAGCACATGGAGGGCTGTGCGGCCCCCCAAAGAAATGCCACCCCACACCATGACTGACCCACCGCCAAACCGGTCATGCTGGAGGATGTTGCAGGCAGCAGAACGTTCTCCATGGCGTCTCCAGACTCTGTCACGTCTGTCACATGTGCTCAGTGTGAACCTGCTTTCATCTGTGAAGAGCACAGGGCGCCAGTGGCAAATTTGCCAATCTTGGTGTTCTCTGGCAAATGTCAAACGTCCTGCACGGTGTTGGGCTGTAAGCACAACCCCCACCTGTGGACGTCGGGGCCTCATACCACCCTCATGGAGTCTGTTTCTGACCGTTTGAGCAGACACATGCACATTTGTGGCCTGCTGGAGGTCATTTTGCAGGGCTCTGGCAGTGCTCCTCCTGCTCCTCTTTGCACAAAGGCGGAGGTAGCGGTCCTGCTGCTGGGTTGTTGCCCTCCTACGGCCTCCTCCACGTCTCCTGATGTACTGGCCTGTCTCCTGGTAGCGCCTCCATGCTCTGGACACTACGCTGACAGACATAGCAAACCTTCTTGCCACAGCTCGCATTGATGTGCCATCCTGGATGAGCTGCACTACCTGAGCCACTTGTGTGGGTTGTAGACTCCGTCTCATGCTACCACTAGAGTGAAAGCACCACCAGCATTCAAAAGTGACCAAAACATCAGCCAGGAAGCATAGGAACTGAGAAGTGGTCTGTGGTCCCCACCTGCGGAACCACTCCTTTATTGGGGGTGTCTTGCTAATTGCCTATAATTTCCATCTGTTGTCTATTCCATTTGCACAACAGCATGTGAAATTTATTGTCAATCAGTGTTGCTTCCTAAGTGGACAGTTTGATTTCACAGAAGTGTGATTGACTTGGAGTTACATTGTGTTGTTTAAGTGTTCCCTTTATTTTTTTGAGCAGTATATTTTATTTTTTTCTACTGCATTTTGCCATTTTGCTATTTGCCTCATGACTCCTGCATACTTTGTTGACTACAAGCTTTCTTTACCCAACCATGGGACTGACTATGTTTGTTCCCACACTTGGGACTGACTCTTTATCGGTTACACCTACTCTTGGCCTCCCATCCCATTCTAAACACCTCTCGCCAGCTTTGTATTCATGTTACCTGATGAAATTGCTGTACAATATGATCTTGTTGTCATCTGATGCACATTCAGATGTCATAAATCAGCACTGCAGAGCTCTCCCTGTCCTATGCCATGCCTTGATTGTATTACAGTTGATGATATCTGGAAATGTGCATGTACACCCTGGCCCATCTACTGATTCTAGTCCCAATTCTGACTTGTGCTCTGATATCTGCTTCATCGATTTCTGCTCTCATAAAAGCCTGGGTTTTCTGCATGTTAACACTAGAAGTGTATTACCTAAAGTGGATCAATTGAAAGTGTGGGTTCACAACTCCAATCCATTGTGTTGGTCATTGCTGAAAAGGAAGAGTGTTTTGAATACTGACGTTAACCTTTCTGGTTATAACCTTTTTCGGCAGGACAAATCTTCCAAAGGTGGGGGAGTGGCAATCTTTACCAAGGATCACCTTCAGTGCTCGGTTGTCTCCACCAAGTCTGTCCCCAAACAATTTGATTTGCTGGTTTTAAGCATTTAACTTTCAAATAGCTCTTTGTTGACTGTTGCTGGTTGCTATCGTCCTCCATCAGCACCAGCCTGTACCGTATCTGCGCTAAGCTCTCTCCTGGTCCTTACACTAAGTCTGAATTTGTCCTGCTTGGTGACCTAAACTGGGACATGCTTAAACCACCTGACCAAGTCCTAAAGCAATGGGACTCCCTAAAACTTTCTCAGATTATTACCAATCCCACAAGGCTGACTCCAAACACCCAGAAAAGGCTTCTCTCCTCGATGTTATCCTCACAAATAATCCTGATAGGTCATTACAGAAAACACCAGAATGATACCTTAGTGACCACTGTTTTACAGCCTGTGTTCGTAATGCTTGCTCAGTGAAACGACCTGTCCTTATTTGTCATAGACGCTTGCTAAAAAACTTCAATGAGTATGCCTTCCTTCATGAACTGGTATAGAATCAGCTTGATCCCCCCCTGTCGAAGTTGCTTGGACCTTCTTTTTTGATATTTTTTGTGGTATTGGTAACAAACACGCCCCCATAAAGAAAATGAGAATTAAAAACAGGTTCAGCCCCTGGTTCGACCTTGACCTTGCAGAGTTACTCCACCTCAAGAATTGCATTTGGCGAATAGCTCGGGACACGCATACTCAGGCTGACTGGCTATCGTTCAGGCAAATTAGAAATAAGTGCACTCAGGCTATCCGGAAGGCCAAAGTTAGTTACTTTAAGGAGCAGTTCTATCTCTTTGGGTCTAATCCCAAGAAGTTCTGGAAAATGGTTAAAGTGCAGTCGCAAAAACCATCAAGCGCTATGATGAAACTGAGGACGGCCAAAGGAAAGGAAGAACCAGAGTTATCTCTGCTGCAGAGGATAAGTTAATTAGTTATGAGCCTTAAAAATTGCATCTCAAATAAATGCTTCACAGAATTAAAGTAACAGACACATCTCAACATCAACTGTTCAGAGGAGACCGTGTGAATCAGACCTTCATGGTCGAATTGATGCAAAGAAACCACTACTAAAGGTCACCAATAAGAAGAAGAGACGTGCTTGGGCCAAAGAACACGAACAATGGACATTAGACAGTTGGAAATCTGTCCTTAAGTCTGATGAATCCACCATTCAAACAGTTTTAGAAACTTTAGGGTGTTTTCTATCCAAACCTGAACAATAATATGCATATTCTAGCTTCTGAGTTGGTGTAGGAGGCAGTTAAAAATGGGCACATATTTTTTCCAAAATTCTCAATACTGCCCCCTAGCCCCAACAGGTTAAAATAGCTTTTCGGATGAAGCACATTTTGCAATATTCTAAGTACATAGCCCAGCCATCACGGGCTAGCTATTTAGACACCCGGCAAGTTTAGCCTTCACCAAAATCATATTTACTATAAGAAAAATGGTCTTACCTTTCCTGTTCTTCGTCAGAATGCACTCCCAGGACTTCTACTTCAATAACAAATGTAGGTTTGGTCCCAAATAATCCATCGTTATGTTCCTTCAGCGACGTTTTGTTCGTGAGTTCTAGACACTATCAGAATGGTAAATCACGGTCGCGCGCATGGCGCATAATGTGACAAAAAATTTCTAAATATTCCATTACCGTACTTCGAAGCATGTCAACCGCTGTTTAAAATCAATTTTTATGCAATTTATCTCGTAGAAAAGTGATAATATTCCGACCGGGAATCTGCCTGTCTGTAAATAGAGGGAAAAACAGAAAGGCGGTGGCGGGCAGTGCACGCGCCTAAGCCTTTTGTCTGCTGATAGACCACTTAGCAAAAGCGCTCGTGTGTTTCAGCCAGGGCTTTGAATTACGTCATTCAGGTTTTTCCCGGGCTCTGAGAGCCCATTGGAGATGTGGGAAGTGTCACGTAACAGCAGAGATCCTTAGTTTTTGGAAGAGATGTCAAAGAAAGCAAATACATGGTCAGACAGGGTACTTCCTGAACAGAAACTTCTCAGGTTTTTGCCTGCCATAGGAGTTCTGTTATACTCACAGACACCATTCAAACAGTTTTAGAAACTTTGGAGTGTTTTCTCTCCAAAGCTAATAATTATATGCATATTCTAGTTTCTGGGCAGGACTAATAATCAGATTAAATCGGGTACGTTTTTTATCCAGCCGTGAAAATACTGCCCCCTAGCCATAAGAGGTTAAGTGTTCCCTTTATTTTTTTTAGCAGTATATATATTGATTGCAATTGTTCCCGAATGAGTGAGCGTTCATGTGCAAAGGATTAGCATATCAATTGTTAATATTTATCAACTCTGTAGGGTCTTCTCAGCTGCCCTTTATGACCCATTTACATTACATTTTACATTTTAGTCATTTAGCAGACGCTCTTATCCAGAGCGACTTACAGTAGTGAATGCATACATTTCATTTTCATTTCATACATTTTTATTCCCCCCCCGACCCTTTGTTTTAACAAGACACCAGCCATGCCTGTTTAGCCCACTAGGGCACATTCCTCTACCAGTTCTTTGTGACGATAATTACTGTTTGTATACTTTCTGTGAAATACTTTGTTTAGTAAATAAATGATTTTAAGACAGTTGATGTATGGATGACTTAGTTAAGGCTGGGTTCGTGCAGATACAACAATTTACGACGTTTGGAATGAGACTGGACGCGAGGTAAAATACACCATTTAAACCAGAAGATAATCGGCCTATACTATAATATAATATAATATAATATATAATGTTATAATATAGGAAAGTTATATTAGGAAAATTATAACTTTGTAATCTGAATATTTTCCTTGGTGCCCCGATCTCCTAGTTAATTACAGTTAAAAGATTAATCAGTTTAATCGCGTGATAATAATTACAGGGAGTTATTTTTATAAACATGTCTTCAGTTTTAATCGTGCCCAAAGACACAACATTAGATTAAGTGAAAAGACCAGTTATACCTCATCCTAGATCCCTTAGGAAAGAAAAGGCAAACAAAAGCAATCTCACATGGAGATTTGACTCACCTACTGCCTCCTCAGAGGTTCATTCAGTTTTGACATTGTGACTGTGAGCCAGTCAGTCTCTTACCCCCATCTAGTGTTAAGGCATGTGAATTAGCCTAACAAACACTGTTGACCACATGGTACCTTCAGTCGTATATACAGTAGGTGGTTTAATAGTGTCTTTGGTCAGTATATGCCTAATAGTTATGTTTGTTTGTGTTGTGTGACAGCTTGATTGTTGTCACCAAGTGGAATTCTAACTCCTGCTGACCTAGAGGTCATTGAGCAAGTGTTGTGTTCAGATACACTCTCTAACAGGTCATAAGGAGAAAGAACCTGATGTTTTTTTCAATGTTTTAGTTTGTGAATATTAAGAATTCATACAAACCATTTCCTGAGACAGTGTAGTTTATTCCTTCAAAATATAAATATTGAGGTAGCACTTTACAGAATCAAGTAGTAGCGCTGGTAATAGTATGGTAACAAGTAATAGTTACTCACATTGAAAGCATTCATACCACTCACTACAACATGTGAGCATAATATTACCATGTTAGCTTGTGTTGAAATGTAAAGTGCTACAGTATGGGTGTGAAATGGTGCTTCTCTATTTGTGGTCTAACATGGTACTTTTCTCAGGACCTGCAGGGTGGTGAATGTACATTTATAGCAGTAGCACCTAGACACTGGTTTCATGTTTAAGCTGGGTGCTTAGCAACAAACCATTTGAGTACAGGTAAATCTCTCAGATCAATAGTTTGGCCTAAATTTGGAAGTGTTATGTAGGTTCTCTACTCTCTAAATAGGTCTACTTTCAGCTTTTGCATACTTTGGATGAACTCAAGGGCCCTTTTGTGAATGTCCACCCCTCCTCCACTTACATATAATGCAGCCCCGCCCACACACACACACACACACACACATACACACACACACACACATACACACACACACTCTCTCTCAATTCTCTCTCAATTCAATTAAATTTAAGCATGGGAAACATATGTTTACATTGCCAAAGCAAGTGAAATAAATAATAAACAAAAGTGAAATAAACAAAAAATGAACAGTAAACATTACAAAATAAACAATTCAAATGTCATATTATGTTTATATACAGTGTTGTAATGATGTGCAAATAGTTCAAGTACAAAAGGGGAAATAAATAAACATAAATATAGGTTGTAAATATAAATATAGGTCTTCTGTGATAGGGCACTGTGGTATTTCACACAAATAGATATGGGAGTTTATCAAAATTGGATTTGTTCTCGAAATCTTTGTGGGTCTGTGTAGTCTCAGGGAAATATGTGTCTCTAATATGGTCACACATTTGGCAGGAGGTTAGGAAGTGCATCTCAGTTTCCACCTCATTTCAAATCAAATCAAATTGTATTTGTCACATGCGCCGAATAACTGGTGTAAACTTTACAGTGAAATGCTTACTTACAAGCCTTTAACCAACAATGTAGTTTTAAGAAAATACAAAAAAAGTAAGAAATAAGAATAACAAATAATTAAAGAGCAGCAGTAAATAACAATAGCGGGGCTATATACAGGGGGTACCGTTACAGAGTCAATGTGCTGGGGCACTGGTGTTGAGGTAATTGAGGTAATATGTACATGTAGGTAGAGTTATTAACGTGAATATGCATAGATAATAACGGAGAGTAGCAGCAGCATAGAAGGGGGGGTGGCAATGAAAATAGTCTGGGTAGCCATTTGATTAGATGTTCAGGAGTCTTATGGCTTGGGGGTAGAAGCTGTTTAGAAGCCTCTTGGACCAAGATTTGGCGCTCCGGTACTGCTTGCCGTGCGATAGCAGAGAGAACAGTCTATGACTAGGGTGGCTGGAGTCTTTGACAATTTTTAGGGCCTTCCTCTGACACTGCCTGGTATAGAGGTCCTGGATGGCAGGAAGCTTGGCCCCAGTGATGTACTGGGCCATACGCACTACCCTTTGCAGTGCCTTGCGGTCAGAGGCCGAGCAGTTGCCATACCAGGCAGTGATGGTGCAGCTGTAAAACCTTTTGAGGATCTGAGGACCCATGCTAAATCTTTTTAGTCTCCTGAGGAACAGGTTTTATCGTGCCCCCTTCACAACTGTCTTGGTGTGCTTAGACCATGTTAGTTTGTTGGTGATGTGGACGCCAAGGACCTTGAAGATCTCAACCTGCTCCAATACAGCCTCGTCGATGAGAATGGGGGCATGCTCGATCCTCGTTTTCCTGTAGTCCACAATCATCTCCATTGTCTGGATTACGTTGAGGGAGAGGTTGTTGGCTTGCACCACACGGTCAGGTCTCTGACCTCCTCCCTATAGGCTGTCTCATCATTGTCGATGATCTGGCCTACCACTGTTGTGTCATCGGCAAACTTAATGATGGTGTTGAAGTCGTGCTTGGCCGTGTAGACATGAGTGAACAGGGAGTACAGGAGGGGACTGAGCACGCACCCCTGAGGGGCTCCCATGTTGAGGATCAGCGTGGCGGATGTGTTGTTCCCTACCCTTACCACCTGGGGCCTGTCAGGAAGTCCAGAATCCAGTTGCAGAGGGAGGTGTTTAGTCCCAGAGTCCTTAGCTTAAATTCAACAACTTCCTAAAAGGAAGCGATTACCAAACCTTCCATAACAAAGCCATCACCTACAGAGAGATGAACCTGGAGAAGAGCCCCCTAAGCATGCTGTTCCTTTGTCTCTGTTCACAAACACAAACAGGACAACAACACAATTAGACCCAAACAAGTCATGACAAAATTAAAAGATAATTACTTGACACATTGGAAAGAAATAACAAAAAACAGAGCAAACTAGAATGCTATTTGGCACTAAACAGAGCGCACACAGTGGCAGAATAAATGACCGCTGGGACTGACCCAAATTTAAGGAAAGCTTTGACTATGTACAGTGAGCATAGCCTTGCTATTGGCTCTCAAGAGAAGACAGGTTATGTGCACACTGCCCACAAAATGAGGTGGAAACTGAGCTGTAATTCCTAGCCTCTTGCCAAATGTATGACCATATTAGAGGCACGTATTTCCCTCAGATTACACAGACCCACAAAGAATTAGAAAACAAACCCAATCTATTGGATGAAATGCCAGTGTGCCATCACAGCAGCAAGATTCGTGACCTGTTGTAATTTTGTACTTTAACTATTTGCACATAATATGACATTTTAAATGTCTTTATTCTTTTTTAACTTTTGTGAGTGTAATGTTTACTGTATTTTTCCCCCAATTTTTTTCACTTTACTGTAATCTATTTCACTTGCTTTGGCAGTGTAAACATATGTTTCCCATGCCAATAAAGCCCCTTAAATTGAATAGAGAGCGCCATAAAGAGGGGGAGGGATAAAAAGCTTGCAGAACAGGCATTGGGTGCAACTCAGAACCCGTTGCCATATCAACACTTTCGGCAGGCCGCCCACAAGCTTGTCTGTCAGTGGACATTAACGGGAGGGAGAGAGATGGAGGGAGGGAGCAGAGAGAGAGGGGTAAAAAACAGTGCATACTGAAGCACGATGTGATTGGTCACACCCCCTTGTCTTTGTGTGGAGTGGAGCATGCTGGGTAAGGCCCTTGAGTGAATGCTCATTTGTCTGGGGGCTGCAGCTCAAAGAGCTGTCTTTGGATCTGCTTGGATTAACCTCTCTAGTACATGTGGGACGAACTCGTCCCACCTACGTAACAGCCACTGAAATCCAGTGGCGCGATTTTTGAATCGTTAGAAATGCTATAACTTCAATTTCTCAAACATATGACTATTTCACAGCTATTTAAAGACAAGAATCTCGTTAATCTAACCCCACTGTCCGATTTCAAAAAGGCTTTACAACAAAAGCAAAACATTAGATTATGTCAGCAGAGTGCCCAGCCAGAAAAAATCTGACACCCATTTTTCAAGCTAGCATATCATGTCACATAAACCCAAACCACAGCTAAATGCAGCACTAACCTTTTATAATCTTCATCAGATGACACACCTAGGACATTGTGTTATACAATACATGCATGTCTGTTCAATCAAGTTCATATTTATATCAAAAACCAGCTTTTTACATTAGCATGTGACGTTCAGAAAAAGCATAACCACCGCAAACTTCCGGTGAATTTACTAACAGTTTGCTAAATTACTCACGATAAACGTTCACAAAAAGCATAACAATTATTTTAAGAATTATAGATACATTACCCCTCTATGCACTCGATATGTCCGATTTTAAAATAGCTTTTCGGATGAAGCACATTTTGCAATAATCTAAGTACATAGCCCGGCATTACAGGGCTAGCTATTTAGATACCCACCCAGGTCAGCATCCACCAAAATCACATTTCCTATAAGAAAGATGTTCTTACCTTGCTTGTTCTTCATCAGAATACACTGCCAGGACTTCTACTTCAATAACAAATGTTGGTTTGGTCCCAAATAATCCATCGTTATATCCAAACAGCGACGTTTTGTTCGTGAGTTCTAGAATGCTTCTTCGCGGTGTCGCGCATGGCGCATTGGCGTGTCAAAAATGTCTAAATATTCCATTACCGTACTTCGAAGCATGTCAACCGCTGTTTAAAACCAATTTTTATGCCATTTATGTCATAGAGAAGTGTTAATATTCCGACCGGGAGTATGCATTGAGCCTAAACAGCCGAATAAAATTTCTCCTCAGAAGCGACTCATGCACGCGCATCATTGAAAGGTCCTCCGAGCATCCACTTACAAAAGGCGATAATATATTTCAACCTGAGGTTCCCTCGTAAACCTTCAGTTATTTCGCGGGCTCTGAGAGCCTATTGGAGCCCTGGGAATTGTCACGTTACAGCTAAGATCCTTACTTTTCAATAAAAAGAGGTAAGACGCACGACTCCTTGTCAGACAGGGTACTTCCTGCTTGAAGCCTTGTCAGGTTTTTGCCTGCCATAGGAGTTCTGTTATACTCACAGACACCATTCAAACAGTTTTAGAAAATTCAGAGTGTTTTCTATCCAAACCTGAACAATAATATGCATATTCTAGCTTCTGAGTTGGTGTAGGAGGCAGTTAAAAATGGGAACATATTTTTTCCAAAATTCTCAATACTGCCCCCTATACCAAAGAGGTTAAAGCGGAGGAGTCAACACAATCAGCTAAGGTACTACCCATCTCATTCTTCTATCTCTCTGACGCTGTCTCACCCTCTCCCTTTTTTCCTGCTCTAGATAAGTGTGTGTAAATGCTGTAGATAGTGTTGTGTTGCTTTGCCGGAATGAATCACAAAATAAGGGAGTGGGGTTAAGCAGAAGGTGCACGGACAAAGGACTCACTGGCTAGCTGTGTGAATTGTTTGCTACCGCTGCAGCAGACGGGCATGAGAGAGAGATAGAGAATTCATCCTGTCCTCTGTCTCTCCCATAGGAAAGCGTCAGTGTTAATGGAGGGAAGAACCGCTCTGGCGCTAACCAGCTGTCATCTAACATAGGGTTTCACATATTCGGTCCTGGTGGCCTAGCAAAACGTGCACCCAGGGGGGACCCAGGACCAAATTTGGGAAACCCTGATCTAACATATTCACTATCTAATACCTCTGACCCAATACTGTAGTAATAATAACTGCTATTCTTTATTTTAACAATATTCTGTCCTTACAGTGGTGGAAAACAACCAATCTTTCAGACAGTTCAAGACTAAAATGCTTAAAGACTAAAATGTGATTAATTATTTAATTAAGGAAGTCAGATCTAAGATTATTCTATAGTGACAGAGTGCGAATTACAGTGGGCCCAGGGTATGAGACGAGCCCTCCCCCCCTCCCCAAATGCAACGTAGTCAAACTTTTGGCGGGGTTTCTTAATAAGCAAATTTAAAAATTCTCGAATTTGTTTAAAATGCAGTTTGTACTGCTACAGTGGTACATATTAAAATAAAAGCTTATTCCAAATTAAACAAACCTCTGTTATGGTTTAAAAAAAAAATTCACTCATACATTTATCTCGGGACAGTCCTGTATCTCAGACCCTTTTCAGGTGTCCCAACTTATCTTAAAACCTGTTGGGGCTAGGGGGCAGTATTTGCACAGCTGGATAAAAACGTACCCGATTTAAACTGGTTACTACTCTTGCCCAGAAATGGGAATATGCATATAGTTAGTAGATTTGGATAGAAAACACTCTAAAGTTTCTAAAACTGTTTGAATGGTGTCTGTGAGCATAACATAACTCATATGGCAGGCCAAAACCTGAGAAGATTCTATACAGCATCTCTGCTGTAACGTGACATTTTCTAAGGCTTCCATTGGCTCTCAGAAGGCGCCAGAAAGTGTAATGGGGTGGCTGCAGTCTCTGGGCTAAGTACAGCAGCTCTGTTTATGAGTGGTCAGGCTGGGAACAGTAACACTGGAGATGCGCGTTCATGAGAATTTTCTATTTTCTTCTTTCAGCCTTTGAATGAATACAACGTCGCCCGGTCAGAATATTATCGCTATTTTACGAATAAAATAGCATAAAAAATGATTTTAAACAGCGTTTGACATGCTTCGAAGTACGGTAATGGAATATTTAGCATTTTTTTGTCACGAAATGCGCTCGCGCATCACCCTTCGGATACTGACCTGAACGCACGAACAAAACGGAGGTATTTTAATATAACTATGGATTCTTTGGAACCAAAACAACATTTGTTGTTGAAGTAGATGTCCCGGGAGTGCATTCTGACGAAGAACAGCAAAGGTAATCCAATTTTTCTTATAGTAAATCTGAATTTGGTGAGGGTCAAACTTGGTGGGTGTCAAAATAGCTAGCCGGTGATGGCGAGCTATCTACTCAGAATATTGCAAAATGTGCTTTCACCAAAAAGCTATTTTAAAATCGGACACCTCGATTGCATAAAGGAGTTCTGTATCTATAATTCTTACGTTTATCGTGAGTAATTTAGTAAATTCACCGGAAGTGTTCGGTGGGAATAATAGTTCTGAACGTCACATGCTAATGTAAAAAGCTGTTTTTTGATATAAATATGAACTTGATTGAACAAAACATGCATGTATTGTAAAACATAATGTCCTTGGCGTGTCATCTGATGAAGATCATCAAAGGTTAGTGCTGCATTTAGCTGTGGTTTTGTTTTTTGTGACATTATATGCTAGCTTGAAAAATGGGTGTCTGATTATTTCTGGCTGGGTACTCTGCTGACATAATCTAATGTTTTGCTTGCGCTGTAAAGCCTTTTTGAAATCGGACAGTGTGGTTAGATAAAGGAGAGTCTTGTCTTTAAAATGGTGTAAAATAGTCATATGTTTGAAAAATTGAAGGTTTTGGATTTTTGAGGAATTTGTAATTCTTGGCAAAGTGGGTGGGGTAATATACTACCTGTTTGGCCCTGTCCGGGGGTTTCATCGGATGGGGCCACAGTGTCTCCTGACCCCTCCTGTCTTAGCCTCCAGTATTTATGCTGCAGTAGTTTATGTGTCGGGGGGCTAGGGTCAGTCTGTCACATCTGAAGTATTTCTCTTGTCTTTTCCGGTGTGCTGTGTGAATTTAAATATACTCTCTCTAATTCTCTCTTTCTCTTTCTTTCTTTCTCTCTCTCGGAGGACCTGAGCCCTAGGACCATGCCTCAGGACTACCTGGCTTGATGACTCCTTGCTGTCCCCAGTTCACCTGGCCGTGCTGCTGCTCCAGTTCCAACTGTTCTGCCTGCAGCTATGGAACCCTGAACTGTTCGCCGGATGTGCTACCTGTCCCAGACCTGCTGTCCAAGACCTGCTGGAAACCTGACCTATTCACCGGATGTGCTACCTGTCCCAGACCTGCTGTTTTCAACTCTCTAGAGACAGCAGGAGCAGTAGAGATACTCTCAAAGATCGGCTATGAAAAAGCCAACTGACACTTACTCTTGTGTTACTGACTTGTTGCACCCTCGACAACTACTATGATTATTATTATTTGACCATGCTGGTGATTTATGAACATTTGAACATCTATGCCATGTGCTGTTATAATCTCCACCCGGCACAGCCAGAAGAGGACTGGCCACCCCTCATAGCCTGGTTCCTCTCTAGGTTTCTTCGTAGGTTTTGGCCTTTCTAGGGAGTTTTTCCTAGCCACCGTGCTTCTACACCTGCATTGCTTGCTGTTTGGGGTTTTAGGCTGGGTTTCTGTACAGCACTTTGAGATATCAGCTGATGTAAGAAGGGCTATATAAATACATTTGATTTGATTTGAGTTTATATTGCACTACTTTTAAATAGGGAATAGGTTACCATTTTTGATGCACCCTTTTTCCTAGACTACTACCCCTCTGTAGACTCAAAAGAAGGAACAAGATGAAGTTGCTTCACTTTGGTCGGGCAACTAAACCCTTATGATGTAATGTCAGGCAACCCCAACTAGTCAAGACTTATCTATCGTGTAGGCGGGTAACTGCCTGCCTGCCAGTTTACAAATAGATCTTAGTGTGTTTGTGTTGACTGTTTTTGACTGGACTAAGAGGGATGACCATCAACCACTATTGCCAAATGCGTACACACTACCATAACCTGTCCACTCAATTTACAGGACATTTGCTTTTAGTCCCGTTACTAATTTCCTAAGCTGAATCTAGTATGTATTATCCTATTTTAGACTGTTAACATTCCTTTAATTCAACAGGGTACATATATAGTTCATTTGAGGGATTTTTTACTCTTTAAATAATCCCTCTATTGCTCCACGACAGTAGACCTGTATAGTAGACACAATACCTGCCTCTCCCTATCACATGCCAAGTGGTGTGTGTGTAGTCGTTATGGGGCTGGGTGCTGTGTGTGAGTCTGAGATGGAAGTGACCTCTAGTTTCCTCGCCTGCCTGTGTTTTGCTGCAGCCTCAGTCTGCATATGCGGCTGGCTGGCAGGTGGGATTACATTACGCTGGCCGGGCTGAAAGGGCACAATAATGTAACTGTGAGCATTACTACCTCCAGTGAAGTGAAGCAGTTCAGCGCTGTACTGTGAGTGGCATGGAGGAGTGGATGGGGAGCTGTTACTACTGCAGCATTGATCGCCCTGTCCCACTCTGGGTATCTCTGAAATGGATCCCTATTCCCTATGTAGTGCACTACTTTTGACCTATGGGCCCTGGTCAAAAGTAGTGCACTATATCGGGAATAGGGTGTCATTTGGAACGTAAACAGTCTCTCCCTGCATTAATCCAACCACATTGTCCGATTTTAAAAATGCTTTACGGTGAAAGTATAGCATTAGATTATGTTAGGACAGCGCCGAGACAAGAAAAACCACACAGCCATTTTCCAAGCAAGGAGAGGCGTCACAAAAACCAGAAATACAGCTAAAATGAATCACTAACCTTTGATGATCTTCATCAGATGTTACTCATAGGAATTCATGTTAAACAATACATGTATGTTTTGCTCGATAAAGTTCATATTTATATCCAAAAAACACATTTTACATTGGCGCGTGATGTTCAGAAAATGTTTTGCCTCGAAAACTTCCGGTGAATGAGCACATCAATTTACAAAAATACTCATCATAAACGTTGATAAAATTTACAGCAGTTATTGAAGGAATTATAGATACAATTCTCCTTAACCTGTTAGGGTATAGGGGGCAGTATTTTCACGGCTGGATAAAAAAAGGACCCGATTTAATCTGAATACTAATCCTACCCAGTAACTACAATATGCATATACTTATTATATATGGATAGAAAACACCCTAAAGTTTCAAAAACTGTTTGAATGGTGTCTGTGAGTATAACAGAACTCATTTGGCAGGCAAAACCCTGAGACAGATTCTGACAGGAAGTGGATACTTCCACAAGATGTCCCCAGCCTTTACAAAGTGTTTTGAGTCTTCTACAGTGAGATCTGACTGAAGAAGAGCTTTGGAACGGCGATGGCCCATAAGACACCTGGCGCGCGAGTTGATGGTGGGTACTCTCATTCCGAAACGTTTTAAAAGAGAACCCAATGGTCCGCCTTGAATTTTATTCATGTTCTGGTTAAAAAAGGCCCTAATGATTTATGCGATGCAACGTTTGACATGTTTGAACGAACGTAAATATATTTTTTCCGTTCGTGATGTGAAGTGAAGTCCGGCTGGCTTAGATCATGTGCTACAACACGGAGGTTTTTGGACATAAATGATGAGCTTTTTTGAACAAAACTACATTCGTTATGGACCTGGGATTCTTTGGAAGTGACATCTGATGAAGAGAATCAAAGGTAATGGATTATTTACATAGTATTTTCGATTTTAGATCTCTCCAACATGGCGGTTAGTCTGTATCGCAATGCGTATTTTTCTGGCGCAGTGCTCAGATTATTGCAAAGTGTGATTGCCCAGTAAGGTTAATTTTAAATCTGGCAAGTCCATTGCGTTCAAGAGATGTAAATCTATAATTCTTTGAATGACAATATAATATTTTACCAATGTTTTCTAATATTAATTAAATATTTTGTTGTCATGACTTGACTGCCGGTATTGGAGGGAAACGATTTCCTGAACATCAACGCCATAGTAAAACGCTGTTTTTAGATATAAATATGAACTTGATAGAACTAAAAATGCATGCATTGTCTAACATAATGTCCTAGGAGTGTCATCTGATGGAGGTTGTAAAAGGTTAGTGCATAATTTTAGCTGATTTTATGGTTTTGGTGACGCCTGTCTTTGAATCGACAATACACTACACACAGCTATTGTCAATGTACTCTCCTAACATAACCTAACTTTATGCTTTCCCCGTAAAACCTTTTTGAAATCGGAAAACGTGGTTAGATTAAGGAGATGGTTATCTTTCAAAGGCTGTAAGTTAGTTGTATGTTTGAGAAATTTGAATTTTGACATTTATTTGGTTTCAAATTTGCCGCTCTTGAAATGCACCTGCTGTTGATAGGGTGCGCCACGGGTGGCACGCTAACGTCCCACATAGCCCCAAGAAGTTAATCTTACATCTAGACGTTCCGCTAGCGGAACACCTGCTCCAATATCCAATAATGGGCGTGGCGCGAATTACAAACTCCTCTAAAATCCGAAAACTTCCATTTTTCAAACATATGACTATTTTACACCATTTTAAAGACAAGACTCTCGTTAATCTAACCACACTGTCCGATTTCAAAAAGGCTTTACAGCGAAAGCAAAACATTAGATTATGTCAGCAGAGTACCCAGCCAGAAATAATCAGACACCCATTTTGCAAGCTAGCATATAATGTCACAAAAACCAAAACCACAGCTAAATGCAGCACTAACCTTTGATGATCTTCATCAGATGACAACCCTAGGACATTATGTTATACAATGCATGCATGTTTTGTTCAATCAAGTTCATATTTATATTAAAAACCAGCTTTTTTACATTAGCATGTGACGTTCAGAACTAGCATACCCCCCGCAAATCTCCGGTGAATTTACTAAATTACTCACGATAAACGTTCACAAAAAACATAACAATTATTTTAAGAATTATAGATACAGAACTCCTCTATGCACTCGATATGTCCGATTTTAAAATAGCTTTTCGGTGAAAGCACATTTTGCAATATTCTCAGTAGATAGCCTGGCATCACAGGGCTAGCTATTTAGACACCCAGCAAGTTTAGCCTTCACCAAACTCCGATTTACTATTAGAAAAGTTTGATTACCTTTGGTGTTCTTCGTCAGAATGCACTCCCAGGACTTCTACTTCAATAACAAATGTTGGTTTGGTCCAAAATAATCCATAGTTATATCCAAACGGCGGCGTTTTGTTCATGCGTTCAAGACACTATCCGAAGTGTAAATAAGGGTCACGAGCATGGCGCATTTCGTGACAAAAGATTTCTAAATATTTCATTACCGTACTTCGAAGCATGTCAACCGCTGTTTAAAATCAATTTTTATGCCATTTTTCTCGTAAAAAAGCGATAATATTCCGACCGGGAAAGCGTGTAAACGTACAAAGAGAGAGAAAATAAAAGCATGCTATCCTCTCGTGCACGAGCCTGAGTCTCATAGTACTGTTACTGGCCACTATCCAAACGCGCTAATGTTTTTCAGCCAGAGCCTGCAAAGCCACGATTCAGCTTTTTGCCGCCTTCTGAGATCCCATGGGAGCCATAGGAAGTGTCACGTAACAGCAGAGATCCTCTGTAATGGATAGAGATAATCAAGAAGGACAAGAAATGGTCAGACAGGGTACTTCCTGTACAGAATCTTCTCAGGTTTTGGCCTGCCAAATTAGTTCGGTTATACTCACAGACACCATTCAAACAGTTTTAGAAACTTTGGAGTGTTTTCTATCCAAAGCTAATAATTATATGCATATTCCAGTTTCTGGGCAGGAGTAATAATCAGATTAAATCGGGTACGTTTTTTATCCGGCCGTGAAAATTCTGCCCCCTAGCCATAACAGGTTAATAGCCATACATTGTTACAGTTAGTATTCTCAGTAACACTTAACATTAAACTGCACTTGGCCTGTGTAATAAAACAAAATACTTTTGGAGAAACATTTTATTAGCACGTTGTTACATAATACTTTGGTAATTTTGTTCTATGTTGCTCTGTCTGTATGCTACATCTTGCTTGTCCTATGTTGCTCTGTTTGTATGCTATGTCTTGCTTGTCCTATGTTACTCTGCGTGTGCACACTGTTCTATGATTGTCTATATTGTAATTGTTTTTAATAACCTGCCCAGGGACTGCGGTTGAAAATTAGCCGGCTGGCTAAAACCGGCACTTTTACTGAAACGTTGATTAATGTGCACTGTCCCTGTAAAAATAAAATAAACTCAACTCAATTGCATTTTAATTGCATAGCAATGAGGTTAGAGGTTTTGTAACTACTGTACACGAGGAAGAGGGACAGTTCCTTATTCCACGTATGTAATAACGCCATTATTATGCAATTAGAAAGCAATTTCCAAAGTCCTATGTAACAGTGTTGCTATTGAAAATAAAAAAAATCACTAAGTTACTACACATGTATAAGAACTTGATGTCACGTATTACTGTATTACTTTATGGCTCACTCATTATGAAAATATATTTGTTAGTCATTTTGAAGCCGCAAAAGTAGTCTAATGTTGAGGGGCTTTCATGTCCCTCATGTATTTTTTTCTAGAATATATTAATATCTAGGAGCCCTCCAAACCATGTGCTTATGGTCATATATTTACACTAATTAAACTAACTGTTGTAGTTTTTGGTTCATCAAATATGATTTTTTTTGTTTTCAAATAACTTGCATTGTCACGTCCTGGCCAGTATAAGGGTTAATTAGTATTGTAGTTTGGTCAGGACTTGGCAGAGGGTATTCGTTTTATATGGTTCGGGGTGGTGTGTTTTGTTGAAGGGGCATTTGGTTTAAGTATTCCGGGGTTTTTGGGCACTGTTTGGTTTTCAGGTATTAGTCTAGTATGTCTGTTTCTATGTTTGGTTAATTGGGGTTGGGACTCTCAGTTGAAGGCAGGTGTTGTCTATCTGCCTTTGATTGAGAGTCCCATATATTAGGGTGTGTTTGTGTTTGTTATTTGTGGGTGATTGTTCTGTGTTTAGCCATATGCTTTGCCAGACTGTTTGTTGTTGTTATGCGTTCCTTTCGTTAGTTCTCGTGTTTTGTTATTTTTGTACGTTCATTTTGATAGTTAAATAAACATCAAGATGAGCATACACATACCTGCTGCGTTTTGGTCCTCCATCACCGACGACAACCGTGACATGCATATATACTGCTCAAAAAAATAAAGGGAACACTTAAACAACACAATGTAACTCCAAGTCAATCACACTTCTGTGAAATCAAACTGTCCACTTAGGAAGCAACACTGATTGACAATAAATTTCACATGCTGTTGTGCAAATGGAATAGACAACAGGTGGAAATTATAGGCAATTAGCAAGACACCCCCAATAAAGGAGTGGCTCTGCAGGTGGGGACCACAGACCACTTCTCAGTTCCTATGCTTCCTGGCTGATGTTTTGGTCACTTTTGAATGCTGGCGGTGCTTTCACTCTAGTAGTAACATGAGACGGAGTCTACAACCCACACAAGTGGCTCAGGTAGTGCAGCTCATCCAGGATGGCACATCAATGCGAGCTGTGGCAAGAAGGTTTGCTGTGTCTGTCAGCGTAGTGTTCAGAGCATGGAGGCGCTACCAGGAGACAGGCCAGTACATCAGGAGACATGGAGGAGGCCGTAGGAGGCCAACAACCCAGCAGCAGGACCGCTACCTCCGCCTTTGTGCAAGGAGGAGCACTGCCAGAACCCTGCAAAATGACCTCCAGCAGGCCACAAATGTGCATGTGTCTGCTCAAACGGTCAGAAACAGACTCCATGAAGGTGGTATGAGGGCCCGACGTCCACAGGTGGGGGTTGTGCTTACAGCCCAACACCGTGCAGATCGTTTGGCATTTGCCAGAGAACACCAAGATTGGCTAATTCGCCACTGGCGCCCTGTGCTCTTCACAGATGAAAGCAGGTTCACACTGAGCACGTGACAGACGTGACAGAGTCTGGAGACGCCGTGGAGAACGTTCTGCTGCCTGCAACATCCTCCAGCATGACCGGTTTGGCGGTGGGTCAGTCATGGTGTGGGGTGGCATTTCTTTGGGGGACCACACAGCCCTCCATGTGCTCGCCAGAGGTAGCCTGACTGCCATTAGGTACCGAGATGAGATCCTCAGACCCCTTGTGAGACCATATGCTGGTGCGGTTGGCCCTGGGTTCCTCCTAATGCAAGACAATGCTGGACCTCATGTGGCTGGAGTGTGTCAGCAGTTCCTGCAAGAGGAAGGCATTGATGCTATGGACTGGCCCGCCCGTTCCCCAGACCTGAATCCAATTGAGCACATCTGGGACATCATGTCTCGCTCCATCCACCAACGCCACATTGCACCACAGACTGTCCAGGAGTTGGCGGATGCTTTAGTCCAGGTCTGGGAGGAGATCCCTCAGGAGACCATCCGCCACCTCATCAGGAGCATGCCCAGGCGTTGTAGAGAGGTCATACAGGCACGTGGAGGCCACACACACTACTGAGCCTCATTTTGACTTGTTTTAAGGACATTACATCAAAGTTGGATCAGCCTGTAGTGTGGTTTTCCACTTTAATTTTGAGTGTGACTCCAAATCCAGACCTCCATGGGTTGATAAATTGGAATTCCATTGATTATTTTTGTGTGATTTTGTTGTCAGCACATTCAACTATGTAAAGATAAAAGTATTTAATAAGATTATTTCATTCATTCAGATCTAGGATGTGTTATTTTAGTGTTCCCTTTATTTTTTTGAGCAGTGTATGTTCAAATACCTTCAAATGTTATTTGGTTTTCTGAGAGGTATTCAAAACACTTTCAAATATAAAAAATGTAGACCTGTATTTGAATTTCAAAGAAAATAGTTGCCTTTTAGTTGAAAGTCGATATAAACTATATTCGACTACCACGAGTATTTGAAAAGTTTGTATTTTCAAATAAACTATAACTCATTTCTGCCCAGGACTGGTACCCTCCAACCCACCTTACGTAAGACTGGTATAATAATGTGATAACATTATAAACCATAATGGCAGCTCCTTATGTCTGCCTATGGCAACTCACTTGACACAGTCATGACACGAACCATTACTCAAGTGTACGTATTGTATAGCTGTATGCCCAGACAATTTGCTGGCCTAAACAACTGTTTCTGTTATGATACTGGTAAATAAGTTGTCATAACGGTTTATTATATGTTATATTATCATGATGTAGGACTTATGACAGAGGGTTCATGTAAAGTGTTATCATACTAGTCTAGCAGAGCTCTGTATTAGTGATGTGCAGTTTGCGAACAATTAGTTCGTTTTCAACTACTCTTTTTACTGACTCATTTTCTGACCAACCCGTTCATTTTAGTGCTTAGTTCGACATACTGGCCGCAATTAAGTGTACAACAGGAATAATATGAGCTCCTCTGGTAACTCTGGAGACGTGCTCCGACCAACAACTGCAGGCAAAGTAGATCAGGTAGCATAGAGAAGAAAAATACATGTTTAGAACTGATCATTATCGCATGGTGCAAGAATGAATACAATTCATTGATTATAGAATGCTCTGATGGACACAGCTTTGTAGAACCAAAACAGTCTCTGCTCAACAAACTCGAAAGCGAATCGTCTGGGGTGATGCAGTTGTAATGATATTGTGCTAATCACCCTTATGGCAGTCAAGCAATGCATTCCGCCAAGAGTCATTTACAATCTAGTCTGGTTGCTGCCCACAACTAGACCTCGTTTCAAATGTACCTTGAAATATCCGTGGGAAGTAGGGGTGCTGAAAACATCAGGCCCCCCAGGTGAAAATAATCACAGAACACCCCCCCCCAAATTACTTTCCTGCCCAATAAATTGTTATTTGTTTGCCCAGAAATCAACACATTTTTAAAACATGCTTTTACAAGTCTCATGCACAAATGACAGCGACGTGAACGAGAGAATTGTAGGATCATGACTATTACAAGTTTTCAGTTCATCGTTCGCCAACAGGGGATCATGTGTGCTCTGGGCATTACTGGCTCAAACGAATGAAATGAGTCAAAAGATTTGTTATTTTGACTGAATGAGTCAAAGATCAGAGTCAGTTAAAAGAGCTGAACTTCCCATCACTATTCTGTAGGCATGGCATTATGGCACGACTCTATGTGAGCCAGTAGAGGGGGCTAAAGAGTAAGTTTAGAAAGCTGAACAGCCACACAGCTAAAGAAATGTAATAGTGTAATTATTACACGTGACCTGAGATTATAGGATTATAAATTTGACACCAAAACAAATTACAGAATGTCAACTGGCAGGTCAAAGTCAAACCAATCACATTAAAGAAATAAAAACTGCTCAGTAAAAACAAAAACCTAAAAGAACCAGTAGAATTACATGATTTTCTTTTTCAAGTTTTAGAATGGGTTTGAAAAAGATCAATGCTTTTAAATATTTTCATAAATGTCCTCTTGTGAGAAGAAGTGGTGTTATTGTAGTAGTGAGCATCACACATTCAAATATAACCCAACGGAAGATAACTAATCCAAAACCATTGAATGACAGATGTAGTACCAGTCCTTGAGCTGGCTGGTGTATGTTATGAAGGCCCTGTCAGTCTGTATGCTGTAACCGTCCCAGTGAGGTGGAGGTGTAGGGTATAAATCCAAACCCAACACTTGTCTCTTTTTTTACCTCCCACTCCAGCCACTGTCACACACTCGTAATGGAGGCCAAACAGTTTGAGGGTTTCTGCAGTTTCTCAGGTTGGGTGGTGAGCGGCTAAGGGAATGGTCTGGAAGGTGAAAGGTGGACCGTTGCCTGTGGCGATTCCCAGGTGTCCGGGACTCAGAGCCAGATTCTGACGTCTGTTGCTCTCCACAATGCTGGAGGTGTTTGAGGCCAGGCTCTCTCGTGTGCTGACCAAAGGAAGAAAGGAGAGGAAGGGAGAGAAAAAAATTATGGTGAAGAGAATGAGGAGAATAGGGACAGAGGTCCACACACAGAGGATACAGAAAAAAGGTTATGTTACCTGGGCTTCCCTTGTTTGTGTGGAATTGTGTGAGAGCAGAAAGTATCGTATTGATTGATTGTTGACACATTTTCTATAAAGTTTTCCAGAACTTGCAGGTTAGGTAGTTCCCTTCAAGTAAAACAAAACTTGATATCCTCTCCATATTAACCACTAACTGCTGTAATCACTGCCCGGAGAGGAAGTAACAAAAGGTGAGAATAAAAGATGGGTAAAGCGAGAAGAGAGAATGAGAGAAGAGTAATATGTAAGGTGTGGTCCTCATTCATGGTTTGTCTGATGTTCTGTACAGTGGAGTTGTTTTAAAGATTATATGACTGATAATATGTAAGGTATCAGCCTAAAATCTGTATGACAAGACACTTCTTTGGAATGATGTCATTAGTGGTTTAGAGAGTAACAGCATGTCAAAAAGTCTGATCACGCCCGGTTCTTGTATTCGTGTACTTGTTTGATAATTTAATGCATTGTTTGGAGCTAGTAACATAAGCATTTCGCTGCATCCGCTATAACATCTGTTAAACGGTGTACGTGACCAATAAACTTTGATTTCACTTCCAGCTAGACCATGTCACCCATTGAAAGGTGGATGTGCTTCTGGTCACTGCCTCCATCTGCAGGCTAGGGCTATGGGAGAGAAGGGTGGAGCTGAGCTGCCTCGGGGAAGGGAGGGGGCCAAATGACAAAGTACACATCTGTGGACAGATGCCCTTTCCGACAGCAGTCACAGAGGAGATTATTGAAATCTGCCTTGATGGCTCATAGTTACATCACAAGGGGGGTCCCAACCCAACATTAGTGTGTAAACCACATTTCTGTCACAGGAAAGGAAAATGACATGGTTGTGAGAGTCTGTGAAATAGGCAACAGACCCAACAAGGAAGGACCACCACTCCAACTCCACATTGTTTAAAATATGCAGCAGACACTGTTTCCAGTTCCACAATTACTGCCATAAAAGGTTGCCCATCTTGTTTAAATAAATCGGCTGAGAAGCATGAGTTAGCGACAGCCACATGTCTGCTGGATACAGATACATTCTTTTCCATTACTGGCCACGGGACAGAGCAGTAGGCTGTGCCTGGAAACGTGGAAGGGGCTGAGGGAAGATGAGGTGGGGGGGACTCAGTCAGAAAGCAAATGAGCCGATCGTCCCATAGGTTCTGAACTGCAAACCAAAGCGTAATACAAACCAATCAAAAACGAGCGGCGCTAGCGCGGGCATCCATCTTATTTAGAGGCTGGAACATGTGGTCGTGGTTAGACACAGGAAGACACATGTGACCCTAATGAAGTGTCACACACTCCCAGTATGCCAGAGGGGCCCGGGCAAAAAGGATTTGGTAAAAAAAAGGCACAGCGTTGTAATGCACAAAATATTTTGGGGGTTGCTATCTGTGTAATGGAAAACCAAAGTTTAATAGGCAGTCTTTAAAAACACCTGGAATTACAATTCACACAATTTGGAAGTACATTAAAAAAACGGTTACAGTTCTGACCAGATTAACTCCATACACACTATGACAGAGACAGGCCTACTCCCCCTTTCTCCCTCTTTCAGCACTGCTAAATATCAAAATCCTCTGTAGCCTTCAGACTCTATGTTGCTTTTGGGCCTAAAAAAGGTAATATTTTGTTGGCTGATGGTAAAGCCATGTGAATGGTTGTCTTAATGGACATATTTCAGTGACAGACACCATGTATCATGAGCTAAAAACTCCACAAAAAGACAAATGTCTGCTTACGCTCAAGTGATTCAAGAAACTAAGAAAAATATTCAAGATATCATTGAACATAAGCAGACATGAATCATTGAATGAAGCACAGACATCAGAAAGAAATGAAATGTAACAAACAAACAAAGCAAACCAAATTCATTCAGAGAAAAAATGAGGTTTTCTAAACAGACAAGCATAGGCTCACATGAATGAGGAAATTATGAAATTAAGGAACATTGCAACCTCCTATTCTGTCTCTTCTACAGAGCTATAACCCATGATAGGTTGTACCTCAGATTCACTATAATCAATAGCACCATATGTTATAATAATACCGGTCCGTTTGGTTCTCACAGAATAAGAAACCATCCCCTCATTACCATCGTCCACACAAACAGAGACTCTGTGTGTGTCTATGTGAGTGAGTTGTTTTCACCCAACCGAGGCTTACCGTGGAGAGTTAAATCCACTGTCCACTGTAACACTGTTGCTGTCCATGCTGTCCAGCCTGGCTGAGTGGGCCGACAGCTGACTCTGGTTGTTGTGGTCACTCTCCTTGGGGTTGGGGAAGGTCAGGTTCCTCTCAAACCTGCGCTGGAGGTCCCTCTCCTTCTCCCTCTCCAGCAGCCACTGCATGGTGCCCTGTCCTCCCCCACCACAACCCTCTGGGGCCTTCTGCTCTGACCGCTTGGCCGAGGCAGCGTCCTCCAGCTCGTCATCATCAGACACATTGTAGTAGTCGAAGGAGGCTTCAGCCGAGGGGGCAGAGGGAGGGGGCCGGGGCATACCTAGCAGGGGGCCAGGCTGCTCAAATTGCCCCTGGCTGTCCAGAATCTCGGATGACGACATGACTTGGGTCTTGCTCAACGTACTCAACCTGGAGTAGCTGCCGTCCCCATAGGTGCCTGGCAACGCGTTGGGCGGTGGTTTAAACAAAGTGTCTTTGCTGAAGATCTCCTTCCTCTTGTCCATGCTATTGGAGTTGGTGTTGTGGTGCTGTACAGAATGGCCATTTGGCAAAGGTTCAAGCATCTGACAGGGCATTGGTAAGCTAACACTGTTATGTCCCTTTGTAGTTTCCTCTTTGTACTCTGGGGGGTGAGGGGTCTGTCTGTTGGAGGGACAACCCACCTTCACCTTAGGTAAGCTATCTTGATTATGTTTTCCTAAGGGGCTGGGAGCGGTAAAGATCAATTCGTTGGATGCAATGCACTGGAAATAGTCCTCAGCCATGGGTTTTGGAGAGTAAGCCTTCAAGCGGTCGTAGTCAGGTAAACGGTCTCTACTTTTACTCTTTTTAAGTGTCCTCCCTCTGTTGGGCCCACACACAGAGGTTAACTTAGCAGCATGGGGCGTGTCCCGCGAGTGGGAGTAGTGGGAGGCCTGGGCTGCAGCCCTCAAGGTTCCTTCGTCTGTGTAGTAGCGCCTCTTGTCTCTCTCCCTCTCATCAGGGCTGTGTTCAAAGTAGTCCGGGGGCCCAATCAGCCCAACCCCCAGGCACCTTTTGGAGTTCGCTTTGGCCTTGTTGGCTGAGCGCTCGTTGCGTGATTTCCTCTCCTGTGTGTGGCTGTGGTACATCTTGGAGTGGGACGTTCCGTGCGAAGGCTCGGGGAAGGGCATCTCCGTCCTCCTCTTGGCCAGCTCTCCTGACACGTCCCACTTTGGGGTGACGGGCAGGTGGGACTCCATGATGTTTGGGTTGCTGTGAGCCAGGTGGCGGCCATGGCTGTGTTCCATGGAGGAGGAGCTGTAGGGCTGGTAGTCCCTCTCAGCCGCCATGTCCAGGTTGGATCCCTCAGAGGGGTCTCTCCGAGAGGTGCGGGTCTTAATAACCTGTTTGGGCTAGGGGGCAGTATTGAGAATTTTGGAAAAAATATGTGCCCATTTTTAACTGCCTCCTACACCAACTCAGAAGCTAGAATATGCATATTATTGTTCAGGTTTGGATAGAAAACACCCTAAAGTTTCTAAAACTGTTTGAATAGTGTCTGTGAGTATAACAGAACTCCTATGGCAGGCAAAAACCTGACAAGGTTTCATGCAGGAAGTGGCCTGTCTGACAAGGAGTCGTGCGTCTTGCATCTGTTTATTGAAAAGTAAGGATCTTAGCTGTAACGTGACAATTCCTAGGGCTCCAATAGGCTCTCAGAACCCGGGAAAAACCTGAACGATGACGAGGCGGCCTCTGGCTGAAACAGATTATCGCCTTTGGTAAGTGGCCGATCAGAGGACCATTGAATGAGGCGCGTGCACGATTCGCCCCCGTGGAGAAATTTCATTCGGCTGTTTAGGCTCATTGCAGATTCCCGGTCGGAATATTATCGCTTTTCTACGAGATAAATGGCATAAAAATTGGTTTTAAACAGCGGTTGACATGCTTCGAAGTACGGTAATGGAATATTTAGACATTTTTTGTCACGCCATGCGCCATGCTCGTGACCGTGATGTAGCATTCTGATAGTGTCTAGAACTCACGAACAAAACGTCGCTGTTTGGATATAACGATGGATTATTTGGGACCAAACCTACATTTGTTATTGAAGTAGAAGTCCTGGGAGTGTATTCTGACGAAGAACAGGAAAGGTAAGAACATTTTTCTTATAGGAAATGTGATTTTGGTGAAGGCTGAACTGGGTGGGTGTCTAAATAGCTAGCCCGTGTTGGCTGGGCTATGTACTTAGAATATTGCAAAATGTGCTTCATCCGAAAAGCTATTTTAAAGTCGGACATATCGAGTGCATAGAGGAGTAATGTATCTATAATTCTTAAAATAATTGTTATGCTTTTTGTGAACGTTTATCGTGAGTAATTTAGCAAACTGTTAGTAAATTCCCCGGAAGTTTGCGGGGGGTATGCTTTTTCTGAACGTCACATGCTAATGTAAAAAGCTGGTTTTTGATATAAATATGAACTTGATTGAACAGACATGCATGTATTGTATAACATAATGTTCTAGGTGTGTCATCTGATGAAGATCATAAAAGGTTAGTGCTGCATTTAGCTGTGGTTTGGGTTTATGTGACATGATATGCTAGCTTGAAAAATGGGTGTCTGATTATTTCTGGCTGGGCACTCTCCTGACATAATCTAATGTTTCTAATGTTGTAAAGCCTTTTTGAAATCGGACAGTGTGGTTAGATTAACCTGTTCGATTTACCCTAGGATAGGGGGCGCCACAGCGCATTTTGGAAAAAAATCGTTCCCATTTTCAACGACCTACTAATCAAAGTCAGAAGCTAAGACATGCATATACTTATTTTATATGGATAGAAAACACCCTAAATTTTCTAAAACTGTTTGAATGGTGTCTGTGAGTATAACAGAACTCGTATGGCAGTCAAAACCCCGAGACCGATTGAACCAGGAAGTGGAAATCTGAATTGTGGACTCGACTTCACAGCCTTACCTATAAATCACAACGTAAAAAAATGAAAATTGAGCACTTTCCAGTGCTTCCACTAGATGTCCCCAGTCTTTACAAAGTGTTTTGAGGGTTCTGCGGTAGAAACTCAGTGAAAGAGACGATGTGGCAATTGGTCAGAGTAGTAGGGCCATGAGCATTGTGACGTCGGCGGCCGTGTCTGCCCCCACCTTTGGAAGCCTTTTGAAACACAATGACATCTTCCCACTCGAATCTGATTGGCTCTCTTGTTGAAACAGGCCCTGACGATTATTTTATACAACGTTTGACATGTTTGAACGAACCTAACTAACCGTAAACAGTCATTTTGCGTTAGACAGGTGCCGCGCACGGAACAACATTTGATTACAGCCTTAGGACGCGCTAACGACAGGAAGCTAATGGAACATAAAGCATGGACTTTTTCGACCGAAAATACATTTGTCATGGACCTGGGACATCGGGAAGTGTTTTCTGATGAAGACAACTAAAGGTGAGGGATTATTGGCGATATTATACAATATCAGATGTTACTTGCTCAAATGTTCAAAGATGGCGCCGAGCTAGGTTTTCGAGCTCAATTTCTGGGTATCGCATCCCATTTGATCTCAAAGTGTGATTACCCTGTAAAGTTAATTTAAAATCTGTTTTGACAGGTGTTTTCAAGAGATATTCATCTATAAATCTTAGATTGACAATATATATTAAAAAAATCGTTTTCGAATAGTAATTTATAAAATTGTAGCACTGTTTCCCGGGACGCATTATATGGGAAAATAGTTAGTCAACCTCAGGTGCCGATGTAAAATGCTGTTTTTATATAGAAATATGACCTTTATTGAACAAAAGATTGCATGCTGTGTGTAACATGATGTCCTAGGTGTGTCATCTGATGAAGTTTGTAAAAGGTTAGTGCTGCATTTAGCTGTTTTTTGGTTATATGTGATGGGTGTGCTTGCTCGGAAAATTCATATGATGCGACTTTTACAATGTACTCCTCTAACATAATCTAATATTGTGCTTTTCCTGTAAAACCTTTTTGAAATCGGACAACGAGGGTCGATTCAAGAGAGGTGTATCTATAAAACGATATGAGACAGCCCTATATTTGAAAAAAAAAAAATATTGAATTTCGTTATGCTAATGTCGCTAGGAGTTTTCGCTGGAAAATGATCCCGCTAACGGGATGGTAGGCTGAAGAAGTTAACGAGATTCTTGTCTTTAAATAGCTGTAAAATAGTCATATGTTTGAGAAATTGAAGTAATAGTATTTCAAACGATTCAAAAATCGCGCCACTGGATTGAAGTGGCTGTTACGTAGGTGGGACGAATTCGTCCCACATGCGCCAGAGAGGTTAATGTGGGAGCATGAGGGCTTACCCTGGGGCTTGCGGTGTCTGCGGCTCCTCCTGCTGCGTGCGCTGTGCTGGGCTGACGAGCTGGCCTTGCTCCTCTGGGCTCTCTCCTCCAACCTCTTCTTCACGGCCGTGTGCCTCACCACGTTCTCCACTGTCGGGTCTGGGTTGATCCATCTGATGATCTCCACCTCCACGTTGTGCGGCACGGCCGTGGGCGTCTCCTCGTCCTGTAGAGGCCACTCTTCCGGGGTGAACTGGGCCGAGAAGGTGGTCAGTTGTTTGGTCTTGTTCTTCTTGAAGCTCAGCAGGAACAGCTTAATGCCAAACTTCTTGGACTGCTTTTCCCCGGTGCTGCCCCCCTCTCGGTGCTTGGTCAGGGTGTCCGACTTGAAGGGGAAGCTGAGGGTGCTCCGGATCTTCTCCGTGGTGTGCCGGGGCTGTGTGGGGGTGTGAGGGGAGTGGGGTGAGTAGGCCTCTCTGTGCTCCTTGGGGGACTTCCTGGTGAGGGTGGTATGGTGGCTGGGGGGGTCGTCACAGTAATTATTATAAGAGTCTCTATGGTTCTTAGTATAGGACCTGTCCCTGACACAGCCAGAGGTGGAGGGGGTAATGGTTCCAGAGAACGGGGAGGTACACTGCTGCTGCTGCTTGCGATCAGGTAACCTCTTGTCCAGGTGGTACCACTTGGAGCTGGTCCTGATGAGAGAGGGCGTGATGAAGTAGGTCTGTGGCGTGACGATGAAGTAGCCCTCCGGCGTGGGGTAGATCTTCCTCTCCCGGACCAGCATGCTCGGTGTGTGGTGGAGGATCTCCGCCGTCAGCGTGGGCACACCTAGACAATGACGTGGAGAAGAATATGTCATGAATGTCAAACATAACATTCTCAAATGGCATGCTATTCACTTCATAATGCACTCCAATAGGGTGCCATTTGGTACGCGCCGCATATGACGTGAAAAATGTCCTAGGTGTGTCATCTGATGAAGATCATAAAAGGTTAGTGCTGCATTTAGCTGTGGTTTGGGTTTATGTGACATGATATGCTAGCTTGAAAAATGGGTGTCTGATTATTCTCATATAATATTATTCAGCAATGGATAAGCCATTATTTGTAGTAACCGATCCATCGATCGTAAAAACTGTTCTGGCCCAATACATCAACCGCATAGTCGACCTTAATCTATCTGATAGTAATCTGACAGGACAGATTGTTATAGGTATACAATAAATGTCATCACTGTCTGATCATCCCTTTGGGGAGCCAGTCAGCTGGGGCTTTAACTTTTTAGTGACAGGGGGCAGTACTCGGAAATTCAGATGAATGACATGCCCAAATTAAACTGCCTGCTACTCGGGCCCAGAAGGTAGGATATGCATATTATTAGTAGATTTGGATAGACTCTGACATTTCTAAAACACTCTGAAGTTTCTAAAACTGTTTGAATGATGTCTGTGAGTATAACAGAACTCATATGGCAGGCAAAAACTTGAGAAAAATCCAACCAGGAAGTGTGGAAATCTGAGATTTGTAGTTTTTCAAGTGATTCCCTATCCAGTATACAGTGACTTAGGGTTCATTTTGCACTTCCTAAGGCTTCCACTAGATGTCAACAGTCTTTAGAACATTGTTTCATGCTTCTAGGGGAGAGAATAAGAGCTGACTCAACAAGTGGACTGCCTGAGGCCAATGAGTTGTTTACTGCGTGGTCACGCATGCACGCCGTTCCTTCTTTTTCCTCTGTAATGAATACGCTATTGTCCTGTTGGAATATTATCGAAGATTTACGATAAAAAGACCCTAAGGATTGATTGTAAACATAGTTTGACATGTTTCTACAAACGGTAATGGAACTTTTTGACTTTTTGTCTAGGGTTTTGCGCTCGCGCATTGTGTCTTTGGAATAGTGATCTGAACGCTCGAACAAAACGGAGGTATTTGGACATAAATATGGAGTTTTTTGAACAAAACCAACATTTCTTGTGGAAGTGGGAGTCCTGGGAGTGCATTTCGACGAAGATCAGCAAAGGTATAATACTATTTCTGAGTTTTGTTGACTCCAGAACTTGGCGGGTAACTGTATAGCTTGCTTTGATGGCTGAGCTCTGTACTCAGAATATTGAACAATGTGGTTTCGCTGTAAAGCTGTTTTGAAATCCAACACAGCGGTTACATTAAGTGTTCCCTTTATTTTTTTGAGCAGTATAGTTTGGTCAGGACGTGGCAGGGTGTATTTGTTTTATATGGTTTTGAGTGTGTGTTTATGTAGAGGGGCGTTTTATTTATATTTCCGGGGTTTTTTGGTTTAGTTCTATGTCTGTTTCTAGGGTGTTTATTTCTATGTTTAGTATTTGGGATTGGGGCCTTCAATTGGAAGCAGCTGGTTATCGTTGCCTCTGATTGAAGGTCCTATAATTAGGAGTTTGTTTGTTTTGGGGATTGTGGGAGATTGTTCTTTGTATTGCTGTGTGAGCCTACAAGACTGTTTGTTTCTTGTTTTGTTTCATGTTTAATAAAAATGAGCATTCACATACCCGCTGCGCCTTGGTCCATCCATTACGACAACCGTGACAGAATCTCCCACCAACCACAGCACAAGCAGCGGAGGAAGGAGCAGCAGGTGGACTATCGGGAGTCGTGGACCTGGGAGGAGATTATAGCCGGAGAGGGCCCCTGGAGGAAGGTTAAAGAGGACCGGGAATGTTATCGGGGTACACGGTTGGCGTTTATTAAGTACAATTTTGCTGTACTGTTTAAACTCGATGAAAATAACACTGTTGACACTTTTCAGCAAGTTGCAATAATGTGATACAGAAATAAACAGTTTTTCAAAAACAAGGTCACTCTGTTAAGTACCATTTTGTTGTACTCTTTAAACTCGATGAAAGGAACACTGTTGACACTTTTCAGCAAGTTGCAATCATGAAATACAGAAATAAACAGTTTTTCAAAAACAAGGTCTAAGTCATGTTTGATGGACTCTGTAAGTACCATTTTTGCTGTACTGCTTAATCAGGATGATAGGAACACTGTTGACACTTTTCAGCAAGTTGCAATCATGTGATACAGAAATAAACAGTTTTTCAAAAACAAGGTCACTCTGTTAAGTACCATTTTGTTGTACTGTTTAAACTCGATGAAAGGAACACTGTTGACACTTTTCAGCAAGTTGCAATCATGAAATACAGAAATAAACAGTTTTTCAAAAACAAGGTCCAAGTTATTCTGTAAGTACCATTTTGCTGTACTGTTTAATCTCGATGAAAGGAACATTGTTAACACTTAAGCAAGTTGCAATCATGAAATACAGAAATAAACCGTTTTTCACAAACAAGGTCTAAGTCATGTCTGATGCACTCTGTAAGTACCATTTTTGCTGTACTGCTTAATCAGGATGATAGGAACACTGTTGACACTTTTCAGCAAGTTGCAATCATGTAATACAGAAATAAACAGCTTTTCAAAAACAAGGTCTAAGTCATTCTGTAAGTACCATTTTGCTGTACTGTTTAATCTCGATGAAAGGAACATTGTTGACACTTCAGCAAGTTGCAATCATGTAATACAGAAATAAACCGTTTTTCAAAAACAAGGTCACTCTGTTAAGTACCATTTTGCTATACTGTTTAAACTCGATGAAAATAACACTGTTGACACTTTTCAGCAAGGTGCAATCATGAAATACAGAAATAAACAGTTTTTCAAAAACAAGGTCTAAGTCATGTTTGAGTCACTCTGTAAGTACCATTTTCCTGTACTATTTCATCTCGATGAAAGAAACATTGTTGACACTTTTCAGCAAGTTGCAATCATGAAATACAGAAATAAACAGTTTTTCAAAAACAAGGTCACTCTGTTAAGTACCATTTTGTTGTACTGTTTAAACTCGATGAAAGGAACACTGTTGACACTTTTCAGCAAGTTGCAATCATGAAATACAGAAATAAACAGTTTTTCAAAAACAAGGTCCAAGTCATTCTGTAAGTACCATTTTGCTGTACTGTTTAATCTCGATGAAAGGAACATTGTTAACACTTCAGCAAGTTGCAATCATGAAATACAGAAATAAACCGTTTTTCACAAACAAGGTCTAAGTCATGTTTGATGCACTCTGTAAGTACCATTTTTGCTGTACTGCTTAATCAGGATCATAGGAACACTGTTGACACTTTTCAGCAAGTTGCAAATATGTAATACATAAATAAACAGTTTTTCAAAAACAAGGTCACTCTGTTAAGTACCATTTAGCTGTACTGTTTAAACTCGATGAAAATAACACTGTTGACACTTTTCAGCAAGTTGCAATCATGAAATACAGAAAGACACAGTTTTTCAAAAACAAGTTCTAAGTCATGTTTGAGTCACTCTGTAAGTACCATTTTGCTGTACTTTTTAATCTCGATGAAAGAAACATTGTTGACACTTTTCAGCAAGTTGCAATCATGAAATACAGAAATAAATAGTTTTTCACAAACAAGGCCTAAATCATGTTTGATGGACTCTGTAAGTACCATTTTTGCTGTATTGCTTAAAATAATTGTTATTCTTTTTGTGAACGTTTATCGTCAGTAATTTAGTAAATTCACCGGAAGTGTTCGGTGGGAATGCTAGTTCTGAACGTCACATGCTAATGTAAAAAGCTGTTTTTTGATAAAAATATGAACTTGATTGAACAGACATGCATGTATTGTATAACATAATGTCCTAGGTGTGTCATCTGATGAAGATCATAAAAGGTTAGTGCTGCATTTAGCTGTGGTTTTGTTTTTTGTGACATTATATGCTAGCTTGAAAAATGGGTGTCTGATTATTTCTGGCTGGGTACTCTGCTGACATAATCTAATGTTTTGCTTTCGTTGTAAAGCCTTTTTGAAATCGGACAGTGTGGTTAGATTAACGAGAGTCTTGTCTTTAAATAGCTGTAAAATAGTCCTATGTTTGAAAAGTGGAAGTTTTGGGATTTTAGAGGAGTTTGTATTTCGCGCCCCGCCCATCATTGGATATTGGAGCAGATGTAAGAGGTTAATTAACAGAGTGACTCAAACATGACTTGACCTTGTTTGTGAAAAACTGTTTATTTCTGTATTTCATGATTGCAAGTTGCTGAAATGTGTCAATGTTTCTTTCATCGAGTCTAAACAGTACAGCAAAATGGTACTTACAGAGTGACTCAAACATGACAGACTATGTTTTTGAAAAGCTGTTTATTTCTGTATTACATGATTGCAACTTGCTGAAAAGTGTCAACAGTGTTCCTATCATCCTGATTCAGCAGTACAGCAAAAATGGTATTTACAGAGTGCATCAAACATGACAGACCTTGTTTGTGAAAAACTGTTTATTTCTGTATTTCATGATTGCAACTTGCTAAAAAGTGTCAACAATGTTTCTTTCATCGAGTCTAAACAGTACAGCAAAATGGTACTTACAGAGTGACTCAAACATGACAGACTATGTTTTTGAAAAGCTTTTTATTTCTGTATTACATGATTGCAACTTGCTGAAAAGTGTCAACAGTGTTCCTATCATCCTGATTCAGCAGTACAGCAAAAATGGTACTTACAGAGTGCATCAAACATGACTTAGACCTTGTTTGTGAAAAACTGTTTATTTCTGTATTTCATGATTGCAAGTTGCTGAAAAGTGTCAATGTTTCTTTCATCGAGTCTAAACAGTACAGCAAAATGGTACTTACAGAGTGACTCAAACATGACAGACTATGTTTTTGAAAAGCTGTTTATTTCTGTATTACATGATTGCAACTTGCTGAAAAGTGTGAACAGTGTTACTATCATCCTGATTCAGCAGTACAGCAACAATTGTATTTACAGAGTGCATCAAACATGACAGACCTTGTTTGTGAAAAACTGTTTATTTCTGTATTTCATGATTGCAAGTTGCTGAAATGTGTCAATGTTTCTTTCATCGAGTCTAAACAGTACAGCAAAATGGTACTTTCAGAGTGACTCAAACATGACAGACTATGTTTTTGAAAAGCTTTTTATTTCTGTATTACATGATTGCAACTTGCTGAAAAGAATCAACAGTGTTCCTATCATCCTGATTCAGCAGTACAGCAAAAATGGTACTTACATAGTGCATCAAACATGACTTAGACCTTGTTTGTGAAAAACTGTTTATTTCTGTATTTCATGATTGCAAGTTGCTGAAATGTGTCAATGTTTCTTTCATCGAGTCTGAACAGTACAGCAAAATGGTACTTACAGAGTGACTCAAACATGACAGACTATGTTTTTGAAAAGCTGTTTATTTCTGTATTACATTATAGCAACTTGCTGAAAAGTGTCAACATTGTTCCTATCATCCTGATTCAGCAGTACAGCAAAAATGGTACTTACAGAGTGCATCAAACATGACTTAAGACCTTGTTTGTGAAAAACTGTTTATTTCTGTATTTCATGATTGCAACTTGCAGAAAAGTGTCAACAATGTTTCTTTCATCGAGTCTAAACAGTACAGCAATATGGTACTTACAGAGTGAATCAAACATGACAGACTAAGTTTTTGAAAAGCTGTTTAATTCTGTATTACATGATTGCAACTTGCTGAAAAGTGTCAACAGTGTTCCTATCATCCTGATTCAGCAGTACAGCAAAAATGGTACTTACAGAGTGCATCAAACATGACTTAGACCTTGTTTGTGAAAAACTGTTTATTTCTGTATTTCATGATTGCAAGTTGCAGAAAAGTGTCAACAATGTTTCTTTCATCGAGTCTAAACAGTACAGCAAAATGGTACTTACAGAGTGACTCAAACATGACAGACTATGTTTTTGAAAAGCTGTTTATTTCTGTATTACATGATTGCAACTTGCTGAAAGTGTCAACAGTGTTCCTATCATCCTGATTCAGCAGTACAGCAAAAATGGTACTTACAGAGTGCATCAAACATGACTTAGACCTTGTTTGTGAAAAACTGTTTATTTCTGTATTTCATGATTGCAAGTTGCTGAAATGTGTCAATGTTTCTTTCATCGAGTCTAAACAGTACAGCAAAATGGTACTTACAGAGTGACTCAAACATGACAGACTATGTTTTTGAAAAGCTGTTTATTTCTGTATTACATGATTGCAACTTGCTGAAAAGTGTCAACAGTGTTCCTATCATCCTGATTCAGCAGTACAGCAAAAATGGTACTTACAGAGTGCATCAAACATGACTTAGACCTTGTTTGTGAAAAACTGTTTATTTCTGTATTTCATGATTGCAACTTGCTAAAAAGTGTCAACAATGTTTCTTTCATCGAGTCTAAACAGTACAGCAAAATGGTACTTACAGAGTGCATCAAACATGACTTAGACCTTGTTTGTGAAAAACTGTTTATTTCTGTATTTCATGATTGCAAGTTGCTGAAATGTGTCAATGTTTCTTTCATCGAGTCTAAACAGTACAGCAAAATGGTACTTACAGAGTGACTCAAACATGACAGACTATGTTTTTGAAAAGCTTTTTATTTCTGTATTACATTATAGCAACTTGCTGAAAAGTGTCAACATTGTTCCTATCATCCTGATTCAGCAGTACAGCAAAAATGGTACTTACAGAGTGCATCAAACATGACTTAAGACCTTGTTTGTGAAAAACTGTTTATTTCTGTATTTCATGATTGCAACTTGCAGAAAAGTGTCAACAATGTTTCTTTCATCGAGTCTAAAAAGTACAGCAAAATGGTACTTACAGAGTGACTCAAACATGACAGACTATGTTTTTGAAAAGCTGTTTAATTCTGTATTACATGATTGCAACTTGCTGAAAAGTGTCAACAGTGTTCCTATCATCCTGATTCAGCAGTACAGCAACAATTGTATTTACAGAGTGCATCAAACATGACAGACCTTGTTTGTGAAAAACTGTTTATTTCTGTATTTCATGATTGCAACTTGCTAAAAAGTGTCAACAATGTTTCTTTCATCGAGTCTAAACAGTACAGCAAAATGGTACTTACAGAGTGACTCAAACATGACAGACTATGTTTTTGAAAAGCTGTTTAATTCTGTATTACATGATTGCAACTTGCTGAAAAGTGTCAACAGTGTTCCTATCATCCTGATTCAGCAGTACAGCAAAAATGGTACTTACAGAGTGCATCAAACATGACTTAGACCTTGTTTGTGAAAAACTGTTTATTTCTGTATTTCATGATTGCAACTTGCTAAAAAGTGTCAACAATGTTTCTTTCATCGAGTCTAAACAGTACAGCAAAATGGTACTTACAGAGTGACTCAAACATGACAGACTATGTTTTTGAAAAGCTGTTTAATTCTGTATTACATGATTGCAACTTGCTGAAAAGTGTCAACAGTGTTCCTATCATCCTGATTCAGCAGTACAGCAAAAATGGTACTTACAGAGTGCATCAAACATGACTTAGACCTTGTTTGTGAAAAACTGTTTATTTCTGTATTTCATGATTGCAACTTGCAGAAAAGTGTCAACAATGTTTCTTTCATCGAGTCTAAACAGTACAGCAAAATGGTACTTACAGAGTGACTCAAACATGACAGACTATGTTTTTGAAAAGCTGTTTAATTCTGTATTACATGATTGCAACTTGCTGAAAAGTGTCAACAGTGTTCCTATCATCCTGATTCAGCAGTACAGCAAAAATGGTACTTACAGAGTGCATCAAACATGACTTAGACCTTGTTTGTGAAAAACTGTTTATTTCTGTATTTCATGATTGCAACTTGCAGAAAAGTGTCAACAATGTTTCTTTCATCGAGTCTAAACAGTACAGCAAAATGGTACTTACAGAGTGACTCAAACATGACTTAGACTATGTTTTTGAAAAGCTGTTTATTTCTGTATTACATGATTGCAACTTGCTGAAAAGTGTCAACAGTGTTCCTATCATCCTGATTCAGCAGTACAGCAAAAATGGTACTTACAGAGTGCATCAAACATGACTTAGACCTTGTTTGTGAAAAACTGTTCATTTCTGTATTTCATGATTGCAGGTTGCTGAAATGTGTCAATGTTTCTTTCATCGAGTCTGAACAGTACAGCAAAATGGTACTTACAGAGTGACTCAAACATGACAGACTATGTTTTTGAAAAGCTTTTTATTTCTGTATTACATTATAGCAACTTGTTGAAAAGTGTCAACATTGTTCCTATCATCCTGATTCAGCAGTACAGCAAAAATGGTACTTACAGAGTGCATCAAACATGACTTAAGACCTTGTTTGTGAAAAACTGTTTATTTCTGTATTTCATGATTGCAACTTGCAGAAAAGTGTCAACAATGTTTCTTTCATCGAGTCTAAAAAGTACAGCAAAATGGTACTTACAGAGTGACTCAAACATGACAGACTATGTTTTTGAAAAGCTGTTTAATTCTGTATTACATGATTGCAACTTGCTGAAAAGTGTCAACAGTGTTCCTATCATCCTGATTCAGCAGTACAGCAACAATGGTACTTACAGAGTGCATCAAACATGACTAGACCTTGTTTGTGAAAAACTGTTTATTTCTGTATTTCATGATTGCAACTTGCTAGAAAAGTGTCAACAATGTTTCTTTCATCGAGTCTAAACAGTACAGCAAAATGGTACTTACAGAGTGACTCAAACATGACAGACTATGTTTTTGAAAAGCTGTTTATTTCTGTATTACATGATTGCAACTTGCTGAAAAGTGTCAACAGTGTTCCTATCATCCTGATTCAGCAGTACAGCAAAAATGGTACTTACAGAGTGCATAAAACATGACTTAGACCTTGTTTGTGAAAAACTGTTTATTTCTGTATTTCATGATTGCAAGTTGCTGAAATGTGTCAATGTTTCTTTCATCGAGTCTGAACAGTACAGCAAAATGGTACTTACAGAGTGACTCAAACATGACAGACTATGTTTTTGAAAAGCTGTTTATTTCTGTATTACATGATTGCAACTTGCTGAAAAGTGTCAACAGTGTTCCTATCATCCTGATTCAGCAGTACAGCAAAAATGGTACTTACAGAGTGCATCAAACATGACTTAGACCTTGTTTGTGAAAAACTGTTTATTTCTGTATTTCATGATTGCAAGTTGCAGAAAAGTGTCAACAATGTTTCTTTCATCGAGTCTAAACAGTACAGCAAAATGGTACTTACAGAGTGACTCAAACATGACAGACTATGTTTTTGAAAAGCTGTTTATTTCTGTATTACATGATTGCAACTTGCTGAAAAGTGTCAACAGTGTTCCTATCATCCTGATTCAGCAGTACAGCAAAAATGGTACTTACAGAGTGCATCAAACATGACTTAGACCTTGTTTGTGAAAAACTGTTTATTTCTGTATTTCATGATTGCAAGTTGCTGAAAAGTGTCAATGTTTCTTTCATCGAGTCTAAACAGTACAGCAAAATGGTACTTACAGAGTGACTCAAACATGACAGACTATGTTTTTGAAAAGCTGTTTAATTCTGTATTACATGATTGCAACTTGCTGAAAAGTGTCAACAGTGTTCCTATCATCCTGATTCAGCAGTACAGCAAAAATGGTACTTACAGAGTGCATCAAACATGACTTAGACCTTGTTTGTGAAAAACTGTTTATTTCTGTATTTCATGATTGCAAGTTGCAGAAAAGTGTCAACAATGTTTCTTTCATCGAGTCTAAACAGTACAGCAAAATGGTACTTACAGAGTGACTCAAACATGACAGACTATGTTTTTGAAAAGCTGTTTATTTCTGTATTACATGATTGCAACTTGCTGAAAAGTGTCAACAGTGTTCCTATCATCCTGATTCAGCAGTACAGCAAAAATGGTACTTACAGAGTGCATCAAACATGACTTAGACCTTGTTTGTGAAAAACTGTTTATTTCTGTATTTCATGATTGCAACTTGCAGAAAAGTGTCAACAATGTTTCTTTCATCGAGTCTAAACAGTACAACAAAATGGTACTTACAGTGACTCAAACATGACTTAACTATGTTTTTGAAAAGCTGTTTATTTCTGTATTACATGATTGCAACTTGCTGAAAAGTGTCAACAGTGTGCCTATCATCCTGATTCAGCAGTACAGCAAAAATGGTACTTACAGAGTGCATCAAACATGACTTAGACCTTGTTTGTGAAAAACTGTTTATTTCTGTATTTCATGATTGCAGGTTGCTGAAATGTGTCAATGTTTCTTTCATCGAGTCTAAACAGTACAGCAAAATGGTACTTACAGAGTGACTCAAACATGACAGACTATGTTTTTGAAAAGCTGTTTATTTCTGTATACATGATTGCAACTTGCTGAAAAGTGTCAACAGTGTTCCTATCATCCTGATTCAGCAGTACAGCAAAAATGGTACTTACAGAGTGCATCAAACATGACTTAGACCTTGTTTGTGAAAAACTGTTTATTTCTGTATTTCATGATTGCAAGTTGCAGAAAAGTGTCAACAATGTTTCTTTCATCGAGTCTAAACAGTACAGCAAAATGGTACTTACAGAGTGACTCAAACATGACAGACTATGTTTTTGAAAAGCTGTTTAATTCTGTATTACATGATTGCAACTTGCTGAAAAGTGTCAACAGTGTTCCTATCATCCTGATTCAGCAGTACAGCAACAATGGTACTTACAGAGTGCATCAAACATGACTTAGACCTTGTTTGTGAAAAACTGTTTATTTCTGTATTTCATGATTGCAAGTTGCTAGAAAAGTGTCAACAATGTTTCTTTCATCGAGTCTAAACAGTACAGCAAAATGGTACTTACAGAGTGACTCAAACATGACAGACTATGTTTTTGAAAAGCTGTTTATTTCTGTATTACATGATTGCAACTTGCTGAAAAGTGTCAACAGTGTTCCTATCATCCTGATTCAGCAGTACAGCAAAAATGGTACTTACAGAGTGCATCAAACATGACTTAGACCTTGTTTGTGAAAAACTGTTTATTTCTGTATTTCATGATTGCAAGTTGCTGAAATGTGTCAATGTTTCTTTCATCGAGTCTAAACAGTACAGCAAAATGGTACTTACAGAGTGACTCAAACATGACAGACTATGTTTTTGAAAAGCTGTTTATTTCTGTATTACATGATTGCAACTTGCTGAAAAGTGTCAACAGTGTTCCTATCATCCTGATTCAGCAGTACAGCAAAAATGGTACTTACAGAGTGCATCAAACATGACTTAGACCTTGTTTGTGAAAAACTGTTTATTTCTGTATTTCATGATTGCAAGTTGCAGAAAAGTGTCAACAATGTTTCTTTCATCGAGTCTAAACAGTACAGCAAAATGGTACTTACAGAGTGACTCAAACATGACAGACTATGTTTTTGAAAAGCTGTTTATTTCTGTATTACATGATTGCAACTTGCTGAAAAGTGTCAACAGTGTTCCTATCATCCTGATTCAGCAGTACAGCAAAAATGGTACTTACAGAGTGCATCAAACATGACTTAGACCTTGTTTGTGAAAAACTGTTTATTTCTGTATTTCATGATTGCAAGTTGCAGAAAAGTGTCAACAATGTTTCTTTCATCGAGTCTAAACAGTACAACAAAATGGTACTTACAGTGACTCAAACATGACTTAACTATGTTTTTGAAAAGCTGTTTATTTCTGTATTACATGATTGCAACTTGCTGAAAAGTGTCAACAGTGTTCCTATCATCCTGATTCAGCAGTACAGCAAAAATGGTACTTACAGAGTGCATCAAACATGACTTAGACCTTGTTTGTGAAAAACTGTTTATTTCTGTATTTCATGATTGCAAGTTGCTGAAAATGTGTCAATGTTTCTTTCATCGAGTCTAAACAGTACAGCAAAATGGTACTTACAGAGTGACTCAAACATGACAGACTATGTTTTTGAAAAGCTGTTTATTTCTGTATTACATGATTGCAACTTGCTGAAAAGTGTCAATGTTTCTTTCATCGAGTCTAAACAGTACAGCAAAATGTTACTTACAGAGTGACTCAAACATGACAGACTATGTTTTTGAAAAGCTGTTTAATTCTGTATTACATGATTGCAACTTGCTGAAAAGTGTCAACAGTGTTACTCTCATCCTGATTCAGCAGTACAGCAACAATTGTATTTACAGAGTGCATCAAACATGACAGACCTTGTTTGTGAAAAACTGTTTATTTCTGTATTTCATGATTGCAAGTTGCTGAAATGTGTCAATGTTTCTTTCATCGAGTCTAAACAGTACATCAAAATGGTAGTTTACAGAGTGACTCAAACATGACAGACTATGTTTTTGAAAAGCTGTTTATTTCTGTATTACATGATTGCAACTTGCTGAAAAGTGTCAACAGTGTTCCTATCATCCTGATTCAGCAGTACAGCAAAAATGGTACTTACATAGTGCATCAAACATGACTTAGACCTTGTTTGTGAAAAACTGTTTATTTCTGTATTTCATGATTGCAAGTTGCTGAAAATGTGTCAATGTTTCTTTCATCGAGTCTAAACAGTACAGCAAAATGGTACTTACAGAGTGACTCAAACATGACAGACTATGTTTTTGAAAAGCTGTTTATTTCTGTATTACATGATTGCAACTTGCTGAAAAGTGTCAACAGTGTTCCTATCATCCTGATTCAGCAGTACAGCAAAAATGGTACTTACAGAGTGCATCAAACATGACTTAGACCTTGTTTGTGAAAAACTGTTTATTTCTGTATTTCATGATTGCAAGTTGCAGAAAAGTGTCAACAATGTTTCTTTCATCGAGTCTAAACAGTACAGCAAAATGGTACTTACAGAGTGACTCAAACATGACAGACTATGTTTTTGAAAAGCTGTTTATTTCTGTATTACATGATTGCAACTTGCTGAAAAGTGTCAACAGTGTTCCTATCATCCTGATTCAGCAGTACAGCAAAAATGGTACTTACAGAGTGCATCAAACATGACTTAGACCTTGTTTGTGAAAAACTGTTTATTTCTGTATTTCATGATTGCAAGTTGCTGAAATGTGTCAATGTTTCTTTCATCGAGTCTAAACAGTACAGCAAAATGGTACTTACAGAGTGACTCAAACATGACAGACTATGTTTTTGAAAAGCTGTTTATTTCTGTATTACATGATTGCAACTTGCTGAAAAGTGTCAATGTTTCTTTCATCAGGTCTAAACAGTACAGCAAAATGTTACTTACAGCGTGACTCAAACATGACAGACTATGTTTTTGAAAAGCTGTTTAATTCTGTATTACATGATTGCAACTTGCTGAAAAGTGTCAACAGTGTTCCTATCATCCTGATTCAGCAGTACAGCAAAAATGGTACTTACATAGTGCATCAAACATGACTTAGACCTTGTTAGTGAAAAACTCTTTATTTCTGTATTTCATGATTGCAAGTTGCTGAAATGTGTCAATGTTTCTTTCATCGAGTCTAAACAGTACAGCAAAATGGTACTTACAGAGTGACTCAAACATGACAGACTATGTTTTTGAAAAGCTGTTTATTTCTGTATTACATGATTGCAACTTGCTGAAAAGTGTCAACAGTGTTCCTATCATCCTGATTCAGCAGTACAGCAAAAATGGTACTTACAGAGTGCATCAAACATGACTTAGACCTTGTTTGTGAAAAACTGTTTATTTCTGTATTTCATGATTGCAAGTTGCAGAAAAGTGTCAACAATGTTTCTTTCATCGAGTCTAAACAGTACAGCAAAATGGTACTTACAGAGTGACTCAAACATGACAGACTATGTTTTTGAAAAGCTGTTTATTTCTGTATTACATGATTGCAACTTGCTGAAAAGTGTCAACAGTGTTCCTATCATCCTGATTCAGCAGTACAGCAAAAATGGTACTTACAGAGTGCATCAAACATGACTTAGACCTTGTTTGTGAAAAACTGTTTATTTCTGTATTTCATGATTGCAAGTTGCAGAAAAGTGTCAACAATGTTTCTTTCATCGAGTCTAAACAGTACAGCAAAATGGTACTTACAGAGTGACTCAAACATGACAGACTATGTTTTTGAAAAGCTGTTTATTTCTGTATTACATGATTGCAACTTGCTGAAAAGTGTCAACAGTGTTCCTATCATCCTGATTCAGCAGTACAGCAAAAATGGTACTTACAGAGTGCATCAAACATGACTTAGACCTTGTTTGTGAAAAACTGTTTATTTCTGTATTTCATGATTGCAAGTTGCAGAAAAGTGTCAACAATGTTTCTTTCATCGAGTCTAAACAGTACAGCAAAATGGTACTTACAGTGACTCAAACATGACTTAACTATGTTTTTGAAAAGCTGTTTATTTCTGTATTACATGATTGCAACTTGCTGAAAAGTGTCAACAGTGTTCCTATCATCCTGATTCAGCAGTACAGCAAAAATGGTACTTACAGAGTGCATCAAACATGACTTAGACCTTGTTTGTGAAAAACTGTTTATTTCTGTATTTCATGATTGCAAGTTGCTGAAATGTGTCAATGTTTCTTTCATCGAGTCTAAACAGTACAGCAAAATGGTACTTACAGAGTGACTCAAACATGACAGACTATGTTTTTGAAAAGCTGTTTATTTCTGTATTACATGATTGCAACTTGCTGAAAAGTGTCAATGTTTCTTTCATCGAGTCTAAACAGTACAGCAAAATGGTACTTACAGAGTGACTCAAACATGACAGACTATGTTTTTGAAAAGCTGTTTATTCTGTATTACATGATTGCAACTTGCTGAAAAGTGTCAACAGTGTTCCTATCATCCTGATTAAGCAGTACAGCAGAATGGTGTTAACAGAGTGACTCAAACATGACTTGACCTTGTTTGTGAAAAACTGTTTATTTCTGTATTTCATGATTGCAAGTTGCTGAAATGTGTCAATGTTTCTTTCATCGAGTCTAAACAGTACAGCAAAATGGTACTTACAGAGTGACTCAAACATGACAGACTATGTTTTTGAAAAGCTGTTTATTTCTGTATTACATGATTGCAACTTGCTGAAAAGTGTCAACAGTGTTCCTATCATCCTGATTCAGCAGTACAGCAAAAATGGTACTTACAGAGTGCATCAAACATGACTTAGACCTTGTTTGTGAAAAACTGTTTATTTCTGTATTTCATGATTGCAAGTTGCTGAAAAGTGTCAATGTTTCTTTCATCGAGTCTAAACAGTACAGCAAAATGGTACTTACAGAGTGACTCAAACATGACAGACTATGTTTTTGAAAAGCTGTTTATTTCTGTATTACATGATTGCAACTTGCTGAAAAGTGTCAACAGTGTTCCTATCATCCTGATTCAGCAGTACAGCAAAAATGGTACTTACAGAGTGCATCAAACAATGCAACTTGCTGAAAAGTGTCAACAGTGTTCCTATCATCCTGATTCAGCAGTACAGCAAAAATGGTACTTACAGAGTTGCATCAAACATGACTTAGACCTTGTTTGTGAAAAAACTGTTTATTTCTGTATTTCATGATTGCAAGTTGCTGAAATGTGTCAATGTTTTCTTTCATCGAGTCTAAACAGTACAGCAAAATGGTACTTACAGAGTGACTCAAACATGACAGACTATGTTTTGAAAAGCTGTTTATTTCTGTATTACATGATTGCAACTTGCTGAAAAGTGTCAACAGTGTTCCTATCATCCTGATTCAGCAGTACAGCAAAAATGGTACTTACAGAGTGCATCAAACATGACTTAGACCTTGTTTGTGAAAACTGTTTATTTCTGTATTTCATGATTGCAAGTTGCTGAAAAGTGTCAACAATGTTTCTTTCATCGAGTCTAAACAGTACAGCAAAATGGTACTTACAGAGTGCATCAAACATGACTTAGACCTTGTTTGTGAAAAACTGTTTATTTCTGTATTTCATGATTGCAACTTGCAGAAAGTGTCAACAATGTTTCTTTCATCGAGTCTAAACAGTACAGCAAAATGGTACTTACAGAGTGACTCAAACATGACAGACCTTGTTTGTGAAAAACTGTTTATTTCTGTATTTCATGATTGCAAGTTGCTGAAAAGTGTCAACAATGTTTCTTTCATCGAGTCTAAACAGTAACAGCAAAATGGTACTTACAGAGTGACTCAAACATGACAGACTATGTTTTTGAAAAAGCTGTTTATTTCTGTATTACATGATTGCAACTTGCTGAAAAGTGTCAACAGTGTTCCTATCATCCTGATTCAGCAGTACAGCAAAAATGGTACTTACAGAGTGCATCAAACATGACTTAGACCTTGTTTGTGAAAAACTGTTTATTTCTGTATTTCATGATTGCAAGTTGCAGAAAAGTGTCAATGTTTCTTCATCGAGTCTCAGCAGTACAGCAAAAATGGTACTTACAGAGTGCATCAAACATGACTTAGACCTTGTTTGTGAAAAACTGTTTATTTCTGTATTTCATGATTGCAAGTTGCTGAAAAGTGTCAACAATGTTTCTTTCATCGAGTCTAAACAGTACAGCAAAATGGTACTTACAGAGTGACTCAAACATGACAGACTATGTTTTTGAAAAGCTGTTTATTTCTGTATTACATGATTGCAACTTGCTGAAAAGTGTCAACAGTGTTCCTATCATCCTGATTCAGCAGTACAGCAAAAATGGTACTTACAGAGTGCATCAAACATGACTTAGACCTTGTTTGTGAAAAACTGTTTATTTCTGTATTTCATGATTGCAAGTTGCAGAAAAGTGTCAACAATGTTTCTTTCATCGAGTCTAAACAGTACAGCAAAATGGTACTTACAGAGTGACTCAAACATGACAGACTATGTTTTTGAAAAGCTGTTTATTTCTGTATTACATGATTGCAACTTGCTGAAAAGTGTCAACAGTGTTCCTATCATCCTGATTCAGCAGTACAGCAAAAATGGTACTTACAGAGTGCATCAAACATGACTTAGACCTTGTTTGTGAAAAACTGTTTATTTCTGTATTTCATGATTGCAAGTTGCATGAAAAGTGTGACAATGTTTCTTTCATCGAGTCTAAACAGTACAGCAAAATGGTACTTACAGAGTGACTCAAACATGACAGACTATGTTTTTGAAAAGCTGTTTATTTCTGTATTACATGATTGCAACTTGCTGAAAAGTGTCAACAGTGTTCCTATCATCCTGATTCAGCAGTACAGCAAAAATGGTACTTACAGAGTGCATCAAACATGACTTAGACCTTGTTTGTGAAAAACTGTTTATTTCTGTATTTCATGATTGCAAGTTGCTGAAAAGTGTCAACAATGTTTCTTTCATCGAGTCTAAACAGTACAGCAAAATGGTACTTACAGAGTGACTCAAACATGACAGACTATGTTTTTGAAAAGCTGTTTATTTCTGTATTACATGATTGCAACTTGCTGAAAAGTGTCAACAGTGTTCCTATCATCCTGATTCAGCAGTACAGCAAAAATGGTACTTACAGAGTGCATCAAACATGACTTAGACCTTGTTTGTGAAAAACTGTTTATTTCTGTATTTCATGATTGCAAGTTGCTGAAAAGTGTCAACAATGTTTCTTTCATCGAGTCTAAACAGTACAGCAAAATGGTACTTACAGAGTGACTCAAACATGACAGACTATGTTTTTGAAAAGCTGTTTATTTCTGTATTACATGATTGCAACTTGCTGAAAAGTGTCAACAGTGTTCCTATCATCCTGATTCAGCAGTACAGCAAAAATGGTACTTACAGAGTGCATCAAACATGACTTAGACCTTGTTTGTGAAAAACTGTTTATTTCTGTATTTCATGATTGCAAGTTCCTGTAAAGTGTCAATGTTTCTTTCATCGAGTCTAAACAGTACAGCAAAATGGTACTTACAGAGTGACTCAAACATGACAGACTATGTTTTTGAAAAGCTGTTTATTTCTGTATTACATGATTGCAACTTGCTGAAAAGTGTCAACAGTGTTCCTATCATCCTGATTCAGCAGTACAGCAAAAATGGTACTTACAGAGTGCATCAAACATGACTTAGACCTTGTTTGTGAAAAACTGTTTATTTCTGTATTTCATGATTGCAAGTTGCAGAAAAGTGTCAACAATGTTTCTTTCATCGAGTCTAAACAGTACAGCAAAATGGTACTTACAGAGTGACTCAAACATGACAGACTATGTTTTTGAAAAGCTGTTTATTTCTGTATTACATGATTGCAACTTGCTGAAAAGTGTCAACAGTGTTCCTATCATCCTGATTCAGCAGTACAGCAAAAATGGTACTTACAGAGTGCATCAAACATGACTTAGACCTTGTTTGTGAAAAACTGTTTATTTCTGTATTTCATGATTGCAAGTTGCTGAAAAGTGTCAATGTTTCTTTCATCGAGTCTAAACAGTACAGCAAAATGGTACTTACAGAGTGACTCAAACATGACAGACCTTGTTTGTGAAAAACTGTTTATTTCTGTATTACATGATTGCAACTTGCTGAAAAGTGTCAACAATGTTTCTTTCATCGAGTCTAAACAGTACAGCAAAATGGTACTTACAGAGTGACTCAAAACATGATTTAGACCTTCTTTTGAAAAACGGTTTATTTCTGTATTTCATGATTGCAACTTGCTGAAAAGTGTCAACAGTGTTCCTATCATCCTGATTCAGCAGTACAGCAAAAATGGTACTTACAGAGTGCATCAAACATGACTTAGACCTTGTTTGTGAAAAACTGTTTATTTCTGTATTTCATGATTGCAAGTTGCAGAAAAGTGTAAAAATGTTTCTTTCATCGAGTCTAAACAGTACAGCAAAATGGTACTTACAGAGTGACTCAAACATGACAGACTATGTTTTTGAAAAGCTGTTTATTTCTGTATTACATGATTGCAACTTGCTGAAAAGTGTCAACAGTGTTCCTATCATCCTGATTCAGCAGTACAGCAAAAATGGTACTTACAGAGTGCATCAAACATGACTTAGACCTTGTTTGTGAAAAACTGTTTATTTCTGTATTTCATGATTGCAAGTTGCCTGAAAAGTGTCAACAATGTTTCTTTCATCGAGTCTAAACAGTACAGCAAAATGGTACTTACAGAGTGACTCAAACATGACAGACTATGTTTTTGAAAAGCTGTTTATTTCTGTATTACATGATTGCAACTTGCTGAAAAGTGTCAACAGTGTTCCTATCATCCTGATTCAGCAGTACAGCAAAAATGGTACTTACAGAGTGCATCAAACATGACTTAGACCTTGTTTGTGAAAAACTGTTTATTTCTGTATTTCATGATTGCAAGTTGCTGAAAAGTGTCAATGTTTCTTTCATCGAGTCTAAACAGTACAGCAAAATGGTACTTACAGAGTGACTCAAACATGACAGACTATGTTTTGAAAAGCTGTTTATTTCTGTATTACATGATTGCAACTTGCTGAAAAGTGTCAACAGTGTTCCTATCATCCTGATTCAGCAGTACAGCAAAAATGGTACTTACAGAGTGCATCAAACATGACTTAGACCTTGTTTGTGAAAAACTGTTTATTTCTGTATTTCATGATTGCAAGTTGCTGAAAAGTGTCAATGTTTCTTTCATCGAGTCTAAACAGTACAGCAAAATGGTACTTACAGAGTGACTCAAACATGACTTAGACCTTGTTTGTGAAAAACTGTTTATTTCTGTATTTCATGATTGCAAGTTGCTGAAAAGTGTCAATGTTTCTTTCATCGAGTCTAAACAGTACAGCAAAATGGTACTTACAGAGTGACTCAAACATGACAGACTATGTTTTTGAAAAGCTGTTTATTTCTGTATTACATGATTGCAACTTGCTGAAAAGTGTCAACAGTGTTCCTATCATCCTGATTCAGCAGTACAGCAAAAATGGTACTTACAGAGTGCATCAAACATGACTTAGACCTTGTTTGTGAAAAACTGTTTATTTCTGTATTTCATGATTGCAAGTTGCTGAAAAGTGTCAAATGTTTCTTTCATCGAGTCTAAACAGTACAGCAAAATGGTACTTACAGAGTGACTCAAACATGACAGACTATGTTTTTGAAAAGCTGTTTATTTCTGTATTACATGATTGCAACTTGCTGAAAAGTGTCAACAGTGTTCCTATCATCCTGATTCAGCAGTACAGCAAAAATGGTACTTACAGAGTGCATCAAACATGACTTAGACCTTGTTTGTGAAAAACTGTTTATTTCTGTATTTCATGATTGCAAGTTGCAGAAAAGTGTCAACAATGTTTCTTTCATCGAGTCTAAACAGTACAGCAAAATGGTACTTACAGAGTGACTCAAACATGACAGACTATGTTTTTGAAAAGCTGTTTATTTCTGTATTACATGATTGCAACTTGCTGAAAAGTGTCAACAGTGTTCCTATCATCCTGATTCAGCAGTACAGCAAAAATGGTACTTACAGAGTGCATCAAACATGACTTAGACCTTGTTTGTGAAAAACTGTTTATTTCTGTATTTCATGATTGCAAGTTGCTGAAAAGTGTCACAATGTTTCTTTCATCGAGTCTAAACAGTACAGCAAAATGGTACTTACAGAGTGACTCAAACATGACAGACTATGTTTTTGAAAAGCTGTTTATTTCTGTATTACATGATTGCAACTTGCTGAAAAGTGTCAACAGTGTTCCTATCATCCTGATTCAGCAGTACAGCAAAAATGGTACTTACAGAGTGGCATCAAACATGACTTAGACCTTGTTTGTGAAAAACTGTTTATTTCTGTATTTCATGATTGCAGTTGCTGTAAAGTGTCAATTTTTCTTTCATCGAGTCTAAACAGTACAGCAAAATGGTACTGTACAGAGTGACTGCAAACTGACAGACTATGTTTTGAAAAGCTGTTTATTTCTGTATTACATGATTGCAACTGCTGAAAAGTGTCAACAGTGTTCCTATCATCCTGATTCAGCAGTACAGCAAAAATGGTACTTACAGAGTGCATCAAACATGACTTAGACCTTGTTTGTGAAAAACTGTTTATTTCTGTATTTCATGATGCAAGTTGCTGAAAAGTGTCAATGTTTCTTTCATCGAGTCTAAACAGTAAAGCAAAATGGTACTTACAGAGTGACTCAAACATGACAGACTATGTTTTGAAAAGCTGTTTATTTCTGTATTACATGATTGCAACTTGCTGAAAAGTGTCAACAGTGTTCCTATCATCCTGATTCAGCAGTACAGCAAAATGGTACTTACAGAGTGACTCAAACATGACAGACTATGTTTTTGAAAAGCTGTTTATTTCTGTATTTCATGATTGCAACTTGCTGAAAAGTGTCAATGTTTCTTTCATCGAGTCTAAACAGTACAGCAAAATGGTACTTACAGAGTGACTCAAACATGACTTAGACTATGTTTTGAAAAGCTGTTTATTTCTGTATTTACATGATTGCAACTTGCTGAAAAGTGTCAACAGTGTTCCTTATCATCCTGATTCAGCAGTACAGCAAAAATGGTACTTACAGAGTGCATCAAACATGACTTAGACCTTGTTTGTGAAAAACTGTTTATTTCTGTATTTCATGATTGCAAGTTGCTGAAAAGTGTCAACAATGTTTCTTTCATCGAGTCTAACAGTACAGCAAAATGGTACTTACAGAGTGACTCAAACATGACAGACTATGTTTTTGAAAAGCTGTTTATTTCTGTATTACATGATTGCAACTTGCTGAAAAGTGTCAACAATGTTTCTTTCATCGAGTCTAAACAGTACAGCAAAATGGTACTTACAGAGTGACTCAAACATGACTAGACCTTGGTTTGAAAAACGGTTTATTTCTGTATTTCATGATTGCAACTTGCTGAAAAGTGTCAACAGTGTTCCTATCATCCTGATTCAGCAGTACAGCAAAAATGGTACTTACAGAGTGCATCAAACATGACTTAGACCTTGTTTGTGAAAAACTGTTTATTTCTGTATTTCATGATTGCAAGTTGCAGAAAAGTGTCAACAATGTTTCTTTCATCGAGTCTAAACAGTACAGCAAAATGGTACTTACAGAGTGACTCAAACATGACAGACTATGTTTTTGAAAAGCTGTTTATTTCTGTATTACATGATTGCAACTTGCTGAAAAGTGTCAACAGTGTTCCTATCATCCTGATTCAGCAGTACAGCAAAAATGGTACTTACAGAGTGCATCAAACATGACTTAGACCTTGTTTGTGAAAAACTGTTTATTTCTGTATTTCATGATTGCAAGTTGCTGAAAAGTGTCAACAGTGTTCCTATCATCCTGATTCAGCAGTACAGCAAAAATGGTACTTACAGAGTGCATCAAACATGACTTAGACCTTGTTTGTGAAAAACTGTTTATTTCTGTATTTCATGATTGCAAGTTGCTGAAAAGTGTCAACAATGTTTCTTTCATCGAGTCTAAACAGTACAGCAAAATGGTACTTACAGAGTGACTCAAACATGACAGACTATGTTTTTGAAAAGCTGTTTATTTCTGTATTACATGATTGCAACTTGCTGAAAAGTGTCAACAGTGTTCCTATCATCCTGATTCAGCAGTACAGCAAAAATGGTACTTACAGAGTGCATCAAACATGACTTAGACCTTGTTTGTGAAAAACTGTTTATTTCTGTATTTCATGATTGCAAGTTGCATGAAAAGTGTCAACAATGTTTCTTTCATCGAGTCTAAACAGTACAGCAAAATGGTACTTACAGAGTGACTCAAACATGACAGACTATGTTTTTGAAAAGCTGTTTATTTCTGTATTACATGATTGCAACTTGCTGAAAAGTGTCAACAGTGTTCCTATCATCCTGATTCAGCAGTACAGCAAAAATGGTACTTACAGAGTGCATCAAACATGACTTAGACCTTGTTTGTGAAAAACTGTTTATTTCTGTATTTCATGATTGCAAGTTGCAAGAAAAGTGTCAACATGTTTCTTTCATCGAGTCTAAACAGTACAGCAAAATGGTACTTACAGAGTGACTCAAACATGACAGACTATGTTTTTGAAAAGCTGTTTATTTCTGTATTACATGATTGCAACTTGCTGAAAAGTGTCAACAGTGTTCCTATCATCCTGATTCAGCAGTACAGCAAAAATGGTACTTACAGAGTGCATCAAACATGACTTAGACCTTGTTTGTGAAAAACTGTTTATTTCTGTATTTCATGATTGCAAGTTGCTGAAAAGTGTCAACAATGTTTCTTTCATCGAGTCTAAACAGTACAGCAAAATGGTACTTACAGAGTGACTCAAACATGACAGACTATGTTTTTGAAAAGCTGTTTATTTCTGTATTACATGATTGCAACTTGCTGAAAAGTGTCAACAGTGTTCCTATCATCCTGATTCAGCAGTACAGCAAAAATGGTACTTACAGAGTGCATCAAACATGACTTAGACCTTGTTTGTGAAAAACTGTTTATTTCTGTATTTCATGATTGCAAGTTGCAGAAAAGTGTCAACAATGTTTCTTTCATCGAGTCTAAACAGTACAGCAAAATGGTACTTACAGAGTGACTCAAACATGACAGACTATGTTTTTGAAAAGCTGTTTATTTCTGTATTACATGATTGCAACTTGCTGAAAAGTGTCAACAGTGTTCCTATCATCCTGATTCAGCAGTACAGCAAAAATGGTACTTACAGAGTGCATCAAACATGACTTAGACCTTGTTTGTGAAAAACTGTTTATTTCTGTATTTCATGATTGCAAGTTGCTGAAAAGTGTCAATGTTTCTTTCATCGAGTCTAAACAGTACAGCAAAATGGTACTTACAGAGTGACTCAAACATGACAGACTATGTTTTTGAAAAGCTGTTTATTTCTGTATTACATGATTGCAACTTGCTGAAAAGTGTCAACAATGTTTCTTTCATCGAGTCTAAACAGTACAGCAAAATGGTACTTACAGAGTGACTCAAACATGACAGACTATGTTTTTGAAAAGCTGTTTATTTCTGTATTACATGATTGCAACTTGCTGAAAAGTGTCAACAGTGTTCCTATCATCCTGATTCAGCAGTACAGCAAAAATGGTACTTACAGAGTGCATCAAACATGACTTAGACCTTGTTTGTGAAAAACTGTTTATTTCTGTATTTCATGATTGCAAGTTGCTGAAAAGTGTCAACATGTTTCTTTCATCGAGTCTAAACAGTACAGCAAAATGGTACTTACAGAGTGACTCAAACATGACAGACTATGTTTTTGAAAAGCTGTTTATTTCTGTATTACATGATTGCAACTTGCTGAAAAGTGTCAACAGTGTTCCTATCATCCTGATTCAGCAGTACAGCAAAAATGGTACTTACAGAGTGCATCAAACATGACTTAGACCTTGTTTGTGAAAAACTGTTTATTTCTGTATTTCATGATTGCAAGTTGCTGAAAAGTGTCAATGTTTCTTTCATCGAGTCTAAACAGTACAGCAAAATGGTACTTACAGAGTGACTCAAACATGACAGACTATGTTTTGAAAAGCTGTTTATTTCTGTATTACATGATTGCAACTTGCTGAAAAGTGTCAACAGTGTTCCTATCATCCTGATTCAGCAGTACAGCAAAAATGGTACTTACAGAGTGCATCAACATGACTTAGACCTTGTTTGTGAAAAACTGTTTATTTCTGTATTCATGATTGCAAGTTGCAGAAAAGTGTCAACAATGTTTCTTTCATCGAGTCTAAACAGTACAGCAAAATGGTACTTACAGAGTGACTCAAACATGACAGACTATGTTTTTGAAAAGCTGTTTATTTCTGTATTACATGATTGCAACTTGCTGAAAAGTGTCAACATGTTCCTATCATCCTGATTCAGCAGTACAGCAAAAATGGTACTTACAGAGTGCATCAAACATGACTTAGACCTTGTTTGTGAAAAACTGTTTATTTCTGTATTACATGATTGCAACTTGCTGAAAAGTGTCAACAGTGTTCCTATCATCCTGATTCAGCAGTACAGCAAAAATGGTACTTACAGAGTGCATCAAACATGACTTAGACCTTGTTTGTGAAAAACTGTTTATTTCTGTATTTCATGATTGCAAGTTGCAGAAAAGTGTCAACATGTTTCTTTCATCGAGTCTAAACAGTACAGCAAAATGGTACTTACAGAGTGACTCAAACATGACAGACTATGTTTTTGAAAAGCTGTTTATTTCTGTATTACATGATTGCAACTTGCTGAAAAGTGTCAACAGTGTTCCTATCATCCTGATTCAGCAGTACAGCAAAAATGGTACTTACAGAGTGCATCAAACATGACTTAGACCTTGTTTGTGAAAAACTGTTTATTTCTGTATTTCATGATTGCAAGTTGCAGAAAAGTGTCAATGTTTCTTTCATCGAGTCTAAACAGTACAGCAAAATGGTACTTACAGAGTGACTCAAACATGACAGACTATGTTTTTGAAAAGCTGTTTATTTCTGTATTACATGATTGCAACTTGCTGAAAAGTGTCAACAGTGTTCCTATCATCCTGATTCAGCAGTACAGCAAAAATGGTACTTACAGAGTGCATCAAACATGACTTAGACCTTGTTTGTGAAAAACTGTTTATTTCTGTATTTCATGATTGCAAGTTGCATGAAAAGTGTCAACAATGTTTCTTTCATCGAGTCTAAACAGTACAGCAAAATGGTACTTACAGAGTGACTCAAACATGACAGACTATGTTTTTGAAAAGCTGTTTATTTCTGTATTACATGATTGCAACTTGCTGAAAAGTGTCAACAGTGTTCCTATCATCCTGATTCAGCAGTACAGCAAAAATGGTACTTACAGAGTGCATCAAACATGACTTAGACCTTGTTTGTGAAAAACTGTTTATTTCTGTATTTCATGATTGCAAGTTGCTGAAAAGTGTCAACAATGTTTCTTTCATCGAGTCTAAACAGTACAGCAAAATGGTACTTACAGAGTGACTCAAACAGACCTTGTTTGTGAAAAACTGTTTATTTCTGTATTTCATGATTGCAAGTTGCAGAAAAGTGTCAACAATGTTTCTTTCATCGAGTCTAAACAGTACAGCAAAATGGTACTTACAGAGTGACTCAAACATGACAGACTATGTTTTTGAAAAGCTGTTTATTTCTGTATTACATGATTGCAACTTGCTGAAAAGTGTCAACAGTGTTCCTATCATCCTGATTCAGCAGTACAGCAAAAATGGTACTTACAGAGTGCATCAAACATGACTTAGACCTTGTTTGTGAAAAACTGTTTATTTCTGTATTTCATGATTGCAAGTTGCAGAAAAGTGTCAACAATGTTTCTTCATCGAGTCTAAACAGTACAGCAAAATGGTACTTACAGAGTGACTCAAACATGACAGACTATGTTTTTGAAAAGCTGTTTATTTCTGTATTACATGATTGCAACTTGCTGAAAAGTGTCAACAGTGTTCCTATCATCCTGATTCAGCAGTACAGCAAAAATGGTACTTACAGAGTGACTCAAACATGACAGACTATGTTTTTGAAAAGCTGTTTATTTCTGTATTACATGATTGCAACTTGCTGAAAAGTGTCAACAGTGTTCCTATCATCCTGATTCAGCAGTACAGCAAAAATGGTACTTACAGAGTGCATCAAACATGACTTAGACCTTGTTTGTGAAAAACTGTTTATTTCTGTATTTCATGATTGCAAGTTGCAGAAAAGTGTCAACAATGTTTCTTTCATCGAGTCTAAACAGTACAGCAAAATGGTACTTACAGAGTGACTCAAACATGACAGACTATGTTTTTGAAAAGCTGTTTATTTCTGTATTACATGATTGCAACTTGCTGAAAAGTGTCAACAGTGTTCCTATCATCCTGATTCAGCAGTACAGCAAAAATGGTACTTACAGAGTGCATCAAACATGACTTAGACCTTGTTTGTGAAAAACTGTTTATTTCTGTATTTCATGATTGCAAGTTGCATGAAAAGTGTCACAATGTTTCTTTCATCGAGTCTAAACAGTACAGCAAAATGGTACTTACAGAGTGACTCAAACATGACAGACTATGTTTTTGAAAAGCTGTTTATTTCTGTATTACATGATTGCAACTTGCTGAAAAGTGTCAACAGTGTTCCTATCATCCTGATTCAGCAGTACAGCAAAAATGGTACTTACAGAGTGCATCAAACATGACTTAGACCTTGTTTGTGAAAAACTGTTTATTTCTGTATTTCATGATTGCAAGTTGCTGAAAAGTGTCACAATGTTTCTTTCATCGAGTCTAAACAGTACAGCAAAATGGTACTTACAGAGTGACTCAAACATGACAGACTATGTTTTTGAAAAGCTGTTTATTTCTGTATTACATGATTGCAACTTGCTGAAAAGTGTCAACAGTGTTCCTATCATCCTGATTCAGCAGTACAGCAAAAATGGTACTTACAGAGTGCATCAAACATGACTTAGACCTTGTTTGTGAAAAACTGTTTATTTCTGTATTTCATGATTGCAAGTTGCAGAAAAGTGTCAACAATGTTTCTTTCATCGAGTCTAAACAGTACAGCAAAAATGGTACTTACAGAGTGCATCAAACATGACTTAGACCTTGTTTGTGAAAAACTGTTTATTTCTGTATTTCATGATTGCAAGTTGCTGAAAAGTGTCAACAATGTTTCTTTCATCGAGTCTAAACAGTACAGCAAAATGGTACTTACAGAGTGACTCAAACATGACAGACTATGTTTTTGAAAAGCTGTTTATTTCTGTATTACATGATTGCAACTTGCTGAAAAGTGTCAACAGTGTTCCTATCATCCTGATTCAGCAGTACAGCAAAAATGGTACTTACAGAGTGCATCAAACATGACTTAGACCTTGTTTGTGAAAAACTGTTTATTTCTGTATTTCATGATTGCAAGTTGCTGAAAAGTGTCAATGTTTCTTTCATCGAGTCTAAACAGTACAGCAAAATGGTACTTACAGAGTGACTCAAACATGACAGACTATGTTTTTGAAAAGCTGTTTATTTCTGTATTACATGATTGCAACTTGCTGAAAAGTGTCAACAGTGTTCCTATCATCCTGATTCAGCAGTACAGCAAAAATGGTACTTACAGAGTGCATCAAACATGACTTAGACCTTGTTTGTGAAAAACTGTTTATTTCTGTATTTCATGATTGCAAGTTGCAGAAAAGTGTCAACAATGTTTCTTTCATCGAGTCTAAACAGTACAGCAAAATGGTACTTACAGAGTGCACTCAAACATGACAGACCTTGTTTGTGAAAAACTGTTTATTTCTGTATTTCATGATTGCAAGTTGCAGAAAAGTGTCAACAATGTTTCTTTCATCGAGTCTAAACAGTACAGCAAAATGGTACTTACAGAGTGACTCAAACATGACAGACTATGTTTTTGAAAAGCTGTTTATTTCTGTATTACATGATTGCAACTTGCTGAAAAGTGTCAACAGTGTTCCTATCATCCTGATTCAGCAGTACAAGCAAAAATGGTACTTACAGAGTGCATCAAACATGACTTAGACCTGTTTGTGAAAAACTGTTTATTTCTGTATTTCATGATTGCAAGTTGCAGAAAAGTGTCAACAATGTTTCTTTCATCGAGTCTAAACAGTACAGCAAAATGGTACTTACAGAGTGACTCAAACATGACAGACTATGTTTTTGAAAAGCTGTTTATTTCTGTATTACATGATTGCAACTTGCTGAAAAGTGTCAACAGTGTTCCTATCATCCTGATTCAGCAGTACAGCAAAAATGGTACTTACAGAGTGCATCAAACATGACTTAGACCTTGTTTGTGAAAAACTGTTTATTTCTGTATTTCATGATTGCAAGTTGCTGAAAAGTGTCACAATGTTTCTTTCATCGAGTCTAAACAGTACAGCAAAATGGTACTTACAGAGTGACTCAAACATGACAGACTATGTTTTTGAAAAGCTGTTTATTTCTGTATTACATGATTGCAACTTGCTGAAAAGTGTCAACAGTGTTCCTATCATCCTGATTCAGCAGTACAGCAAAAATGGTACTTACAGAGTGCATCAAACATGACTTAGACCTTGTTTGTGAAAAACTGTTTATTTCTGTATTTCATGATTGCAAGTTGCTGAAAAGTGTCAATGTTTCTTTCATCGAGTCTAAACAGTACAGCAAAATGGTACTTACAGAGTGACTCAAACATGACAGACTATGTTTTTGAAAAGCTGTTTATTTCTGTATTACATGATTGCAACTTGCTGAAAAGTGTCAACAGTGTTCCTATCATCCTGATTCAGCAGTACAGCAAAAATGGTACTTACAGAGTGCATCAAACATGACTTAGACCTTGTTTGTGAAAAACTGTTTATTTCTGTATTTCATGATTGCAAGTTGCAGAAAAGTGTCAACAATGTTTCTTTCATCGAGTCTAAACAGTACAGCAAAATGGTACTTACAGAGTGACTCAAACATGACAGACTATGTTTTTGAAAAGCTGTTTATTTCTGTATTACATGATTGCAACTTGCTGAAAAGTGTCAACAGTGTTCCTATCATCCTGATTCAGCAGTACAGCAAAAATGGTACTTACAGAGTGCATCAAACATGACTTAGACCTTGTTTGTGAAAAACTGTTTATTTCTGTATTTCATGATTGCAAGTTGCTGAAAAGTGTCAACATGTTTCTTTCATCGAGTCTAAACAGTACAGCAAAATGGTACTTACAGAGTGACTCAAACATGACAGACTATGTTTTTGAAAAGCTGTTTATTTCTGTATTACATGATTGCAACTTGCTGAAAAGTGTCAACAGTGTTCCTATCATCCTGATTCAGCAGTACAGCAAAAATGGTACTTACAGAGTGCATCAAACATGACTTAGACCTTGTTTGTGAAAAACTGTTTATTTCTGTATTTCATGATTGCAAGTTGCATGAAAAGTGTCAACATGTTTCTTTCATCGAGTCTAAACAGTACAGCAAAATGGTACTTACAGAGTGACTCAAACATGACAGACTATGTTTTTGAAAAAGCTGTTTATTTCTGTATTACATGATTGCAACTTGCTGAAAAGTGTCAACAGTGTTCCTATCATCCTGATTCAGCAGTACAGCAAAAATGGTACTTACAGAGTGACTCAAACATGACAGACTATGTTTTTGAAAAGCTGTTTATTTCTGTATTACATGATTGCAACTTGCTGAAAAGTGTCAACAGTGTTCCTATCATCCTGATTCAGCAGTACAGCAAAAATGGTACTTACAGAGTGCATCAAACATGACTTAGACCTTGTTTGTGAAAAACTGTTTATTTCTGTATTTCATGATTGCAAGTTGCAGAAAAGTGTCAACAATGTTTCTTTCATCGAGTCTAAACAGTACAGCAAAATGGTACTTACAGAGTGACTCAAACATGACAGACTATGTTTTTGAAAAGCTGTTTATTTCTGTATTACATGATTGCAACTTGCTGAAAAGTGTCAACAGTGTTCCTATCATCCTGATTCAGCAGTACAGCAAAAATGGTACTTACAGAGTGCATCAAACATGACTTAGACCTTGTTTGTGAAAAACTGTTTATTTCTGTATTTCATGATTGCAAGTTGCTGAAAAGTGTCAAATGTTCCTATCATCCTGATTCAGCAGTACAGCAAAAATGGTACTTACAGAGTGCATCAAACATGACTTAGACCTTGTTTGTGAAAAACTGTTTATTTCTGTATTTCATGATTGCAAGTTGCTAGAAAAGTGTCAACAATGTTTCTTTCATCGAGTCTAAACAGTACAGCAAAATGGTACTTACAGAGTGACTCAAACATGACAGACTATGTTTTTGAAAAGCTGTTTATTTCTGTATTACATGATTGCAACTTGCTGAAAAGTGTCAACAGTGTTCCTATCATCCTGATTCAGCAGTACAGCAAAAATGGTACTTACAGAGTGCATCAAACATGACTTAGACCTTGTTTGTGAAAAACTGTTTATTTCTGTATTTCATGATTGCAAGTTGCATGAAAAGTGTCAACATGTTTCTTTCATCGAGTCTAAACAGTACAGCAAAATGGTACTTACAGAGTGACTCAAACATGACAGACTATGTTTTTGAAAAGCTGTTTATTTCTGTATTTCATGATTGCAACTTGCTGAAAAGTGTCAACAATGTTCTTTCATCGAGTCTAAAGAGTACAGCAAAATGGTAATTACAGAGTGACTCAAACATGATTTAGACCTTGATTATGAAAAAACTGTTTATTTCTGTATTTCATGATTGCAACTTGCTGAAAGTGTCAACAATGTTCCTTTCATCGAGTTTAAACAGTACAGCAAAATGGTACTTACAGAGTGACTCAAACATGATTTAGACCTTGATTATGAAAACCTGATTATTATCTGTACTTCATGATTGCAGCTTGCTGAAAAGTGTCAACAATGTTCCTTTCATCGAGTTCAAACAGTACAGCAAATGGTGCTTACAGAGTGACTCAAACATGATTTAGACCTTGTTTATGAAAAACTAGTTTTTCTGTATTACATGATTGCAACTTGCTGAAAAGTGTCAACAGTGTTCCTTTCATCGAGTCTAAACAGTACAGCAAAATGGTACTTACAGAGTCACTCAAACATGACAGACCTATGTTTTTGAAAAGCTGTTTATTTCTGTATTTCATGATTGCAAGTTGCTGAAAAGTGTCAATGTTTCTTTCATCGAGTCTAAACAGTACAGCAAAAATGGTACTTACAGAGTGCATCAAACATGACTTAGACCTTGTTTGTGAAAAACTGTTTATTTCTGTATTTCATGATTGCAAGTTGCTGAAAAGTGTCAATGTTTCTTTCATCGAGTCTAAACAGTACAGCAAAATGGTACTTACAGAGTGACTCAAACATGATTTAGACCTTGTTTTTGAAAAGCTGTTTATTTCTGTATTACATGATTGCAACTTGCTGAAAAGTGTCAACAGTGTTCCTATCATCCTGATTCAGCAGTACAGCAAAAATGGTACTTACAGAGTGCATCAAACATGACTTAGACCTTGTTTGTGAAAAACTGTTTATTTCTGTATTTCATGATTGCAAGTTGCAGAAAAGTGTCAACAATGTTTCTTTCATCGAGTCTAAACAGTACAGCAAAATGGTACTTACCTATGGCATCAAACATGACTTGACCTTGTTTGTGAAAAACTGTTTATTTCTGTATTTCATGATTGCAATTGCATGAAAAGTGTCAACAATGTGTTCTTTCATCGAGTCTAAAGCAGTACAGCAAAAATGGTACTTACAGAGTGCATCAAACATGACAGACTATGTTTTGAAAAAGCTTTTTATTTCTGTATTTCATGATTGCAACTTGCTGAAAAGTGTCAACAGTGTTCCTATCATCCTGATTAAGCAGTACAGCAAAATGGTACTTACAGAGTGCATCAAACATGACTTAGACCTTGTTTTGAAAAACTGTTTTATTTCTGTATTTCATGATTGCAAGTTGCTGGAAAGTGTCAACAATGTTTCTTTCATCGAGTCTAAACAGTACAGCAAAATGGTACTTACAGAGTGACTCAAACATGATCAGACTATTGTTTTGAAAAGCTGTTTATTCTGTATTTCATGATTGCAACTTGCTGAAAAGTGTCAACAGTGTTCCTATAATCTGGATTAGGCAGTACAGCAGAAATGGTACTTACAGAGTGACTCAAACATGATTTAGACCTTGTTTATGAAAAACTGATTATTTCTGTATTTCATGATTGCAACTTGCTGAAAAGTGTCAACAATGTTCCTTTAATCGAGTTTAAACAGTACAGCAAAATGGTACTTACAGAGTGACTCAAACATGATTTAGACCTTGATTATGAAAACCTGATTATTTCTGTACTTCATGATTGCAGCTTGCTGAAAAGTGTCAACAATGTTCCTTTCATCGAGGTCAAACAGTACAGCAAATGGTGCTTACAGAGTGACTCAAACATGATTTAGACCTTGTTTATGAAAAACTGATTTTTTCTGTATTTCATGATTGCAGCTTGCTGAAAAGTGTCAATAATGTTCCTTTCATCGAGTATAAACAGTACAGCAAAATGGTACTTACAGAGTGACTCAAACATGATTTAGACCTTGTTTGTGAAAAACTGTTTATTTCTGTATTACATGATTGCAACTTGCTGAAAAGTGTCAACAGTGTTCCTATCATCCTGATTCAGCAGTACAGCAAAATGGTACTTACAGAGTGCATCAAACATGACTTAGACCTTGTTTGTGAAAAACTGTTTATTTCTGTATTTCATGATTGCAAGTTGCTGAAAAGTGTCAACAATGTTTCTTTCATCGAGTCTAAACAGTACAGCAAAATGGTACTTACAGAGTGACTCAAACATGACAGACTATGTTTTTGAAAAGCTGTTTATTTCTGTATTACATGATTGCAACTTGCTGAAAAGTGTCAACAGTGTTCCTATCATCCTGATTCAGCAGTACAGCAAAAATGGTACTTACAGAGTGCATCAAACATGACTTAGACCTTGTTTGTGAAAAACTGTTTATTTCTGTATTTCATGATTGCAAGTTGCTGAAAAGTGTCAATGTTTCTTTCATCGAGTCTAAACAGTACAGCAAAATGGTACTTACAGAGTGACTCAAACATGACAGACTATGTTTTTGAAAAGCTGTTTATTTCTGTATTACATGATTGCAACTTGCTGAAAAGTGTCAACAGTGTTCCTATCATCCTGATTCAGCAGTACAGCAAAAATGGTACTTACAGAGTGCATCAAACATGACTTAGACCTTGTTTGTGAAAAACTGTTTATTTCTGTATTTCATGATTGCAAGTTGCTGAAAAGTGTCAACAATGTTTCTTTCATCGAGTCTAAACAGTACAGCAAAATGGTACTTACAGAGTGACTCAAACATGACAGACTATGTTTTTGAAAAGCTGTTTATTTCTGTATTACATGATTGCAACTTGCTGAAAAGTGTCAACAGTGTTCCTATCATCCTGATTCAGCAGTACAGCAAAAATGGTACTTACAGAGTGCATCAAACATGACTTAGACCTTGTTTGTGAAAAACTGTTTATTTCTGTATTTCATGATTGCAAGTTGCAGAAAAGTGTCAACAATGTTTCTTTCATCGAGTCTAAACAGTACAGCAAAATGGTACTTACAGAGTGACTCAAACATGACAGACTATGTTTTTGAAAAGCTGTTTATTTCTGTATTTCATGATTGCAACTTGCTGAAAAGTGTCAACAGTGTTCCTTTCATCGAGATTAAACAGTACAGCAAAATGGTACTTACAGAGTGACTCAAACATGACTTAGACCTTGTTTTTGAAAAACTGTTTATTTCTGTATTTCATGATTGCAACTTGCTTAAGTGTCAACAATGTTCCTTTCATCGAGATTAAACAGTACAGCAAAATGGTACTTAGAGAGTGAATCAAACATGACTTAGACCTTGTTTTTGAAAAAATGTTTATTTCTGTATTTCATGATTGCAACTTGCTGAAAAGTGTCAACAGTGTTCCTTTCATCGAGTTTAAACAGTACAACGAAATGGTACTTAACAGAGTGACCTTGTTTTTGAAAAATGGTTTATTTCTGTATTACATGATTGCAACTTGCTGAAAAGTGTCAACAGTGTTCCTATCATCCTGATTAAGCAGTACAGCAAAAATGGAACTTACAGAGTCCATCAAACAGGATTTAGACCTTGTTTTTGAAAAAATGTTTATTTCTGTATTTCATGATTGCAACTTGCTGAAAAGTGTCAACAGTGTTCCTTTCATCGAGTTTAAACAGTACAACGAAATGGTACTTAACAGAGTGACCTTGTTTTTGAAAAACGGTTTATTTCTGTATTACATGATTGCAACTTGCTGAAAAGTGTCAACAGTGTTCCTATTATCCTGATTAAGCAGTACAGCAAAAATGGTACTTACAGAGTCCATCAAACATGATTTAGGCTTTGTTTGTGAAAAACTGTTTATTTCTGTATTTCATGATTGCAACTTGCTGAAAAGTGTCAACAATGTTCCTTTCATCGAGATTAAACAGTACAGCAAAATGGTACTTAGAGAGTGAATCAAACATGACTTAGACCTTGTTTTTGAAAAAATGTTTATTTCTGTATTTCATGATTGCAACTTGCTGAAAAGTGTCAACAGTGTTCCTTTCATCGAGTTTAAACAGTACAACGAAATGGTACTTAACAGAGTGACCTTGTTTTTGAAAAATGGTTTATTTCTGTATTACATGATTGCAACTTGCTGAAAAGTGTCAACAGTGTTCCTATCATCCTGATTAAGCAGTACAGCAAAAATGGAACTTACAGAGTCCATCAAACATGATTTAGGCCTTGTTTGTGAAAAACTGTTTATTTCTGTATTTCATGATTGCAACTTGCTGAAAAGTGTCAACAATGTTCCTTTCATCGAGATTAAACAGTACAGCAAAATGGTACTTACAGAATGACTTAGACCTTGTTTTTGAAAAACTGTTTATTTCTGTATTTTATGATTGCAACTTGCTGAAAAGTGTCAACAGTGTTCTTTTCATCGAGTGTAAAGAGTACAGCAAAATGGTAATTACAGCGTGACTCAAACATGATTTAGACCTTGATTATGAAAAACTGTTTATTGCTGTATTTCATGATTGCAACTTGCTGAAGTGTCAACAATGTTCCTTTCATCGAGTTTAAACAGTACAGCAAAATGGTACTTACAGAGTGACTCAAACATGATTTAGACCTTGATTATGAAAACCTGATTATATCTGTACTTCATGATTGCAGCTTGCTGAAGTGTCAACAATGTTCCTTTCATCGAGTTCAAACAGTACAGCAAATGGTGCTTACAGAGTGACTCAAACATGATTTAGACCTTGTTTATGAAAAACTGATTTTTTCTGTATTTCATGATTGCAGCTTGCTGAAAAGTGTCAACAATGTTCCTTTCATCGAGTTTAAACAGTACAGCAAAATGGTAATTACAGAGTCACTCAAACATGATCTAGACCTTGTTTATGAAAAACGTTTTATTTTTGTATTTCATGATTGCAAATTGCTGAAAAGTGTCAACAGTGTTCCTATCATCCTGATTAAGGAGTATTTGCAAAATGGTACTTACAGAGTCCCTCAAACATGATTTAGGCCTTGTTTGTGAAAAACTATTTATTTCGGTATTTCATGATTGCAACCTCCTGAAAAGTGTCAACAATGTTTATTTCATCGATATTAAACAGTACAGCAAAATGTTACTTACAGAATGACTTAGACCTTGTTTTTGAAATACTGTTTATTTCTCTATTTCATGATTGCAACTTGCTGAAAAGTGTCAACAGTGTTCCTTTCATCGAGATTAAACAGTACAGCAAAATGGTACTTACAGAGTGACTCAAACATGACTTAGAACTTGTTTTTGAAAAACTGTTTATTTCTGTATTTCATGATTGCAACTTGCTGAAAAGTGTCAACAGTGTTCTTTTCATCGAGTTTAAACAGTACAGCAAAATGGTACTTAACAGAGTGACCTTGTTTTTGAAAAACTGTTTATTTCTGTATTTCATGATTGCAACTTGCTGAAAAGTGTCAACAGTGTTCCTATAATCTGGATTAGGCAGTACAGCAAAAATGGTTCTTACAGAGTGACTCAAACATGATTGAGACCTTGTTCATGAAAAATTTATTATTTCTGTATTTCATGATTGCAACTTGCTGAAAAGTGTCAACAATGTTCCTTTCATCGAGTTTAAACATTACAGCAAATGGTACTTACAGAGTGACTCAAACATGATTTAGACCTTGTTTATGAAAAACTGATTATTTCTGTATTTCATGATTGCAGCTTGCTGAAAAGTGTCAACAATGTTCCTTTCATCGTGTTTAAACAGTACAGCAAAATGGTAATTACAGAGTGACCCAAACATGATTTAGACGTTGTTTATGAAAAACTGTTTATTTCTGTATTTCATAATTGCAACTTGCTGATAAGTGTCAACAGTGTTCCTATAATCTGGATTAGGCAGTACAGCAGAAATGGTACTTACAGAGTGACTCAAACATGATTTAGACCTTGTTTATGAAAAACTGATTATTTCTGTATTTCATGATTGCAACTTGCTGAAAAGTGTCAACAATGTTCCTTTAATCGAGTTTAAACAGTACAGCAAAATGGTACTTACAGAGTGACTCAAACATGATTTAGACCTTGATTATGAAAACCTGATTATTTCTGTACTTCATGATTGCAGCTTGCTGAAAAGTGTCAACAATGTTCCTTTCATCGAGTTCAAACAGTACAGCAAATGGTGCTTACAGAGTGACTCAAACATGATTTAGACCTTGTTTATGAAAAACTGATTTTTTCTGTATTTCATGATTGCAGCTTGCTGAAAAGTGTCAATAATGTTCCTTTCATCGAGTTTAAACAGTACAGCAAAATGGTAATTACAGTGTGACTCAAACATGATCTAGACCTTGTTTATGAAAAACTGTTTATTTCTGTATTTCATGATTGCAACTTGCTGAAAAGTGTCAACAGTGTTCTTTTCATCGAGTTTAAACAGTACAACAAAATGGTACTTAACAGAGTGACCTTGTTTTTGAAAAACTGTTTATTTCTGTATTTCATGATTGCAACTTGCTGAAAAGTGTCAACAGTGTTCCTATAATCTGGATTAGGCAGTACAGCAAAAATGGTTCTTACAGAGTGACTCAAACATGATTGAGACCTTGTTCATGAAAAATTTATTATTTCTGTATTTCATGATTGCAACTTGCTGAAAAGTGTCAACAATGTTCCTTTCATCGAGTTTAAACAGTACAGCAAATGGTACTTACAGAGTGACTCAAACATGATTTAGACCTTGTTTATGAAAAACTGATTATTTCTGTATTTCATGATTGCAACTTGCTGAAAAGTGTCAACAATGTTCCTTTAATCGAGTTTAAACAGTACAGCAAAATGGTACTTACAGAGTGACTCAAACATGATCTAGACCTTGTTTATGAAAAACTGTTTATTTCTGTATTTCATGATTGCAACTTGCTGAAAAGTGTGAACAGTGTTCCTATCATCTGGAATAAGCAGTACAGCAAAAATGGTACTTACAGAGTGACTCAAACATGATCTAGACCTTGTTTATGAAAAACAGATTATTTCTGTATTTCATGATTTCAACGTGCTGAAAAGTGTCAACAAGGCTACTTTCATCGAGTTTAAACAGTACAGCAAAATGGTACTTACAGAGTGACTCAAACATTATCTAGACCTTGTTTATGAAAAACTTTTTATTTCTGTATTTCATGATTGCAACTTGCTGACAAGTGTCAACAGTGTTCCTATCATCTGGATTAAGCAGTACAGCAAAAATGGTACTTAGAGTGACTCAAACATGATTTAGACCTTGTTTATGAAAAACTGATTATTTCTGTATTTCATGATTGCAACTTGCTGAAAAGTGTCAACAGTCTTCATATAATATGGATTAGGTAGTACAGCAAAGATGGTACTTACAGAGTGACTCAAACATGATTTAGACCTTGTTTATGAAAAACTGATTATTTCTGTATTTCATGATTGCAACTTGCTGAAAAGTGTCAACAATGTTCCTTTCATCGAGTTCAAACAGTACAGCAAATGGTACTTACAGAGTGACTCAAACATGATTTAGACCTTGTTTATGAAAAACGGTTTATTTCTGTATTTCATGATTGCAACTTGCTGAAAAGTGTCAACAGTGTTCCTATCATCTGGAATAAGCAGTACAGCTAAAATGGTACTTACAGAGTGACTCAAACATGATCTAGACCTTGTTTATGAAAAACAGATTATTTCTGTATTTCATGATTGCAAAGTGCTGAAAAGTGTCAACAATGTTCCTTTCATCGAGTTTAAACAGTACAGCAAAATGGTACTTACAGA